>NC_140273.1:11740788-11915788 GCF_964030765.1 Micromesistius poutassou
GGTCACCAACCTACACCTTATGCTGCAGGTAACTGCCCCCACAGCCAGCCTGTCCCATGGGTTTTAGTGGACAGCCGGAGGGTAATACATTGGAATGTGTTTAGGAAGAATGTGCCATACTTTAGCAATATTTATTGCCCTCTCTTGTGGGCAAGTGTCTATTTTCAATCAATTTTCAGTAATAGGAGACACAATAGTCTAATGAATAGTTTAACCGACTCCCAGTCAAAAGGTTCGATCACCAATATACTTTGATTTACTTTGATAAAAGTGTCTCCTAAATTATGTAAAATTACTGTATTAGTTATCAATCATCAAATTCCTTCAAACTCTAAATGTTTGTGTGTGGGGGTGTGTGTGTGTGTGTGTGTGTGTGTGTGTGTGTGTGTGTGTGTGTGTGTGTGTGTGTGTGTGTGTGTGTGTGTGTGTGTGTCCAGTTGGTAAGAGTGATGGTGTCCCCAACCAACTCCCCGGGGGCCACGGCCAGCTGCCAGAAATCCATGTTCCAGTGCGGTCTGCTGCAGCAGCTCTGCACCATCCTCATGGCCACTGGAGTCCCTGCAGACATCCTCACTGAGGTAGCCCTCAGGAACCTAACCTGGATAGAATAACGCAGTGTAACACCAGGGGCCGTATTCACAAAGAATCTTAGGGCTAAAAGTAGGTCATAAGTGGCAAATTTAGGAGTAACTCCTAAAAATAATGGGCGTGTCAGTCTTAAATTTAGGACTCCTAACTTTTTTCACTAAGAGCAATTCACAAAGTATTTTAGGCCTAAAAGTAGCACCTAAGTCTAGGAGAGCTTAAAAGTCCTCGAGAGGACTCCTAACTCAGTAAGACCTATTCACAAAGAATCGGAAAATGGCTGCGAGACGAAATGTTTCGGAGACAATGGAAGACTGTGAATTGATAAGGCGATATAGGCAAAATCGTGAGGGTATCAAACTTGTTGTGGAATTAGTGAATAACACTCGTGATATTTAGCAACAGGGAAAATGCAACTTTGCAATGACGACGATTTAGGAATATCGCAACCATCAGTTGTTAAAACACACGGGGGCAATGTTACAAATGTACCTTTAATCATCCTTAATTATTTAATATATAAATATAAATAAATCACTTAACCCATCATTATTTGTCTCATGTATTAACAGTAATACAACACTTAAATCATCATTATTTATTTCAAATAAAAAATAAATGGTTTGAAGTAAAAATAATAGGCCTATTACTTATGATTACTATCTAATCATTTATTGTAAGATAATTTATTGTATTGAGTTTATAATCTGCTCAGTAAGGAGTCGGGAGTCGGACCAGTTGGGCTTTCGCTTGCGTTTCACGTTGTCTTCTCCTTCATTCATCATGATAGGAGGACTTGAACGGTGGTATGGGCTGATATTTAAAGTGTTTAGTGACGTAGCCACGGGTGTGCCTGGGACACCCAAGCGTGGTCCTGGCACACCTAAATTTTTTCAGAATTAATTCATTACAACGATTTCTTTCGATTTAAAGCAAAATGTGACAGAGAGCGCGGTGCGCGGTGAGCGGTGCGCGGTGCGCGTTGCACTAGGACTGCGTAGTGACCGGTCTAGGTCCACGCATTCGCTACCACAGAAGCGGGGCTGTGAAGGAAACCCCCCTATTGGATTTTGCGATTATATCCATACATTTCATTCCCCCATGTACAGCGTGGAGTGATTTAGTGGAGAGCCAGGGCTGCTTTCAGGATGGTCGTATCGATCGCTCCGGACCCTGGCTTCCACTGGACACTTGCAGCAGTTATAATAGCGTTCCGGTAAATCACTGAACTTGAGGCCACCCAAACTCTCACAGGCGCACCTTAATTACAATCTCTGGCTACGCCCAAACTTTTAGTGCTGGAAATATGCTCATTGGATAATAGTTTGCATGGTGCTTTTAATTACTTCCTTGATATAATGCAATTTACATATTTTTATTGTTTGCTTTGGCTCTCTTTTTAACGTGCATACAACGTCATTATCGTGGTCTGCACAAACTTGTCATCGTGCGTGTATTCTGCTAACTGCACTGTCCATAACTATTTGATAGGACTTAATTTGTAGCTATATTTGTAGGCTATTTCCTTATTTTTCGTTGATTTAGTGGGCTCGTTTGTGGGAAGTTGCGAATGAGTTTCACGGAGACCGCCGGCACTCAACAGCCAATCACCGTACTGACTGCTTCAAAACTCGTGCACGAGAATCGACGTAAGGGGGCGTTAGGGGGCGTTACTCTTAGTTCACTCTTAGTGATTTATCCTTAGTATGAGTAGGTCTCAGCGGCTTTGTGAATAACTTTTAAGAAAAAACTCCTACGTAAAATGTTTTAGCGCGAGTTAGGAGCACTCCTAGCGGTAAGATAAAAAGCTTTGTGAATACGGCCCCTGGTCATTAGTAGGGTAGGGAGCTTACGCAGATGGTGACAACAGATTCTCTGCTAAGAAAGGCTAAGATAACCCAAACTGGTGCTTCTAGCACCAGGCTGTCCCAAAGATTTTACTTGACATACAAAAGCCAAAGTAAACTGACGGTGATCTGACCTTCTTCTTTTCTTCAGACCATCAACACTGTGTCAGAGGTCATTCGTGGATCCCAGGTCAACCAGGACTTCTTTGCCTCCGTTAATGCCCCTTCAAACCCACCACGGTTAGCAAGACCGGCTACTCGTCCTTTTTGTGTCCTCGGGTTTTTCATGAAGGGTGCTCAACATTGATGTTACGATTACAAGTTCAGCTTAATTATATAGGACACTTAAAAGTAGATTGATTGACCAAGGTTCGGTCAATCAACTGGACAGAGATGTACTAACATCTCAGTGTTGATCACAAAAAAATTACCATATATATCAGAGACGAGTATAAAAAACAATTTCATAGACTCCTATCATATGGAACCAACCAATTAAGTCAAATAAATAGCGTCATCTAATGCCAAATGATGCCCTTATGACCTTTCTTACCCCCTGTTCCCCCAGGCCAGCCATCGTGGTGCTGCTGATGTCCATGGTGAACGAGCGGCAGCCCTTCGTGCTGCGTTGCGCCGTGCTCTACTGCTTCCAGTGCTTCCTCTACAGGAACCAGAAGGGCCAGGGGGAGATCGTGGCCACCCTGCTGCCCTCCACCATCGACGGTCAGTACCTCTGTCAGCCAGGCCTTTAATTTATTCATCAAACGGAAAGTATAGCAGAGGCTGGGTCGCATGTACAAATATTGTACCACGTTGTCATGGGGAGTTTTATTATTTAATTGGCTTTATTACATTTGCCTTCTGCCAGCAAAAAAAAATGACAGTTGGACATTTTGTTCTCTGAATTTCTGGATGAGCCAGAGATTTTCTGGTGAGCAGGGTAGTTTACTGGTTAATGTGTTGGATTTCCTTCTTCCATTTATGTATATAAAATGACACTTCTTATATTTTGTGCCGAATCGAATGTAATTGACACCTGTAACACACGCACATACACGAAAATAACAAAAAACACGTTGAAAAAGCAATTCTTAAAGATGACATGAAGACAAACATAATGTCATGGAGAATGAAAAAGTAACTTGGTAAGTTAGTCATCATCACCATCTAAACCTTCTATGTCTCCCTTCCCCCCCCTCTACCCATGACCTCCAGCCAACTCCATCTCAGCGGGCCAGCTGCTATGCGGGGGGCTGTTCTCGGCCGACTCGCTGTCCAACTGGTGTGCGGCGGTGGCCCTGGCCCACGCCCTGCAGGACAACCTCACCCAGAAGGAACAGCTGCTCAGGGTGCAGCTGGCCACCAGCTTGGGGAAGCCCCCGGTGTCCCTGCTGCAGCAGTGCACCAACATCCTCTCACAGGTAGGAGGGGGCAGAGGGAGGTGGAGGGGGATATGGAGGGAAAGACTGGGCAGGAGGACATTGAGAAGAGGGGGAGAGAGAGAGAAGAATGAAAGAGGGAAGGGATAGATGAGGGAGCATGGGGTTGGGAGGAGAGGGGGACAGGAGTAGGGAGAGAAAGGGGAGGGAGGGATTACTTTGAGCCAATGGGGTTAATGTCCATCCTCAATATGTCCATTAAAAGACGGAAGAAAACATGTGCAGTAGCGTTTATGGGTTGTATGCAGGTTTTACTAACAACGTCTATAAATAATCTTAATCTCTAAATCTAATTGTTTTTTTATTAGATATTTTACTGAATAGTTAGAACGCAAATGTGTTGTGAAATGTTAGCATCACAATATCAATACGACTGTGATTTTGCAGGGTGATAAAGTCAACCGAAGGGTGAGTAATAACAGTGTGGGTATGTGCAGTTTGGCTTGGCATCAGTCGCGGGCCTGGGAGAGGAGTGCGGGTTTCCTGTGTGTTTACTCATATGATCATATTTCTCTGTGTTTGGGGGAGCCGCCTTCCTGGTTGTTGTATGTCTTTTCCTTAACCTGCGAGTGTGACCCGGTTCTTCTTTAGATTCAAACTCCCATCATGCACACTGACATGGAAAACATTTGCTTTTGGGTTAGGCATCTTGCACGAGAAAGCCTAGTGATAGGACCGTGACCATGGGGGTTCATACCCAGTACCTTTTTGTCTGGGAGTCAAAACCCTAGCCCTAGCCGCTACGCCATCCTGCACCCTAACAGTAATTCTACCATTTGTTATTAACAAAATGTGTCAGTGCTCTGTGATAGTCATCTTGTACTGCGCTTGATTTGGCGACAGGCTGAAAATGTCGAAAACATAGACGTTTTAAATAGTAAATATCCCTCTCTGCGGGGGAAGAGAGATGCTAGAGAGATGCTTGAATACATTGAGTACAGTTTATTAGTTAATATCTATTGATCAGGGAGCAAAATGATGAGCGATGTTTTTGGAACGGCGAACAGGCTGAAGTGCCGTGTCGATACCCAATAACAAGACTTCTTCCATAGTAGTCTTCACTGTTCTGTTCTGTATTTGGTAGTCATATATTTCATAAATTCATACAATTCCATAAACTAGTGAACTGTGTTAAAGATAATCTCATTAATATCTGTGGTCACTTCCCATGTTTTAGTTTTGTTTTCTTATTTCTTATTTGTTTGCATTGCATCACACTTGGAGACCAAATCTGAGAAGGTGATTTTCTGACTTTCTCTCGTCCAATCCGCTGGCTGGTCTTCACCGCTCGCACAAGCCACTCTGCATTTCTTTTTAAGAATTAAACTTCCTAAAGCATGTTCACACTTTATATTTTGTACTATTTATTTAGCTGAAACAAAATATTGTACAAGATCGCAAAGATGACTATGTGAATATACGTGTATACATATATATATATGTATACTTCTCATTTCTGCATCAGGAAATGGATTTGTTATTCAACAGTTAATTTAGACAGCTTAACTGATCGATCAACCGTTATTGGTGTGATCTAACGACAAAATTAAACTCTGAAACCTCTCCCACCCGATGCAAGTAGTCCTCTTTAACATGCATGATAGAAATATTATTTACAGAGCTTATTTCTTCATCCTTCAATTAAAGTAAAATGCTGTATGCTTTGCATGTGGTAAACCTCCTGAGCCTCAATCTTTTTAAGATCTTCTGTTCATCTAGATAACAATAAACAGAGAAAGAAAAGTAACGCAATGCATAATTCAGTATAACCTATATCTTGTTTCCTAGTACTCCTACATATTTATACTGTTCTACTGTCGAATAATACTTTGGACCCTTTTCTCTTTTGTTTCTGTTTTTAAATGTAGGCATGCATGCCCAGGAATCCCTAACCTTGCTTTGGTTTAACATGTTTGTATCCTGGTTTCGCTTCTTTATTTTGTGATAACCTCATTAACTACTACTACTACTACTAATGGTGGGCAGTTATTGAGGTCCTGCTGTTTGATGTCCTGGCATGGGGGGGGGGGGGGGGGTGATACTGTCAGAAACACAATACCTTCTTTAATCATGTTTCAGTTTTGTAGTTTTTTTTATGATGCCAGAGAGATGCCACTTATTGTTAAAACCTTGTTAGATGCCAACATCATACAACAAGACTAACGGTTCCTGCCTATGGTTTAAATGCTAGACTGCACAGTTGTTGCCTCATTCATCCACACCTCCTGACCTTGATGACAATTTAATTTGACACATCATCACGCTGTACAACTTCCCCCGAGAACGCAATTACAACCAATAATGAAAAGATCAATTGACATTTAACAATTTGGCAGACAAAATGAATGTTTGTGTTCATGATGTTTTCACTCCTCATTCATCTCCCCCCGTGATCATTTTGCTGATCAGAGACCAAACAGAACCGTCCAATGGAGAACCAGGGTTTCTCCATTGACACACTGCATCTTGAGTAGTCAACCCCTGTGCCCAAGTGTCCCTGTCCCTCCCCCTATATGTTGGGTTGGGAGGGAGGCTACAGTTGTCTGATTCTCCTCTGTATCAACAGGACCGTGACTATATGCTAAATAGTGTGTATTAAAGTGTCCTTATGTGATGTCCTTTCCTCACCCCCCCCTCCCCCATACCACCACCCCCAGGGCAGCAAGGTGCAGACCAGGGTGGGCCTGCTCATGCTCCTGTGCACGTGGATCAGCAACTGTCCCATCGCCGTCACACACTTCCTCCACAACCAGGAGAACGTGCCCTTCGTATCCTTGGAAACCATGCTACCTTGTGGTCATAGAAGTCCAGGGGCGCTTCATTTGCTTCCATTGTGTATTGTGAACGCAAACACCATTATGAAGTTTATTTACATAGCATCCTTCGAACACAAAGAAAATTGTGTGAGTGAGTGCTTAACATGGGCCGGAATATAATTGTACAGCAACTCAAATAAAAAGTTTAAAAAAAGAAAAGAATGTTGCGTAAGAGCAAAGCACAACTCTAAGCCAGGTGTGCCTCTCTTCTAGTTACCCCACCACAAGTTCCCATAAGGCAGCGCTGTTGCGTGTGTGTGTTTCTGTTCCCATGTTGCGTCCCTTAACCCCATCGCCCCATGCAGCTGACGGGCCAGATCTCTGAGAACCTGGGCGAGGACGAGCGGCTGGTGCAGGGCCTGTGTGCTCTGCTGCTGGGCATCTGCATCTACCACAACGACAACTCTCTGGAGAACTACACCAAGTAAGAGGCTCCGGCCGACGCCCTGGGGCCCCTCGTACCACCCCTCATGTTACTCATGTTATGCTGATGATTTTAATTTTTATTCTACTGGAAATGACAATGGTTTGATCGAAGTTTGGTTTTATCATCAGATATGCAGTTTAACATTCTGCTGTTCGTATTTGGTTCGTATGACAAGGCAAGTGATGATGAATGAACTACAAAAAAAGTAGTGAAAGTAGTCTATGGAATAAAATATGACGGTTACACGTAATGATGTCTCAGGTGCTCACACGTGTAAACAAAAGTATACTCGTGTTGGCTGAATCTACTAATCAAACCCCGTTTTCCACGTACATCGATGTTGAATAACCCCCAGCACCTGCCTGACCCCTGACCCCTGACCTCTGTCCCGACCTCCTGACTTTCTGCCCCTCCCCCCCTCTCCCTCTCCCTGCAGAGAGAAGCTGAAGCAGCTGATCGAGAAGCGCATCGGGAAGGAGAACTTTGTGGAGAAGCTGAGCTTCATCACCAAACACGAGCTGTACTCGCGCGCCGCCCAGAAGCCCCAGCCCGTCTTCCCCTCCCCGGAGCAGATGCTGTTTGACCACGAGTTCACCAAGCTGGTCAAGGACCTGGAGGGTGAGAGCACCACACCTGTTCCTGACTCACACAGGGGGATGTATATGTTATTGATGAGAACACGGTTATTAGTCCACCTCTAGGCGTCCTCAAGCGGATGTGGATGTGTTTTTATGGTAAGGTCTTTTTTGGTAAGCCACTGGTTAAAGGCCACTTCCTACCCAAACTTGACTTATACTTGTCAATTCGTACTTGTATAATGATGCTGGGCTATTCATTTCTTTCATGGAGCCATCAAACTTCTCTTCCTTCTCCGTACAGGCGTGATCACCAAGGCGGTCCACAAGTCCAGCGAGGAGGAGAAGAAGGAAGAGGAGACGAAGAAGACAATAGAGCAGCACGACAGCATCGTGACGCAGTACAAGGAGCTCATCAGAGAACAGGTACGTAAGCTCTGAACACTTGACTCTCTGGGGCCTTATTCACCTAGCAGCCATTCCTGCTCTAAACACTAGTGGTTACAACCAAGGTGGCCGCCTTGTGAATACGACTGAATACGAACAATTTCAGTGCTTTGGGACACAACCCAGACAGAAATTGATGATCAATTCATAACCTAGTTTCAAAATAATTATTTGAAGAGGTCCAAGCAGCACTGGGAGTTGGAACACAAAGGTGACATACTTTTATGTGTGTTTTTAGATGCATTACATTGTGCATGCCTCTCTCCCCTCCCAGGATTCCCAGCTGCAGGAGCTCAGGGAGCAGGTGTCCTCCATGTCCTCCCAGAAGGAGCTGATGCAGAGCTCGCTAACACAGCAGCTGTCCCAGATCCAGCAGCACAAGGATCAGTACAACCTGCTCAAGCTCAAGCTAGGTATCGTCACTGCTTGATTCCTAATTTATCAGTCAGACTTGGTATTCTGCATAACAATCGCTAATCATTAGGAAGTTCACATGCACATGATTCATTATTAACCCTCATGATGAGTTTTTTTAAAGAGGTTGATGTAATCATTGCGTTGTGTGATATCCAATAACATATACTATAACCTCTGCCCTTACAAAAGCGCTATATAAATCACATTTATTATTATTATTGTGGGGGGCAGTATTTGTTAGGTGTTTGACACAAGATATCCTTATTTCCCTCAGCTTGTTTTATATTCGGTTCTAGAGGCGTCTGCTAAAATGGCGCGGTAGTGAATACATGGTGAGTAAAGAATGAACTCAATCCATCCACCTGTGTGCTCCAGGGAAGGACAGTCAGAGCCAGGCGGGCAGCCAGGCCGGCAGCCAGGTGGACGGAGCCCAGGTCAACGGGCTCCAGACGGAGGAAATGAGCCAGCTCCGCGAGGAGGTGGAGGAGCTCCGCAGGCAGCAGGCCACGCTGCACACACAGCTGGGGGAGAAGGACACGCTCATCACCAACCTGGTAGGCACGCCGTTTTTCACGGAGGAATCAGTGACCTCCAGACCTCACCTCACTGCCGACTACCACAGCCATTCCGAGGTTGGATTGTTCCTCTTCCAAACATGGGGTTACCATACCAGTTTGAACCTAACTACAAATCTGTGACACCGCACCAATGTGAACTTAATGGAGAGACGAGGTTCCTTCAACCTGGGCCAAGCCGAAGGGCGGCAGTTATTTAGCTTAGCAGTCAGAACCCCTGCTGTGCAGCAGTGTTGTATTTGGGAACCAGCATTACGTTGGACTTTCCTACATAACCCACAATGTATTCCCTGCTGTTATTTATTAAAATCCCAGTTCCCTTCTTCTTGGATCATCCAGAGTGTCGTCCTTCTGAATATATTTGCAAGGTGACTTCAAGCCTGCTGATGCAGGCCTGTGTGTTTGTAAGTGATGGTACCTGATGCAGGCCTGTGTGTTTGTAAGCGATGGTACCTGATGCAGGCCTGTGTGTTTGTAAGCGATGGTCCCTGATGCAAGCCTGTGTGTTTCTAAGTGATGGTACCTGAGTGTTTGTCCTTCCTCCTTGTTTCTGTAGCGGTCGGGGTCGTCGCAGGAAGCAGGAGACGCCACAGGAGGGCCAGACAACACAGAACTGACCCAGGTACATTGATTTATACACTCTCCACAGAGCTTATTTCTTTATTTAGCCATTTGGCCAATGCTTTTATCTGAAGTGACTCACAATGTAGGCACATAAAGATAAAAGCATAGAATTTACTGAAATAGAACAAAATGTGTGCAAAAAGTGCTGCTTGGACGGAGTGGTATACATCTTCACTAGTAAAACAATGTTTTATTAGTGGTAAAGTGTAATAGGAGAAGCCGAAAATGTCTGAGTGCTTTGCAACAAAGTGAGTTAAACTAGAGCTCAATACATCAAAGTGCATGCTTTTTGATCCCAGATGAGCTTAAACTTTTAACTTTTTCAATGGCCTTTGTCATTCAATGATTGTACTTTTGTCGACGATTGTCAATTTCGTGCAGATGGAGAAAATGCCTTAAGTCATTCAAAAATGCTTCACATGCCTGATTAGTTGAAAAAAAGTCACCTAACACAGAGAATGAATGTATTAAACTCAGATGATTGTATATATCTAACTTTACCATCACTTTTTTTAGAAACGTCCTTTGCATGACATAAGGTTGCTGTGTGTGTGTGTGTGTGTGTGTGTGTGTGTGTGTGTGTGTCACCACCAGGAGCTGGAGGCGCTGAGGAGTCAGATCCAGTCCCAGCAGGCTGAGATCAGCCAGCTACAGGCAGAGAGGACAGACCTGCTGAGGAGAGCAGAGGCCAAGGTAAACAATAATGTCAACATTATCCACGATGATGATGTTAACAACAAAGATCCTATTTCAAATTGAGGCAGTGAGACCTCCACTTCCTATTAAGCACAACAAGGCTATAGTAAATAATAACTTATAATATAACAACTAGCGGATCTCATCTTGAATTTGAGGTGGAAGTAAAGGACCTGGTGTGTGTGTGTGTGTGTGTGTGTGTGTGTGTGTGTGTGTGTCTCCCCTCCCCAGAGCTCAGAGGCCGGTGTGGCAGGAGAGAGCTCAGAAGACCCAGCCCTGCTGGCAGACCTGGAGGGTAGACTGGTGGCCCAGACCTCAGAGACAGACAGACTCAAGGTATGGACACCTCTACCATCCGTCTTCACAACCACCTAGTATAAGGTGGTTGGTATAACCACCTGGTTAATGGCTGCCCCTGGCTGCTGTTCTGCTCGGTTCTGTTCACACAACAATATCATTGAGTGGTTACTTGTTATCCGTCCAGTGTTCATGTGTGCTACTGCTGGGTCACACTGTTCTGTTATCGAGGAAGACCTCTGCACCATTGGTGTCTGGATTTAGTTCCGAGTTTTTCAATATGTTGTGATGTTCTGTTTCTACTCCCTTGCTGACCTGAACCCTTTCTAACACTATCTCTATTTCCCTCTTTCTTTTCTTCTCCTCTTTCATGCTTTCTTTCTTCCTTCTCTCTCTCTCCCTCTCCCAGGCGGAGGTGCAAGGCCTGACGGAGGGCCGGGCGGGGATGGAGCAGCAGCTGGCCTCAGCCACCAGCACGGCGGCCATCCTACAGGCGGAGAAGGCCAAGCTGCAGGGGGAGCTGCAGGAGTCCAAGAAGGAGCAGGACGACCTGCTCATGCTGCTGGCTGACCAGGACCAGAAGATCCACAGCCTCAAGCAGAAGCTCAAGGACCTGGGCGAGGCGGTGAGCAACGCACCACCCCCCTCCCCCCCCCCACCGCATTCAACACGTTCCGGCGTCCCCGGTTACCCACAGGGTGCGGTGCTGATTGGACAATAGAAGGCTGCCCTATAGGGGGAGCATGACGTCAGTCACGTCACACATGTTCCATGCTGCCTTATTGCTGCTTTTCTATCAGCATATTATAAGAAGAATAACTAGTTCTAGGATTTTTACTCAATAAGTACCAAGATGCTGGGCTTCAATCTGATTTATGGAACTTCCCATCACGTGGTTGTAAACCACCTATAAAGGTGTCACATGTGGTGTGTGTGTCCAACCCAGATGTATTTAGGTAGATCATCCTTCAACACTACCAACAATCTATCCATCATGCATCTGTGTGGACACTCCCATCTATGACGATGAAATCGGCTTGAAATGGCTAACGTCAACATCGCACCTGGTGTTAAAGTAGAGACCCTTGTTTGGTCGTCCCCCCCCCCCCCGTTGGCCTTGTCACTATCGGCCTCCGCCAGCCACAAAGTCACAAAATAACAAATCAAACATGGCTGTACTACCAACCTCATTTTGGTTTAAAAAAAACAAGAGGTCTTGTGTAGTCTTGTGTAGTCATCCTTGAGATGATGAATACCTGCTACTCTAGGACTCATTTGGATTGAGACATCAATTATGTAGAAACATTTACAGTTTTTGGTTTAAAAACCACAAATCTAAATCTAGCACAGTTTAGAGACCGACAGTCAGGAAACATGAAACCTCTAAACGAGCTATGCTGCTGTGTTTCTGTTGGTTTCACCTTCAACTGGATTTAATGATGTCACAGCAACACGAGAGCTGATTGGCTGAGGGCAGCATGCCCCCGGGCTGCAGCAGCCACGCCACTCTGCATAATCAGAGGGGGAGTCCCCAGTGGGCCACCTCCATGCCTACTGCGGTCCACTGGGACTCGTTGTTCTGTTGTTCTCAGTAGGAGGCAGAGTAGCGGCAAACAAGCACACACATGCTGTCTCCCTGCTGGACCTTTGGTCTCACCTCTTAAGCATGTCACACAGCTTTTCTCAAACTGTTTTAAGCCCGGCCTCAGGAGGGCTTGACCCACAACCTCCAGGGCCCACTTAGACACGTCAATATGCTTGAATATAAAGAACGTTTACTGAGTAGCGTAAATAGTTGTTAAAATTAAGTGGGTTAGAGTTTTCAATCACTGATTATGAGCATTGTGATTTGTTGGCTGAAAATTCTGTGGTTGGATGGGTTAATTAGTATTAGACGCAATGAAAAAACAAACAAATCATCTCAATTTGACCTATACCATATTAAAACAACTGGAGTGCAGCCCACTGAAGGCAACATAGTTAAAAAAACATATTTTGTGGCAGGTTTGTATAGTGGTAATGGTGTTTTAACTCCCGGCCGAAAGGATTACCCCCAACCGGCTCCTTAAGGACTAACAAAACATTGGCTTCATACCGTCTCAATAGAAACTGGAAACTATTGAAGTGGTAGTTGATCTCAGACTGGTGACGTGTGATGGCTGATGTACGGTCTCTTCACCTGGCAGACCTTGTTCGCCCTAGTTAGACCACCTCCCTCTCTTCACAGGTGGACGACGACGACGACCTCCGGGACCAGACGGACGATGACTACGATGATGAAGAGGATGATGAAGAGAAGGACGACTAAAGAGAGAAAGAGAGAGAGACAGACGGACAGAGGAAGGGAATAAGAGAGAGACTTGGTGAACCTGTGGGGCTGGATGGCCCGTACTCTTAACAACGTAGTGGAAAGCCAGGAGACTAGGACTAAAACTGAAGCAGTTGTTGCTCTTGCCAGATGCCATGCTAACTTTGTCATTTGTCCCCCCCCCCCCCCCACAACAACCACACCCCCCCCCAACCCCCTGGCATAGTCTTTTTAATTGTTTGTATATTTTTATCTTCCCAATGGCAGTGGCTCCATTAGGATTCGGTTTCCAGCGACAATTCATTTGGACATTATTGGTTCCCCTCCCACAGTGCGTTCATCTCTGCCACCATCATCAACGAGTAAAGGACTTCTCGGCGCTTCGCATGTAGTTCAGCATCTCCTGTGTTTTTATACCATAGTATTTCATTACCCAGCTGGCCACTCCACCGACAGCAGTGTAACACCCAGCTGATGAAATAGAGTGAGGGGGTTGGGCTCATGACATCACAAAATGCCACAGATTGTGACCTTTTTTCTTACCCGTTATGTGCGGTTATCGGCCAACACACACATTAGACACACGCAACGTGTACATCGCCCATCTTGCTAGTCATAGCTGTGTTGACTACTAAGGTGTACAACTCACTGCCTCTACTGGTTTTGACCTGATCCGTTTAGAGCCTGTACTAAAGTTTGATGCAAAGTACATTCAACAACACATGCACCTGCTTCAAGTTCACTCCCCCCTCTTCAACATGCTTCTATGCTAACAGGCTGCAATACACTGAACACCACGATGTACACACAAAAACTGATATTTTTGCAACTTTTTTGTCCAATGCTGGCGTTCAGCTTCTGTATGATATTGTGTAACTTATCGATTTATGAGCCACATTGAAATAAATAATCTATGAATATGTACACATGGCGGAATAATTGTGAGTTTTCACGGTTTGTATATTTAGGTTTAGAGTACATAAAAGTTAAGACACTGTGTTAATGTTAGCTCATTCTCGGCTGTTCCCAGAGAAAACCTTGAAGTTATTAAAGTAAGTATACTTTGATTAAAAATCTAAAATTTTCTAACCACAACGCTGCACATTGTCTTAATGGGCAGCTGAAACACGTTTCCAATAAAACGGCTTTGTGATCTAGTGTTTAACAACCATTTTACCCTATGATATCGATTGTCAGGTCACTAGAGTGTGGATGACAGAAGGACTCCCATGTGACAACGTATGCCTTCAATGAAAAAGGAAAAACATTACTCCTTTAGATTGCTTCACTAGAGATTTGGATGGGTGAGGATAGAATAGTGGCTGGGGGTTCCATTCCGCGCACCCACTCATCCAAAGGGTTCCATGGTTCGATCCCCAATGTCGTCAGCTTAACCTGTAGTGTAGGCATTCTAGAATATGATGCCCTACTCCTGGCCTGATCATATCGAAATACAATCGAAATGAGGCCTTTTTCGATACTTGAGACCAACAGTTAGCCCTGATGCAGATGTGGCACATCTGGCAGTATTGGGAACGAGTATGTGCTTTTGATATTCATATTTATATGAGCGTCAAAGTTTACTTTACTGAAAATTTGACTAAAGAGCAGGTCATTTTCCCAGTATTGCTTACTTAAAAAATATATAAGTTTTAAATAGTTTTATGTCAGTCGCAGAGCTGCCGGGCATGTCTGTTATTTTGTCGTTCCTTTGTTAAATTGCTGATGATTTAAGTGATATTCCTGTTTAGGAGGAAAACTTCCTTCTGTTCAACATAGGGGGTGCTGGTGATCTATAAGTAGCGGCTGTAGCGGCTACGGTTCGCCAATAGGGACATCAAACGCCTTCTTTCTGAAGTATATTCCCGACTGACTGACTTCTGCCGATGACACAAAATGAAATGTGTAATGTGAAGATACCTGTACACATAACGATGAATTCATAACTGGCTGCATAAAGAGACGGAACAATATTTTCCAGCTTTTATGCATAATGTATAGACCTACCATATAATCTCATTATATGCTTGACATTTGGGATCAAGGTTTTCTACATAATTTACTGTCATGACGTGCTTTCGACACGTGTATTATTATTGTCCTAGTACATGTTATTATAGGCTGTATTACAGTCCAAAATTATCATTTATCTTCCTCGACCGATGTGGAATTAGAGTGACCGTGTGTACGAGCGAGGTTATAGTCCATCGCAGTCCTACCCCTTATATAAATGTATCGACAATACTACTAAACAAAAAATAGTCTATGTTTTAATTTAAAGTGGAACATGTCTGGGTGGGATATAACTCATGCCCCACCCACCCTCCTCCCTCCGGTCGTCCCGGAGGTGGCTCGACGCATCTTCCAGCTCCCATCCATCCTCCTCCTCCTCCTCCTCCTCCTCCTCCGCCCTTCTCGGGACACACAGACACGCGCGTCTGACTCTTCCATACCTGACTTGTCGTTTCGGTGATTTTTTGTCTGTCGGCTCACACTGCTGTGTTTTGGTGTTCACTTGGGATCCGCCCTTTCTAAACGGACATTATGATTTATAAATGAACGTAGACGCGGTATTGTAAAAACTTCCTCAACACAGTGGGCAGAAGTGGGAACTCGGAGCGACACCGTCCACTGCCGGGTTGCACAGGGTCCTCTTTAGGGGAGGGGGTATTGTTGCCACCTGCCGTTGCGTTGACCATCTCAAAGGTAAGTTCGCCGAGTTTTGATTTATTGTAATATGCATCATGTGCATGTTGAACCGCATAAGGGTTGGTTGTGGTGTCATTTCGCCTGCTCGTTTGAAATATGCATATGCCCCATTGGACTTTTCCGCGTGGTTGGGACCGGTCGCCGGTGCCATGCGGTTCTCCAGACGCTTCCAGACACGTCCCGGGGCAAAACGTTTCCCTATCGAAAGATAACTGGGCGGAACTCGGTGCTTATGTTTTGAAGTTGGTCCAGTTGGTTGTTGCCAACAACAGTGTGGATCATCTCTGGTTGTTTCTGCCCAGAACAGATGTTTGTCGCTTTAGCGATTCGTTGCTTTTCTCTCTGGTTTGACAGAGACAATTGTGAAGACTAATGCATACTTAGTTACTGTTGTTGTATTATTGAATGAATGTGCAAACCCGCACAGTATACATAGTAGCCCTATACTGAGACAAAACAGTATTATACGAGCCGTTGTGTTTGGTGAATATATCGTCTTGTCAATATCGAGCATCGCCGAGGTGCAATACCATCAGCTCATCTCGCTAAGTACACCTGTCATGTAGCTTATGTTGAACAGTTGCCAAGCTAAGCATTATCCTAACCAAGTAGCTCCTTCAAGGCGTATATCTGCTGTCCAGGACACCTTCCCGCCATGAGTCAGGCAAACAGAACGGAACAGCAGGTGAAGGGGGGCCCATGAGAAGAGTGTGTGTGTGTGTGTGTGTGTGTGTGTGTGTGTGTGTGTGTGTGTGTGTGTGTGTGTGTGTGTGTGTGAAGGGTGCCTCTGTTTTAATTCTTCCTCTGCTGGAGTTTAAATCGTTGCTGCATCGTTATGTAAAGCCCTAAACACACAAGCCCATATCTAGGGCATATTCTTATGAGGAATACCACCATATGACCAAGATTCAGATTTTACACACCCAGTCAATATGTTGTGAGTCACTCATCCATTCAGTTATGCATTAACTGTATTATGCTATGATGGAGATCAAAGATGAGTTTTAAGCAATTTTCATATAATATTTTATGATATATGTCAATGTTTGCTATACAACTGCATTATAAGCTGATGTTTGCCATACAAACGGCAGTGTACCTATACATAAGCTAAATAAATGGAGGGTTTGTGAGCTATGTGAAAGCTATCTGTCCGGTACAGCCACAGGCTACGTAACTCGAAACTAGGGAGTCCAGGTGCTGCTTTGGAATGAAGGTGTGACTTTTGGCGAGGACGACACGTGCCTGAGGACCAGTAGATAGCAATGTGCAGAGAGGTCTAGGATAAAGACTGCTTCTTATCGCTGATTGTGTGGAGAATTGTGTCATACATACAATGTGTTAAATCTGTTGATACTCTCAACACATTTAACATATTCAAAATGATGTCGTTGCTTTGCTATTTACTAGATCTGAAGCGATTCAAACTGAAGTGATGTTTGATTAATGAACTCATAAATGCTTCAGGAAGGTGGTGTAACTTTTAAAGGTCCTTGTTGCACTCTGCCCCAGAAAACACTAACACCCAGCTATAGAATGTCAGCCAACCCCGATTCAGCACACCAACGGCCATCAACGGCTATGAATGACTGGCCCGACGTGGGCGTTTGTTGGGGCAGAGTAACATTCGGGGTCGGACCCAGAACCCTGTTGACAAAGCGCCTCTAAGACGATCCTTACTGTCTAGTCAGGTTTACTCTTCAGTCCATTAGCAGACACTTTTATCCAAAGAAACATTTGGGTTTGTAGATATGTGATGTTACTTAAGAAGTAGGCAAGGGTTAGGGCAACTTTCTCAGGGATGTCTACAGGTAGACTCACACAGCCTTTCAGCTGGGAGTCCAACACCCTGAACATGCTAGATGTGTAACTGCTCTGATAGGCCTTAGGCCAAATTACCCTTCTGCGTCAGCCGGGGAAGATCCTCAAAGTTCCACGTCCCTACCTGGTCCCGCCCCCTTTTGCTGCTCGCTGACGTACTCAAAGACCTGCAGAGGTGAGCGTGGAGCAACACGTCGCCTGTCTCTGCAGAGGTTTGCGGTGCCTCGGAACAGGTGGCGTAGGTTGGCAGCTCCTTAATAAAACACAACTCAGACGCACAGGTCATAAAGAACTGTGGAAAAAGTGTGGCTTGTCCAACATGAGCAGGGCCGAATCAACAATAATTAACCATCAGATTCATACGACTCTAATAGTACTCTTATTACGTGTGTGTGTGTGTGTGTGTGTGTGTGTGTGTGTGTGTGTCTGTGTGTGTGTCTGTGTGTGTGTGTGTGTGTGCGTGCATGCACGTGCGTGAGTGCGTGCAGGATAAAATGCCTTTCATCAATTAGTAATTTCCTAACAATGGTTTATATTGTGTGCCCACCGTGTTTAATCTTTGAGCAGATGTATTCCTTCCTTTAGGCAAATGGACTCTGTCCCTTGATTACAATTATATATTTTGTTTCCTGGCAACACTTAGTTGAATAAATGCACTGTGATTAGTGTGAGGCTTACCCCCCTGAAAGATTTATAGAAAAAATATTTAAACAAAAAATAATAAATAAGGAAATCCATCATCATATTTCTAAGCCCAGGCTTTAGGAAGCAATCTCTGAGTATATGTTGAGGATAACTATTCTGTACTCGTCATAACCACATAACATGTGGAAAATCCTAAAATGCTCTTACGCAACTGGCCCAGCCTTCATATAACAGAGTGATAACAGGTTTTGTGATGCCACCTATTGTGGTATAAAGACATGGCTAACATGCTCTCCTCTCAACAGGCACCTGCTTCCTCCCATTGTGTCAGTAATCATTTAGATTCCCGCTTGTCGGCTTTTACCATAGAACTTGTAACTTTCAAACTGTTTGAAAATAACAACTCCATCTGGCTTCATGTAGTCAAAGGCCTTTCACTCTCTGTCACTTTCTATCATTAATGTATCTCACTCTGTCTCGCTCTTTCTCATTCTTTCTATCGCTCTCTATCCCTCTCTCTTATTATCCTCTCTCTCACTCTCTTCTCATTCTATTCTTTCTATCCCTCTTTCCTGTACTCTCTATACTCTTTCACTCTCCTGCTCTGCCCTTTCATATGTGCTCTCTATCTCTCTTTCTCTATCCATCTCTATCCATACCGTTCACTCTATCAATCTCACCCTATCTATCCTACTATATCCCTTTACTCTCTCCCATCTACTCTCCCCCAGCTCTCTCTCTCTCTCTCTCTCTCTCTCTCTCTCCCCCCCCCCCCCCCCCCCTCCCTCTCATGTTCATACGGTAGTGTGTGTGTGTTCACTGTGAGTCAGTGGTTGGGATATTGTACCGTATGTAAATGACGTGACAGCTGTCTGTAGGATTAACTGATGTTGGGGGCGGGATCTAAGAGGGAATTACTCCAAAATCAAGTGATTTTGGCAACCTTCGAAATATTAATGGCCATATACATTTGAAGATTGTATAAGCAAAAATCATGGATGAAGATGTATGTGTTTGTGTTGGTAAGCAACCTCGGCATCGCTTGCTGCATCTGCACCGGGACAACCCGTCATGGTGTATTCTTCACATATTGGCCATATAACACAACACATTGGGTTGTCATGGTTCCCATTGTTTCAAAAAGGTTTACCCACACAACTAACCATGGCTGCTAGGTGCATATGGTCTATTAGGATAAGCCTAGTGGAGCCTTGTGTAGCTCAGCTCTTCAGAAGAGCCATGATGACCATTAGCCTGATGGGTCAGGACAAAGCTGATTCATAATTCATTTAGCCAAGGTTGGGCCTCCTCTTTCTATGTGGACAGTGTCCTCCCTATCGACCTGCTAGTCCTACCCAGACCTCGGGTGTAATGGAGCACTTTAGGAAGATGGACTACTACCTGCCATTTGAAAGGCTTCCTGCATTGATTGTTTATCTTTTTGCTTCGTTTTCCTTTTGTCATTTCCCCCAACGGTTTTGTTTGGAAAAAGTCAAGGTTTTAAAGTGACCTTCAAACCTGTCCTACAAACACAGAAGCGGTGCCAGCAGCACAGAGAGTTACAGAACAGGGAGAGGAGTCGGGGTGGTTACGCACATAAACAACTCAGTTCTAACGCATTAAGCTACAAGCGTGCCGAGCGTGCCGAAACACGCTGCGTGGCGTATCACAACCTGCTAATACGGGTAGCTAATGAGGGTTATCGGATTAGCAGCGGTATTAATCTGCTTGATGTAGGGCGTGTGCTGGGTGAAGATGGCTCCAACGATACAACAAGCTATTGCTTTTGTGTTGATAGTGGCTGAAACTATAGCTTTGACTTAGCTTTGTGATGCAGCTAGCTTGCTGCCATTAGCGGGCGTTTCTCAGTGACATAATGGATGTGGACAGGTTGAAGTGGGATCCTCCTGGCCTGTTGTTGTCTTTGGTGGTTGCTCTTTGTCTATGAATAATTAATCCCCTTTCAATTAGTTTTTTACTGAATATTTATTATTGTTGCACCGCATGGAATATTCAAATTAAAGTCAACATTTCTACATGAATGGGTGCGATATCTAGGTCTTGGCTGTATCATAAATGCTATATTTTATGGTGTAAACAATCAAAATAGTGATTGTGGCGAACATTAGGGATTTTAGAATTTTCCCAATTCCCAATTCTGATTTTTCAGAATTGGGAAGAATCTGCCAAATGAGTAAACTTGTGATATTGAATGGTGCTATGTCAACGTTCAAAGAAACATTAGAGTTGGATCTAATTTAGCTTAAATTTATCTTTAATATTCAATGCATATACTTGTATTTATTGTCATTTGTCAGTTTGCATAATTGTGCAACATTGAATAGATTTTTCTTTGATATTTCTATGTTTAAACTCTTATCTTCTGTCCTTCCTTAAAGTTAATTTTAGAAATACATATTTTTCATGGCAGAAAGAAGACTAAGACTTACTCTCACTTTCACACACTAACCTATTAAGTCTACTATAATGCTCTGCTAATTCGAAGCATTATAACATAATCTGTCTGTCTCTCTCTCTCTCTCTCTCTCTCTCTCTCTCTCTCTCTCTCTCTCCCCCTTTCCCTCCCTCCATTATATCATTATGTGTAATCCGACCCCGTCATCTCTTATGTGTCATTGGTTGGGCCCTCCTAAGCGAATAAAGGCATTGATTTGGTCTTCAGTTGGACATGGCTGGCTGGTATTTTGTTCTGTGGTGGTAGTTTTTTGTGTGTGCACATACAGATCAAATAGATCAATATAGAGCAGAGGATAACGTCATAATAGAGTTTGTTTAAATAGGGCTGAAACCATTTTGCTTTCACTCAGTCCTAATAGTTATGTCACAGAACCACAGACATGACATTTCTTGGCTGCCCCTCATAAGCTACTGTACAGATGCCAGTATTGATCATGACGCTATCCTGTCACGATGAAAACCGTGCTACTTTTGGATTAAAGGACTATAATATAGTTTATTTATACCATAGCCGTGGTCTATAGATGCTACCCGGCATTTAAATGTAGTTTAAAGCGTTTTGTAGGATAGGTTGAGGCAGTTTCACATTACTAACCTCATTCTACCAGACAGTGGTAGAGCAGGGACTCTCTCCAGGGAGAAGGACAGGAACAGGGTTTGGTTATGATATACTCTGACCTCTCACCACAGCCAGTCGGGTCAGAACCAACCACATCTTTCAGGAACAAAGATCAACAATTTGCATGTTTCTCCCCCTCTGGCCATGAATCATCCTCATTCCTGTTTGAATACGTTGATTTGAGTAATTTAGTATCACTTGGAGGAGACGGGCATCCTTTTTTAGTAACTTGAGGCTCTGTGTTCTTATTTTAGATCAAAGGGTTGCTGTAAGTCTGTTAATTATGTACACTTAATGGCCTGAACGTGAAGTCCTGCAGTTTTTATTTAGGTTCATGGTTTCCTGTTGGCTCCTTACCTTGGTGGTGGATGCTTTGTTTTACCCAAAGCGAGACAGTTCTACTGTTCTTTTATACCTTTTATACATTTAGGAAACATTGTGGAAAGGATAGTCTGCTGGAAGTGTTTCACTCCCAACCAAAAAACGTCCTGGGTTTAATACTGAATGTGCACAGCCAACCTGTTGGCATTCCTGAGCAAGATGCCCTCACCCCCAACTATATGAAGTCACGCTGGATAAAAATGTTTGCTAAATAACTAGATCCTAAGAGTACAGGTGTGTTATATTCATCCTCTGGGACATGGGCGTGTTCTCGTGGTTCCTCTGTTCCTTGTGTTTCAGGTGGTTCTGGGTAAAAACTCAAAACATGTTTCCTATTTAATGTTTATTTAAATGCTGTCAAGAATTTGAACCCTAAGAATTTGGCAATCCAGGTTTCTCTTCTTTCAATATGTGTTCTGAATTAGTCTCTCTTTGTTTCTTTATTTATATGGTTGATGAACTTCTTGTGTTCCAATAGTTTATTCTCAACAGATGTGTAACATGTGGGTTAGACATGTAAGGTGTATGTTTTGGTTAATATTGGATTAGTGTATGTGTGTGTGGCTGCGTGCGTGTCTGTCTGCATAAGGGCATATGTATGTGTGTTTTTGTGTGCATGTACATGCCTTGTTCACATTGCATTGGCCATTAATATCTATAAAAAAACTAAAAGCTTTAGATTTACTGGCTGTGAAATCCACCACTACTCAGCTGCCAAAGCTGTTGCACAGGCAGGGCTTTGATGTCATCCAATGAGAAACGTGTCACATCCTCATGCTTAATGTTGACCTTCTCTTGAGTCAGCCCTGGAGGAATGAGGTAACGCTGCACAGACACGCAGAAATATCTGTTGAAATATCTGCCTCATCAGAGGTCAGACACACCACTACCGCAGTAACTCAAATATGCAATGTCAGGTTGTCCTAAATATATATATTTTTATGCACCCTCAACTGGTTATCTTTGTTATTATTTTAATCAATGGATATTTATTTAGCTCAATTCACCTCATCCCTTTGTTTCTCTACCTGCTGGTTTTTCTGATATTTCGTAGATGGAAACCTCATTGTCACATTGTTTGTATTGGTGGTGTGCTCTTACGATTATTCAATGATTTATAGTCTGTCTAGAATGTGTGTGTGTCCGTCTGTTTGTGTATATCTGCGTGTCTGCGTGTGTGTGTAGTATTCAGACTCGAGTTAAGGCAAGTAAAGACATACTGCAAGCCTGGTGGCTTGCATCAGTGTACTTTGGTCCCAGCCTGGCCTGTTAAGACACATAAACCAGATAATTATCTCCTTCCTCATTGTTCTCCTGATGGATTTATTCAATATGCACTTCACCATGGCTCCATTCCAATTCATGTGTTTCCACTCGCTACAAGTCTTCTAGCTATCGCTACTATAGTAACAGTAGTAGCTCTCCTGGGTTCTCTAATTCAATCATTAACAGAGTTTATTATTAAGGTTTCTGATTCACATTGTGTAGGTTTTGGGATTTGAATTCCAGGCTTTAGTTTTAAAATCTGGAACTGTTTCGATGTGGTTTTAAGGTTTTATGATTCATGTTTTTGAATTCAGCTCTTTATAATTCCATTTTTAGAAATCCGTTTTCAATATTATTATTTTTTTGATTCTTTGTGTAAAGCAATGTGAATCAAGATGTCTAGATGGTTTCATACCAGGTTGTTGGTTATTTACTGGTGGTTCACCAGGGATGGAGTCAATAGGTTACCTCTCTCTAAAGCAGGTGTGGCCTCCTGCAGTGTAGAGTAACAAGCAAACACAGGGCCAGGTAAACTAATCCCTCTTTAATTGAGTTGAGTACATCAGACTTCAGAAGAGCTTCTGGTGGTTCCACATCCGACTGCATTGTGTTTCTTCCGTGTGTAGTAACCTTGATGGCGACGGTGTTGCTGCTATTTGCTCAGTGGCGCTTCTGACTTAGCATTTGCGTTAGCATTGGGATTCACCCGCGCAGAGAAATATTCCACTAGGACGGCACATTCAAACACACTGTCAAAACGGTCAAAAGCATCATTGATGGGGTTAACTCAAACGTGGGAGGGCCCTTGTCGTTGAAACCAGGTGTTTTAGCGTAAAAAAAACAGCCAGCCTGCTAATCACCAATGACACGTTCTAGCAGGAGGGAGGAAGGGCAGCGGCCATTAGGGACCTGTGGTGTCAAAGTGTCTGGCCCGGTTTCTCACAGTCAGCTAGTTATTAGCCTGTGATGCCTGATCTGTCATTACCGAACACATCGATCTTCAGATCTTTGGAAAGGAGCCTGGTTTACGAGGACAACGTTGTTTTTTCATGAACATATGCGTATTTACCGTTCGAGACTTCGACATGAAAGTATTAAGTCGGGTGCCTTTAGACGTCTTAAGGACTTGGAGACGGCACTCACTGATTGATGGACTTGTTCTGGAAAATGATGGTTCTGTCTGTGACCTTTGAACTGGAGGACACAGTGGCTAGGACGACGGGTCTAGCCGACTCCTGTTCTGTCTGTCCCTTTGATGTCTGTCAGCGGTCCACGGTGACGAGAAGATGCGCATTGCGCTTACTGCCTTGAGGGCTGTTTGCGGTACAGTAAGTCACACCGGGGCCCTCAGCACTGTTGACTCCTCTCAATGGCTCCTTTTGTTCTTTTTGTCAGGTTTATTATTACGTTGAACTAGAACAAACATCATTCATATGTCCATCGGCATTCTTTTTGTGTCCAATACATTTTTTTTTGGGTGTGTGTGTTTGTGTTAAATGCACACACAAGGACATATTTGGTGCAGATGTATAGTTCATACATTTGAAAGGGTAAACCTGTGTGTGTGTGTGTGTGTGTGTGTCTGTTCAGAGGAAATTATATCTGTTGTAGGTTTGCTTCACAAATATGCACTCATGCACGTTTCTGCGACAAACCCTAATGGATCCATATCCCCGTTCCCCACGCCACGCTTCACTATGTGTCTACCAGCTGTCACTGATCAGCTGTTCCGTCTCTGACAGCCCTCATATCGATCTGTTAGACCACACACCGCACCGCACGCACATACACAAACACACACACACACACACACACACACACACACACACACACACAGACCTACTAGGCCCCTAGTGCTGATGTGCCATGATTGCGTAATGTAACTTTCAGCGTGAAGCCACTTCGACCCGGCCCCAGTATTATTTAATTAGCTTCATGTATTAGTGTACATGAGTGTACACACATTGTGAAGTATGTAGCCTCCTGGTGCTAGCTCAAAGGCTAACGGGGTTAACGGGATCACGATTGCTGTGCTGTTTCACCGAGGAGAACCAAGCCCTCATCCTATCATCCATGTAGCCTGTGGTTGTTCCTTTTTATGGAAATGTTTTGTTTGTTGTGGTGCGGAGTGGTTTGTTGACTCAGTAGGTCTCTATGGTAGGGGAGTAGGCAGAGAAAGACAGAAAGGAGAGAGAATGTCTGTAGGACTCCATGCAGAGTTGGGGGGAAAGCAGAGAAATGGACGGAGGAGCTGTAGTTTTCCCTGCTCTCCCTCTCCGTCTGTCTATCTCTAAGATAGAGTCAGGAATTCTGATTGAGCAAACACTGCGGAGGAGTGACGGGAGGGAGCGGCACACTGGGAAGAGGGAGTGTGTGATTACCTGTCTCTCTCTCTCTCTCTCTCTCTCTCTCTCTCTCTCTCTCTCTCTCTCAACCTCTCGGCACCACCCTTTTTAAGGAGTGTACACACTCATGTACGCTTCCCTGCCTTTTTAAGCACACACACACACACACACACACACACACACACACACACACACACACACACACACACACACACACACACACACACACACACACACAGAGGCAGTCTCCCGGTCTGTAGTGTTGGATCTGAATGTAGTGCGTTCAGAGTGTTGTTGTAGGCTAGCCTGTGGTTCCGGCCGCTCTGCTGTGGAGCCCCAGAGAGCCGCGATCGGCCACTTGTTGGAGTCAAAGTTCAACCCTAAAAGCAGGATCTGTACTCTGTGGAGGAGCCGGTGATCACACCACTCTGCTACCACTCTGGGGGGAAAAGGTGATTGTGTGTTTCTGTCTGTCTATCTCTCTGTCTGTCTGCCACCACAACACAGTAGACAGGGTAAGTACTCACCCCACCACACAGGCGTCTGTCTCATCAATGTCTCTCTCTCTCTCTCTCGCTCTCTCTCTCTCTCTCTCTCTTTCCTTCATTCGCTACTCTCTCATTATTTAAAGCTGTCCCAGTTCTTATCTTGTTGTTCATTCACTTCATTCATAGTTTCGCTTTAGTGGTAAACTGCAGAGATACTACAGGACAGATTACCTCTGTCCTGAGGCCTGGAAAATCGGACACACGTGTGATTGTGTGGGTTGTGTGTGTGTCGTGTTTGTGTGTGTGTGTTTATTGGACGTGTAGAAGAGCGTCATTTAGAGTTACCATTGAATGGAGAATTCTTACTTGAAACATGTAGATGTTCATAGAATTCTCTTGATTTGTCCTTGCTGATAAGCAAACGAGCGTCATACATTGTGCAATTATTTCTATTTAATTCCCCATTCCACACTTGAAGCAGTTAGTTATTCCAATAATTGCCCAATATGGAATATAAAGATATGTGTGTGAAAGTGTACGGGACAGCTTTTGTCAGAATCAATAAAAGTATTGTGACAGATAGATAGGGAAGCCTTGAGTTGCTATCAATATCAGTGCACCTTTGCCCCTGAGTGGGTGAAACTGTGTTTGTGTAGTCTCTTAGTAGTAGCCCAGTTTCTCTCTGTGTCTACATTGTAAAACTAAAGAGGATACTCCCAATTCTAATACCGGGATTTTGCTCAACTAGCATGTTCCTCAATTACTACTCAGCCCTGTGTATCGCTTATGTGTGTCGATCTGTCATCTGAAAACATGCCTACTGGAATCCACACCCTGCCTACACCAGATTCCTGTTGTAGTTAATGATTTGTTTGAGTACTGTATGTTATCTCGCATCTGGACATGGAAAGTAACCTGGAGGCCTGTGTGTGTGTGTGTGTGTGTGTGTGTGTGTGTGTGTGTGTGTGTGAGTGTGTGAGTGTGTGAGTGTGTGAGTGAGTGAGTGATTGAGTGTGTGAGTGTGTGAGTGAGTATATGGGCCTTGGTGGGGTGTCCTCACTCAGAGGTATCTGAGAAATGATGCATGCTCAGCATATGCCCATCAGGCATAGGGTATGAGGAGGAAACTTTCCATGAAGCTCCACACAGAATCTAACCCGACAGCATTTAGCCTTGAGGAATGTCTACGGGACGATGACACAATATTTACCTCAGCTGTCAATAATGTTCACATCTACAATCAATGTTTACTACTACTACTGATGTTGAGTATATATTTTTTATTTTATATATATATATATATATATATATATAATTTGTTCGATTTTATATTCACACTAACTTTATTTTATTTGCATTTACTTCTGCGGTGACACCCAGAATCTAAGGGTACATAGACACACACACACACACACACACATGCACACACACATGCACACACACATGCACACACACATGCACAGTACACACACTTAGTCAGACAGGGTCACAAGGACAGTGCATTTTCTGCACAGTCTCTATTACATGTGTAACTGTTATCCCAGCACAAGACCATCCAGCCTGTAGGCCGTCTGTCATGTCGGACAACACACACACACACACACACACACACACACACACACACACACACACACACACACACACACACACATACACACATCCCTATGCTCCTTATGCCAACGCATCCCCCCCTGTCTGGAGTTTCACTTTGACTGCTTACACAACAGTACGGGAGATTAACCTGAGAGGGGGGGGTGGGGGTATAAGACGTGGGTGGGGGGTTTGGGATGGTGCATTGTACAGGCATAGGGGTAATGGTCCTGCGATGGGGGGGGTGGTATAAGAACAGGGGGGTTAAGGTTGGTGTCTTGTTCATGTGTCTGTGTAATGGTCTAGAGATGGGGAGGGCTGGTGGGGTGTGTGTAGGGATTGGGTCTAGATTGTTTCGGGTCTTAAAGCTGTAGGTGTCATGGGATCTAGGTTTATGTGGGCCGGGTTGTAAAGGAGTAGGTAAGTGGGCACTAGGTTTGGGTGGGTGTTTTAATAAAAGGTGTAGGTGTAAAGGGCTAGGTTTAGGTAGGGTGACTTATAAAGGTTTAGTGGGATAGGTTAAGGTGGGTGAGTGTCTTATAAAGGTGTAGATTTAGGCATAGTGGGGGCTAGGTAGGTGGGGTGTTGAGGTTAGTGATTTATGGAGGCCATGGGTGGAATGAGTGCAGGTGTTGTTGATGCAGGTATGGTTTCAGGCTTGTTTAGCGGTTAACATTTGGAATGCTAAATATGAATAAAGCTTTGATCCCATTTACACCTGGCATTAATATGCATTTGGAAATCAATTGGACATCGCTAAAATACATTCAAAATACACCTGTCATTTTATGCGTTTTGGAGATATCGATTCATATCCGATTGCCCAAAGTGCATTTTAATGACAGGCGTAAACGGGTACTTAGTTTCTCTACATGTATGCCATGTTTTCAAAAATCTTTGATCTTAATGAGACTAACCTCATTAAATGTATTTAAAAAAAGGAGTAGTATGAAATCAAAATTGTACTTTTAAAAACGTTGGCTCTACCTAGCAGTGTGCTAAACTCTTAGGCAATACATCTAGTGAAGACCTAGGTTTGAATCCCACGTGCCGTCCTATGCAACATTCTTTCTTTCTGCCCACTTTCCACTGTCTCTCCAGGGATTGTCCCGTCCATAAAGGCACAAAAGGCCATGAAAACGGATGAAAAGAAAAGTCACACACGTGTGTGTTTTGGGCCGGGTGTAGCATAGCATTTCCTGTGCACCTCTCGATTCTAATGTTGCAGATCCGGTTTCAGGCAGACATCTGATGTACCTCTGTGATGATACAATTTTTCCTCCTCCTGGCATTTAAAAGCTAAGGGAGCTGGCATGCGTAGCGTCTCTGGGCCGACGCCCATGGTGGCTTCATCTGTGTTAAAAATAGATCTGAGCAATACAGGACTCATCATCAAATCTGTGTTGACACCAAACAGGGCAACGCACCGTCCTTTACCTGCTGATGGAAGATGAGAGGGATAAAGT
Source organism: Micromesistius poutassou (assembly GCF_964030765.1). Classification (NCBI taxonomy): domain Eukaryota; kingdom Metazoa; phylum Chordata; class Actinopteri; order Gadiformes; family Gadidae; genus Micromesistius; species Micromesistius poutassou. The sequence continues at coordinate 11,769,650 of NC_140273.1, forward strand.
ATCTAAAAATATCAATATTAACAGCGGATTTTTCCAGGCCCCCTGCTAGTTTAAGCCCCTCTGTTGGAGATGAGACGGTGGGGTGTTGAGGTGTTCCTGTTCAGATTAAGAACCCCGCACCTGTCAAGGATGCTTAGCTGTCACTTTCAGCCTACCGCTTACACACACGCACACACAAACACACGCACGCAAAGAGACACAAACATACACTCTCTTGCAGACAGGCATGCACACGCGCATATGCGCGAATACACGAACATATACACAACACACAGACACACAGAGAATCACATATACTCTCTCGCACACACAGAAAAACACATCCCTCACACACACACGCACACAAAAGTTCCTTTTCTTTTATTGCTCTCAAGGTACTTCATTCAATGTGCCGTCCATGTGTTCGATGGATAAGCCTTTCAAAAAACACTTTGAACGTAACTAACTCAGACAGCGGTTCATTATGTAGCAAAAAAAATAAAGAACTGTCATGCAAACCAGACAACTGTCACGTGCAGCAGAAGAGCAGCTGGTGGGTTACTGGGGGGTCACTGGCCCAGTGGTTCATGCTCCTGACAGGTGGCTGTCAGCCTGGTCTGCTACCTGACATCCAACAGACCCCGAGACAGGGGAGCCCTCGATGGCTGATGGTTGTTCCTCCCCTCAGTATAGGAAAGGTAGGATATTAATGGCATAGTAATATGATGAAAAATACGCTTATGCCGAGAATTATGGCTCAGATTGAATGAAGAATAGTTTTGCACTGAGATTGTTGACAGAGCTCTGACTCCTGTGTTTACTGAAGGCCGTCATGCCTCCACCAGAGCTGGCCTCCGTCAGGGCTGGCCTCCATCAGCGCTGGCCTCCACCAGGGCTGGCCTCTGTCAGGGCTGGCCTCCACCAGGGCTGGCCTCCGTCAGGGCTGGCCTCCGTCAGGGCTGACCTCCACCATGGCTGGTCTCGCCATGCTCGCCGAGGCCATAGGAGTGCCTTGTCATTTCAACATTCCAATGAGGTGGTGTTGGCTGCCCTCTCTCTCTCTCTCTCTCTCTCCCTCTCTCGCTCTATTTTTCACTGCTTCTTTCTCTCATCCCCTCTCTCTCCCTTTCTCTCTTTCTCTTTCTCTCTCTCCATCCATCTCTCTCTCCATCTCTCCCTCTGTCTCTGACTGCCCTCTCTCTCCATCGCGCCACCCTGGGGGTGAGAGTCCTTCTCCTCCGCCTCCTCATGCGACTCCCTGTCTTCCTGGTGCTTGATTCCAGAGGTTCCGTTTTACGAGGGGAAAAAAAAGGGAATTACACCTCCTCCCTGCCTCCTCTTCCTCCTTTCCCTCCCAGTCCTCCGGTCCCCTGTCATCCACATCGCTTGTTTCCATCGCCCTCCGTGGCGAGGTGGTGTAGCGGTCCCCTCCCCTCCGACCAGTACTCTGTTATTTCCACTGGCCGGGCGGTGATGTCACCCGGCCGATGGTTTATTTTAAAACGCCGGCCGTTGGGCTGAGCTGGCGGCGTCGCTGGAGTTTTTTTTTTACATCTTTCCTACCCAATAAACGTTGAATAACCGAAGCAGAACGCAGAATTTCAATTGGTTGTTTGCTTTGTTTTGGAGGTGTCGCCATGGTGATGTGCAGGTATAGGCTATATAAGATAATACGATAAGATTCTAAATGCGCTAGAAATTAAATGCAGGACATTTGGAAGTCACAGGTGATGTACGGGACAGTAATAACAATTCAAAAAGATTATAATTTTTCCATACAATAATTTTGAAAGTTTTAATTATTGTCTTTGCTTTTTTTTTATCATTTGAAAACCCAAAACGAAAGACTCCAGGAAATATAAGTATAAATCAGGTGTATTTAATCAGGGTGATGCTGTTGATCGCAAAAAAGATGATAACTGTACTATGGAGGAATGTTAATCCACCAACTGTCCAACAATGAAGGGTAGGAGTAAAAAATGTCTATTTGATGGAGAGTATTACAGCCAACCTCCAACTCAGGACTGATGCTTTCAATGTTAAGTGGGCACCTGTAATACTGCAACTGAAGAGACTGATTAAGGATACAAACTCTCAATAACATCAACAGGGAGGAAGTGTCTCCTGATGTAACTGCTATGTGGTAAAAATACATGGGTGATTGCATATGGACTTGAATTAGTTGAATTGGGTACCTGCTGTATGTGTAATATGATTTGAATTGAATGGGTCAATGCGGAGTGAACATGTGCTATGTTGTTTTGTATTGTTGTATATTTGTTCTTTGTATGATTGCATGTAGAAATAAATGTGAAGTAGTAAAAAAAAAAAAGAAAACCCAAAACGATTAAAGTAAAATATTGACGTAGACAAATACGGCGTCTAGCTGAGAGCCAGAGAGAGAGGAGAGCAGAGACGGAGGGAGAGCAGACATGCTGGCAGGTCTGACACAGGCCCTAGCGTTAACCCACTAATAACATACAGGACGGCCCTGCACACAGTGTCTGACCTGCCCTGGGCTCAGTCTGACTGCTCTTTTACACATGCATTATCAAAATTGACAATCGCCTGCTTTCAGTCATTTTTTGGTTATATTTTGTCAATGTTACGTAATGTTTTTGTATTATCCTTTGATTAAATTCAATGTTTTGACGCATGTGTCTTTGCCGTCTTGGGCTGTATAGACTAAATGTGTGATTTGGTTGTTGAAGGTTGTTTGACAGACGCTGGTGTTTGGGTTTTCTGTGTAAACTTTTCTGAGGCAGCAAGATAGCAGCAAGGGTATGTGACTCCCAGGCTGCAATGGTTCGATCCCTAATGTAGACATCCTACTGTCTCCTGAATGTCATGTTTCTGTATTCGCTGTAAGTGGCTTTGGATTCAAGCATTGAAGAGGACAGATGTGTTTTCTTATTGCTGCAGGCTAATCGCTGAAAGCTGTGTGTATCACGCCAAGATGCGGTGTTGCCTGTCTTGCCTGTCAGGAGTCCACTGGTGACAACATAACCTGTCCGGCCCTCGTTTGGTAAAGTGTCTTCCTCTCCTTTCAGATGACATGGCGACCTCAGTACCGCTGCTCCAAGTTCCGCCACGTGTTCGGCAAGCCGGCGTCCAAGGAGGCCTGCTACGACGGCGTGCCCATCACCCGCAGCGTCCACGACAACCACCTCTGCGCCGTAAACCCCCGCTTCCTCGCCGTCATCACCGAGAGTGCCGGCGGGGGATCCTTCGTGGTGCTGACCGTCCACCACGTGAGTCCGCCGCCCGCCCCCTAAGCCCCGCCCCCCCCAAGCAATGACCTCAAGCCGCTACCACCGAGCAACCACGACAAACGTTTACTAACCGACAAACAGACAACCGACAACGCCACCGCCGCAAAACCATCACAAACCAACTCCATATGACAGCCAACCACAGCCATGGAGGAACAACATCCGTAAAGAATGAAACGCCAACGAAACCTGCAGAGTCGAAGAAGAGTAGGCAATGACAGCCGCTGTCGACAGTTACAACAGCTGAAAACATGTTCTTAAATGGGGTGTCTTATTGTATGTACAAATCTGTACACACTGATTTGTCGGTCAAAAAGTGATGCTCTCACTCTGAAAATAATACGCTTTTACAAACAAAACTGCGTATACACAGTATACACAGTTAATTGTATGCGCTCTCAAAACACACACAGAAGTACAACCAAAGGCTTTTCAGACAAACGCCTAGATGTTTGTTTGGGTTGTCTGGACGAAGCAAACCAAGATGGAACATTTAAACAAGACTTATGGAGATGTTATGGCGTCTGACGGCATTGAGCGAGAACAATGACTGCTAAACCATGACAACAAACAGACTTTTGCTACATACACAAGCTTGCGCGCACGCACACACACTGAAATGAAAATGGATGAAAATGACAGCTATCTCTATTCTCTATTCTAATAACTACCACAATTCTGGAAGCGGTGAATGAAACACATTGAAATAGAAATTAGACTTGTATAATTATCACAGTGATCGGGCCAGCCAGATCACATCTCTGTCTGTACTCTCCCCCTCCCACCCCATCCCACTCTCTCCCCCTCCTCCACTCCCCCTCCACCCCTCCCATCACTCCTGCCTCTTAAGAGGGCCTGGCAGATTTATCACCTCTTCCCCCCCGGCATGGGCAGATACAGTGCTGAGGAGCTCAGGAATGACATCACCCACCTGGAGTTTGTTTATTTGTTTATTATTTCACTTTTTGAAAGTCTTCTTAGTTTCCACCGACTGCACAGAACACACACAGGCACTTTTGTGTGCTCCCGAAACGTCGAGCGCGCGTGTCATTGTTTTGTGTCCAAGAAACAGACAAACAGGACGGATGAGATAGCGCTAAATAGTTTTGACATGAAATACCGAATTTACCTCTGAGCTTTTACCGTTTACCAAGAAACCACAACCCATCCAAAACCGACACACGTCTGTAAAACAAACCAGTTACTATTAAGTAACATTATACCAATACTCCCCCTGGTATAAAAATAAATGTAGAGAAGGATTATTTATCTTAAAGGTGTGCTGTTGTAGGGTTTGTGTTTTTAAGGTTCTAGTTTCCAGGTCGGGTTTACCTGCCCCAACCTGTGGGGAGGATCTCTGAATCACGAGCACACAGAAATGTCCAAGCCGACAGCAAACGCAGGAGCCTGTCTGCACCTCTCGCTGACGGGCCGGGGGAGGGGCCTATTAAAGCTGTACTGCCGAACCAATCACAAGAGATGAAGTAATGAATAGGAATGTCAAAGAAGAGAAGTCATTCATGTGTTCATCCCTTGTAACTAGGGCTTTTTTTTTTACAATGTTAGGCCAACATTGTGTAGGTTAAATGTCTTGTAACTTGTGACTTGTCTGAACCGTAACATACAACCACAACAATGAGACGATCATAACTGTACAATAACTTAATATTGGCATGTATAATGGTCCCTAACAAGTAGGGATGGCTACAGAAACACGGTATTAAGTTAACTAAATTATTTATGGTCGTAGTATGGATTAGCTCCGTTCATTTACTTGTGTTTTGTTCTACAGGAAGTGGGTGTGTGTGTGTTAATGTGAGTGTTAGTGTTGTGTTGTACAGGTGGTGTGTGTGTGCGCGTGTGTTTATGTTCTAAGTTGAGTTGTGTTGCTCCAGACAGGGAAGGTGGATCCCCACCACCCCAAGGTCACAGGCCACCGCAGCAACGTGTTGGACCTCAAGTGGAACCCCTTCAATGACTACTGCATAGCCTCCTGCTCTGAGGACACCACGGTCTGCACACACACACACACACACACACACACACACACACACAAACACTGCTTCAAGGACACCACGGTCTGCACACTCACACACACACGCACACACACACACACACACACACACACACACACACATACACACACACATACACACACTGCATCTGAGTGCATCACGGCTGGTCGATACACACGCACACATGCACGCATACACATCCGCCCACAAGTCCTCACACTTCCAAGCAGGTTGTTAAAGCAGATATGAATCTTAGCAGCAGATGAAGTGTATGAGGAACAGGGTGATCTGTGGTTCCTAAGATGGGAAGAACAAAGTGGCCTTTATTATGAGGACACCTTTTGGAATGCACTCAGCATAAAGGGAAGGATTCAATGGTATTTATTTGGTATCGCTTTCACATTCATGATTTCACATAAGTGATTGATGTGTCATAGTTAAATAATTCATAATGATTACATGTTGGCATGTTGGGGTAGACTTAATAGACATAATACTTTGCATGTGGTAGAGACAGAGAGAGAGGGAGAGGATGCATTTACATAGAAACATAACAACAGCTCTGACAAACAACATATTATTTATGGTTCATTTCCACTGCAAACTGTGAACACCACAGATGGGAAGAGCGTGATCATTGTAGCTCACTAGCTACTGTTGGCTATCATCACCAGATATTATAAACTTTCAGGGTCGTGTTATTGAAACTCGACACCACCCGTTGAAAGGAACCATCCACCGTTTACATTACAGTTCACAATGTCTCCAGCTTCTCCAAACACTGAGTGGACAGTTATTGATTGTGTGTCTGTGTGTGTGTTTGTGTGCGTGTGTGCATGTGTATGGTGTATATGTGTACAACTGTGTGTGTGTGTGGGTGTTTGTGGCATATATGTGTATAAACGTGCATGTGTATATGTGTGTTCCGTGTGTATGTTTTAAACGTGTGTGTGTGTGTGTTGTAGATATCTTAACGTGTCTGTCTGTGTGTGTAGTGTAGATGTACTGTATATACCTCTCCGTGTGTGTGTGTATGTTGTGTATATGTCTCAACGTGTCTATGTGTGTAGATGTATAAACCTATCAGTCTATCAGAGTGTGTGCATATGTATAAACATGTCTGTGTGTGTGTAGATGTATAAACGTGTCTGTGTATGTGTGTAGATGTCGAAACGTGTGTGTGTGTGTGTGTGTGTGTGTGTGTGTGTGTAGATGTATAAACGTGTCTGTGTGTGTGTGTGTGTGTGTGTGTGTGTGTGTAGATGTCGAAACATGTGTGTGTGTGTGTGTGTGTAGATGTATAAACGTGTGTGTGTGTGTGTGTGTGTGTGCTCCAGGTGAAGGTGTGGGAGATCCCTCCTCAGGGCCTGCTGAGGAACCTGACGGTGCCGTGGAAGGAGCTGCAGGGTCACAGCCGCCGGGTGGGGCTGCTGGAGTGGCACCCCACCGCCAACAACATACTGTTCAGCACTGCATACGACTACCAGGTACACACACACACACACACACACACCGCAATTTTCTATATATATATTTACACACACATATATATGCACACAAAAACAGTTATGTGTATATATATATACACACTAACACACACACATTTATATATATCTAGATATATACACACACGTGACCAAATGAGCATGCATGACTCATATACGTATGTCTCTGTATATTAAGGCATGCATGGCCAATATTCACTACCATTAATACCTGTATCAAAACCCATTATACCCTGTTTCATTGGTACTTCTCTGTAAGGGAGGGAAGGGGGTGGGGGGGTGGGAGTTGGGGGTAACTGTCTCTTTGTTTCACAGAATGTTTCAATTTCACTTTATGTATGAGGTGTACTGTATATCTGTTACGCTCAAAATCTCAAAATCAATAAATCATACAAAAAAAAAAGATATGTAAACACACCCACACCATAATGTGTTGAGGAATGAGATGAGTCATCAGGTGAGGTCAGGCAGTCAGGTGTGTGTGGTTGAGATTATGGTAATGACCATGCTGATCGCCACTCCCTTGACCTATAAAGACCATCAATAAAAGGTGTCTGGGTGGGTGTGTGTGTCTGTGTGTGCAATGCGGTTTTGTGTCTCAGTGTCTGCGTGTTGTCCTCTGCGCGTGTGCATGTGTGTGCATGTGAGAGCTCACGCCCAGTCCTGATTCTGAAGTCCTCTACTCGTTCTCTCCTGCACGTTCTGTGAGTCAACGCAAATGACGGATTAATTCCACTTTGCATTCACCTCTCTCGCAGCGCTTGTACTGATGCAAATGGCCTGGAGGGGTGTGCCTGTGTGTGTTTTTGTTTCTGTGTTTGTGTATGGTGGTCAGGAGTGCATAGCTAAGCAGCTAGCCAGGTATAGGCTCCAGGTCAGCAGGGACAGGCTGTAGCTGTGGCCGGAGCTTCCTGTACACATACTGGTCTGACACACTACAATTGTTGAATTTCAATGAAGTGTTTTGAATTGTGTGCATTTGTTTGTGTCTGTTTGTGTGTATGCTCGTACATGTGTGTGTGCTTGCGTGTGTCTGCGTGCCTGCCTGTGTGTGTGTGTGCGTGCGTGTCTTCATGCGTGTGTGTGTTTGTGTGTTCGTCTGTGTGTGTGTGTGTGTGTGTGTGTCCAGGTGATGATCTGGAACCTGGACTGCCCAGAGCAGGTTATAAAGAACCCCCTGAGGACCATCAGCCACCACCCTGACGTGGTCCTCTCCCTGGCCTTCAACACCGACGGCAGCCTCATGGCCACCACCTGCAAAGACCGCAAGGTCCGGCTCATACAACCTCAGACCGGGAGCCTGCTGCAGGTAGGGGTGTGTGTGTGTGTGTGTGTGTGTGTTGTGTTCATATAAGGGTTGGTGTGAGCTTGTACATCTGTGGGCCAAAAACGATATTCCATTTATAATGGAGACCTTATGTTAAAGCATCTGACAATACAACACGATGACATGTGTGGGCATGTATGGTAAGGGGAATAAGAATTGCACCCCTGGCTCTCATGTTCTACCAGTTAAGCTGGAGATTCAACCCAACAGGCTGTTATTTTGAAACTTCAGGGGCCCTTGTTCTGAAGCCAGACTTACACAGTTGTTTGATATTTGGTGGTCATTTTTCTTTTTTCAAAAGGTTCCTACATTTCTGTTAGTGCATGGAAGTGTAAACATGTGTGTATTTTAAAACCAATGAGGCTTTTATTCTGAAACTGTGGGGGCCTTTTCTTTGAAGCAAGAATGACACATGTGAGGTTTAAAACCGACGGCGTGAATCATTACCTAGTAGCGTGACCGGGTACGTTGATGTTACGAGATGACACCATGGTATCACACATTCCTCAGCCACAACCACCGGCGTTGTGTAAGAACCTCTCCTCCCTCCCCCCAAAAGTATTACTCCATGTACTACAGAACCCCCTTCTCTCCGGCACCACACAGCCATAACTAACACGTCCTAGCCAGGTTAGGCTAAGCACATAGCTCTACTGACCCGGGAACAGTGTTTAATAACTCACGATGGCAGGCGCTATGGCTCTTTCACGGAAAGCCTCACTTGGAGGTAGACAGACTGCCGCGACCAAGACAGTCTGGTATTACGTTTTGTTGGTTTATTTATTTGTTAGCAGTTCACCTTAATAGTTTGACCATATTAGCATGGAAATGTTTGGCACACTCTGTTTTCCAGAGATCATTAACAATATTTGGTATACACAGTACCGGTATCAGATTTAGATTCCAGATAAAAATAGAACAACGATAATTTGATACCAAAGGAGAAAAAAAACTGCTTGACACAACAGAAAAAAACTGCCTGGTTTTCTGTTGTCTATTTTTACCCTGAAGCTCCCTGGATGTTGTGAACCAATGTTCTGATGTTGTGATCATTGAGGATTTCAGATTTATCGTACGGTAGAAGCATTGTTTCAGCACTATGTCTGTATTCAGTGACTAAGTGGTCCTGTCCCGCTTCACTGGTAAAGCAAGGTGTTAACACTGCCAGGGTTCGGGGTTCGATTCCTTCTCTCGCTCAACTGATAGAGGAGGACATTAACACTGCCAGGGTCAGGGCTTGGATTCCAAATAGAGCAAGCCATGCTAAGAATGGAACCACTCACAAGACACTTTGCATAAAAGGGTCCACCAAATAACATATTACATTATAAAGTAGTATTGACACTTAAGTGAGGTCACACTTTATTGATCCCAGATGGGATCAATACTACAAAACCTAAATGAAAAACCTATCCTTAGTGCACAACATCCTCAGTGCACAACATTGACACGTTCTTTTTGTCATGTCCGTAGGAGTCCAACACCAAGATCCACAGAGCTGCCAAGGTGCTGATCCTGGGCAACCTGAAGATGATCCTGACTACAGGGACCTCGTGCTGGAATGTCCGACAGATAGCTTTGTGGAAACAGGTAGGACTGCCCATGCAGGACAGACCACCATTGCTGCAAGACACACGGCTATGCTGCCAGACAACAGCGGAAGACTGTTACTAAAACTACACAGTTAGAAGTGTTAGAAGGAGGAATATGTAGTTAGCACCGCTAGCTAGTATTGTGAGATGTGAGATGTGGATGGGAAACTATGGATGGGAAGAAAACTGTAAAAGTGCTTTGTGGAATGATGATTCTCGTGAATTGGTGAAACTATGCCATCTGGTGGACAAATCGGCTGACACAGTTTTGAATTTGACGGCAAGATATACAAAAGTGTTGACCCAGGTAATTTAATATTAAATAATTATGTTGTGTTTAAATGACGTGTTGTGGTGACCTTCTTAGTATAAACATTAGATACGTGAACTAGTGGGTCTTTGAAATGTCACGTGTTGCATTTCGATGCGGACAACTGGGTTAAGGATTATGTCAGTAGGGATTAGTGATAGAGCCCTGCTCTGGAGATGATGTTGATGCATTAATGGTGGACTGGTATTGACAACAACAGCCATTGACTGTGCACGCGCATGTGTGTCTGTGTGTGTGTCCGTGTGTGCGTGCAACTGTGTGTGCATGCAACTGTGTGTGTGTTTGTGTGTATGCGGGCGCATAAATGTTTGTGTGGGTGTGCATTCAACTGTGTGCGTGGAACTGTGTGTGTGTGTGTGTGTGTGTTTGTGTGTGTGTCTGCATGCACATGTGCTTGTTCTGGCGCAGGACGACCTCTCTGTGCCTCTGCTACAAGAGGACCTGGACGGCGGGTCCGGGATCCTGTTCCCCTTCTACGACCCCGACACACACATGCTGTACGTCGTGGGCAAGGTGGGTCTCACACACCCCAGCTGTCATTATAAAACGGCCCTGAAGTGAGGACCCATAGCGGGTATTAATGCGTATCGCCGTGCCCTCTGTCCCAGGGCGACGCAAGCTTCCGGTACTATGAGATCAGCGTGGAGAAGCCCTACCTGCACTATCTCACGGATTACCGCTCGCTGCTACCTCAGAAAGGAATGGGTAAGGCCGCGCGTTACGTCCTATACATCGTGTCACTCAAAACGTATTTAGAAAGCACCTTCGTTCTAGCAGAACTAGAACAATTAGTTCAATGAGTTTAAAATATCATCACAAAATAATTCATAATATTTGAGAGGGAGATTTAAACTGAAAGTCTGCACAATGGATACCACATGATTAGTGGATTAGAAGTAAGCTTCACTAAAGGTCTGTTTCAAGATTTTATTATATTAATATTGTGATGCCCTCAGTTCCTCTGGCTGGCTGTTCCAGAGAATATTCCAGAGAACTACAACAATAGAAGTGTTTCATATATTCAGTTCTGTATGCCTGTGGTTGGATATTATAATATGGATTAAATTTGTCATCATAAATCGGATCTGTGTTGGTAATGCTTTTGTATCCACTAGAGAACTTCACGTGCAAATAGACCTGCGGTATTTGAATATCCAAAAGAGGCCAGGGATTCATTACCTGAGGCTGAACAACAAGCACAACAAACACACCAAACCGACCACACATCGGTCACATAGAACAACTGTGGCCGTTTGGAAAGAGGCATACAGTATACATTGAGGCATTGAGTATACACACAATGGTTCAAGTCAAGACTAAGAATGATTTACTTTGGTTCAAGTCAAGACTAAGAATGATTTACTTTGTTTTACCTAGACCCTTTAAAAAAATATATATAAATAAATATGAGCCATACGGAAGGATTCCAATGTTATTACTGTATTAATCCATATTTCATTAATACAGTAAAATCCAATTTCTAAGTAATAATACTTTAGCTAGCCACTAGGGCCGAGGCTTATAGAGAGGGCTTTAAATCATAAGTCAGTTGACAAACCACTGTGAATGCACCATACTGTGCATGATGAATTAAACCTGTTATACCACAAGGGAAAGTACTGGTTGGAACATGATGGCCGCAGAGAAGGGTATCTAAAGATTGTGTCAGTTTGAATGCAAGCTTGAAAGGTTTCGGGGTCGATCCCTGGTGCCTGAGGCCTAACTGTACGCTGGCCTAACCCCTACTACCTGCTCCTTCATAACATGTATCTGAAATGCCTGTAAATCACTTTCAATGAAGTATCTGTTCAAAGTACTAATTATAAGTAATTGGAAGCTATAGGTGTTGAATAGGTAACACATTACCTATTCAGAAGGTTTGTGCGCCTGAAACATGCTCTCGATGTTAACACACCACAGTCTCTTTAAGCCCCCCGATGCCAAGCCTAAAACATGTCTACCAACCTCCAAAGAGGAAGCTCCCGGTGTGTACCTCCATAACCCCCCTCCCCCTGCATGTCCACCTCCCCCAGGCGTGATGCCCAAGAGGGGGCTGGATGTCACCTCGTGCGAGGTCTTCCGCTTCTACAAGCTGGTGACCATCAAGAGCCTCATCGAACCAGTCTCTATGATTGTACCCCGCAGGGTGAGAGAACCGCACACATGCACACACGCACACACACACGCACACACACACCATGCACCACACACCACACACCACAATGCTACAGTCCACCTGCAGGCCTACTTGAGCAAGCTGCCTTAAGTGGAATTTTTCGTCACCTTGATGATCAGTTGGGGAAGTTTGCATGCAGTCCACCCACGACCAGGGCTTTTGTAGTCGCTGCTTTGCCGTAACGTCGCTCTGGAACTGCCTTTTCAATAAAAGGGACAAAGTTATGGAACTCAAAACTCAAAACCACTTGAAACGTATCCTTACATTTTTCACATTCAAAAGAAATACAAAATTGTAGCTTATTCAGCAACAATATTGCTCTCATATTTCGTTTTTTTTACACTGTGTTCTCTCTGTATGTCTTATTTTCTCTTCCATTTTTTATCTCACTTCCATTTTAATTTTCCTATTTTTAATAATGTTAATCTGTGTTATTATTTTTAACCAAATGCCCTAATAGGGACAAGTGTTGTGAATTAGCTTTGGCTAAAAACACTATGATGCATACATAAGATGATTGTTTCACGCTTATCTATGTTTTTATATCTGTCCCAATTCAAATAAAACCTTAAATAAAATAACATTTTCAAAGTCGCACAGCACGCTGCAAATTGATGTATGAAATGGGGTGGTGTTTCTATCATTTATGGTTCATGCCTGCTCTTGTATATAAGTTAGGCTTAACCCCCTACCTGCTCCCTACCTCACTGCACATTGCTTTGGATAAAAGCATCTGCTAAGTAAATATTGAATATTGAAACCATGAAAGTACGTTTCATGGTTTGGCGACTGTGTTTTGCAGTCGGAGTCCTACCAAGAAGACATATATCCCATGACCCCCGGTAACATTCCAGCCATGACCTCACAGGAGTGGATCAACGGTGTTAAAAGAGGTAAGCGCTGTGCACGTGTGTGTCTGTGTGTGTGCATGCCACTCAATGAGTCTCATAATTTTTCTATGAAACAATTAATCAAACAAGTCGAGCCATATTTCTTCCCACCTGTTGTGAGATTTGCTGATCTCTGTGGATTGTCATTGTCATCTGTATTCAGACGTCTTCTTGTGCGCCTAGGATGCTCTTTGAGACGGTTCTTGCCGCAGAACCCTGGCATTCAGAAACAAAACATAAGCACTGTGGCTCTTGTGGAGCACAGCTATAGAGGTGTACGGAACGCATAAACAGCCAGTAGTACTTCTACACTTCTACCATTCTGCTATTGTTCTAAATCATGAAAAAGGGGGAATTGGGCTAATGGGAATGCAATACTGGGGGCATGCTATTCATTTTGACAATCATCTGGCTTCAAGAGGAACACTTTTATTAGAGCTATCAATAAACTTTATCAGTCACTGTTAGCACTTTACCGCCCCCTTCCAACAGTCTCACCTCCACTGGTGGAAAGGTTGTTTAATTGCATATTAAATGGAGCTCTAAGCAGTCTCTGTATCAGCTAGGTGGCTTTTTAAACAATAGCTCATACTCCATAGGCTAGATCTTGCTATTAGGCTTCCGATGCTGGCTAACCAGCAAGCTAATTCTGATAGTGTATTTCTTTATACTAAACTAAATAACTAAATAAATGTTTCACCAGAAACCTTTTAACCTTTTGGGTAGAGGTCAAACCCTGCCCCCATTGTATTCATTGTATTGTATGCCTTTATGCCCCTGCCCCCCTCTCTTTTCCTGCCTACTCCCACATCTGACCCCCAGACCCAGTGCTGATCAACCTGAAGCCTGGGAGTCAAGTAGCAGACTCCTACCTGAGCCTGGTCAAGGGCGTAGACACCCGTAGGTCCCAGAGCAGGCCGGGCCTCCTGCAGCTCTCCTACATCCAGGGGCAGCTGGACAGCACCAAGGGTTCCAAAGAGGATGGTGGCAAGGATAAGGGACAAGAGGACGGCAGTCCATTGAGCAACGGACAGGACCTGGCCCTGTGTTCGCCCCCCAAGACAGAGAACGAGGTACAATGGCTGTGAACTGGTGGTTGCTTACCTGAATTGTAATGGGTGGAAATTTGATTGGAATAATAAATACTTCATCGTTGGTTGTAGTTTGTTTGGGTTTGGTTATCAGCATGATGGTAATCTGACAATTGTATGATTATATCGATTTTGGTTATTAATATGCTTGTGTGTGTGTGTGCGCGTTTGCATGCGTCTGTGTGTGTGTGTGTTTTTGCATGTGTATGTGTTACTGTGTGTGCCTGTCCTTGCATTGATATGTGTGCGTTTGCATGCGTCTGTGTGTGTGTGGGCATTTGCATGTGTGTGTGTGTGTGTGTGTGTGAGACTGTGCGTTTGTAAAATGTGTTTGCGTGTGTTTGCATGCATGCATGTGTGTCTTTATGTTTGTGTGTGTGCATGTGTGTGTGTGTGTGTGTGTGCCCTACAGCTGCGGCTGAAGTTCCACAAGCAACAGGAGGAGATCCGCCGGCTGCGGGAGCTTCTCAACCAGAGAGACGTCCGCATCATGCAGCTGGAGCTGGAGATCAACAACGTCAAGAACTCCCAGCACTCCTAAAGCCCATGAGAGCCCACAGGGGCCCGCTCGGACGCAGACTGTTCTTCACGTTGGACTGATTCATCGTAACGTGGGTCATCTCATTCCTGCCTCCACTGACTTCCCTCTCCTGGCCCTCTGAGATGAGGGAGCCTAATCCAAAGCCAAAATCAAACCAAAAGCAATCACTATACCACACCCTGTTCCATTCTGTGTGTGTGCGTGCTGTGAGTGTTTACAGGGATTCTTTTTTTTTTCAAACAAATGTTATCAAAATTAGCTTTAGACAATGCTGCACAAAAGGCACAACTCGCTTTGCTATGTAGATACGCTCTAACCATATGTCTCTATGACGTTACATCATTTGAATATACGAACATCCACCAGTCACCTGCACCTGCACCCCCCCCCCCCCCCCCCCCCGACCACACCCACCTACTGGAGCTCACACACACATATTAACACGCTATGCAAACTTTCAGGAATGTTTTTTTTTTTTATACCTTTCAATAAGAAATCTACAAAGGTCAGACATATGTGCCTCTTAGATTAACAGTTTGATTGTGCATTTGTTATATGCGAAAGACGCAGCGGTATGGCAGGAGACATCAGTTTTGAATGTAAGGTAACACTGAACAAATTGTTAATGCTTTGTACTTTTGGCATATTTAAACTACTGTGTGTGAAAACAGGTGTGGTAGTAGAGGTCTGATGTCATTAATGAAAGATGTTGTTAGTGTGCAAGAGTAGAGTGAGTGAGTCCAGGGGGGAACCAGGGAATTATAGTTCCAAAGCGCTGCATAAAGAGTATGTATTTAAATAACTGTACAAAAATCAACAACTAGTGGAATATAGTGGAACATTTGATATGCTTTGATTTTACAGCAGCCATCTTGAAAACCTGATGACATCAAGGCATGTTGAATTGTTATTTTTTATTGCTTTATTTATTATGTTTTAAGAGTTATTTTGACACAAACAAAGGGAAATCCAAACTCGACTAACTAAGCCAAATGTGTAAAATAAATTTAAAAAAACAGCATGCAATATGTAAACATATCTAGTATCAGTTTGTGATATTGTACAGCCACTGTGAAGACATTTCAAAGCCATTGTCCTGTCCCATTGAATGACAGGGAAGTACATTTGTTCACATACGTGTGTTAATGTCAAGGATTTATTTAACAACTTTATATGGATGCTTTGGAATGCAGGATTAATTATATATTCCTTTCATAATCTTTTTTTATTGGTGTTTAATTGGACAAATGTCTTACATCTGGTGTTTTAAATTGGGGCAAATGGTTTTTACTTACCTTTTTATAAAACAAAGTTTAATATATAGCGATGCTTTCCATTATCTTGCTTAAACATATTACAAAATTTCATTTTGGCTCTAATCCTTTCGTCAAAATTGCTTTTAAATGTTTATGAAAATGTTGCCTGCACTAGCTACACGCAGTCCCTGATTTGCTCTTCACGCACTACAACCCAGGTACGTTTGCTACATTAGCTAGCTAGCTGTGTTTTGGTTCTGGCCCCTGGGGAGGATTAAGATGCATTAAAATAACTATTGTACTCACTGATAATTGCTTGCTAATTGTCTTGGCCTACCCAAAACGAGAGAATCGTTCCTGCTTCAGATGTTGCTCTGTGGTGTATTTTCACTTTTTATTAATTGATGAAATGGTTGAAGAATAGATTGTAGAATTGACTAATGCACCATGCCTCATATCGTATTTATGGTACACCCGTCATCACACTGGCACACTGGCTTAACTAATTAATGCATTTGCTTACTTATATTTGTGTGACACCAATGTATTTTTATTAGCCTTTAGTAAAACAACCACTGTCGCAGCCACCTCCATAAACACACACGCTGGGGACAAATCATTGTTTCTCTAACCTCTGTGACCTCCGTCAGGACAGTTCTGGTACAGCCACTATTCCGGGCTGGATTTTAGTCGCTGACCACTGCCACTCACATTCCAGGCTGTTGGTAACTGCCTTTCAAACTATTGGCTCTTGTTGAAGGTTGATTTGTTTTTGTTTTTCATATTGGCTTATTGCCATTATTAAGCAACAAAGACGAAGTGAATGGACTGCAGTCAATTTGGTCATCAATTATTTCGTAACCCTTATGTGAAAGTTTTTTGGAGGATGATGTTTTGATAAAATAATAATGGTTTATTAAACTACTTTTGCTATGTCTTTTCATTTTTGGCCAGTCCATTTAGGTACTGGGTCAGTCTTATTACCAAACACACTATCGAATTATGACATGGAGGTCCAAAATGAGAATAGGCCAACCTTTTGATATTTTAATTGTTTGTTTGTACATGTTGCTGAATGATTTTAGAAACCCTCTTTTAAAGCGACAATGTTACACAAGCTGATATTGTTGAATTTTGATATTATTGGTTTAACCAAATAATTAAAAAGAAATATCCTCCATCTCATTTAATTTGTGATTAACCTAATTTAACAATATTTTTTTGAAAAATGTGTTTGCTTACTTAACTTTTTGATCCAGTTTGTAGCCCTATCTGTATTATACTATAGATCCTTAAGGTTTTCAGTTTCATTCCATAGTCTATATTTTGACATGGTATAACAATGTTAGCAGCATGGGCATTCATTTGTATCAATGATTAATTACTTAAAGAGTTATTCTGTAAAATATCATTATTTCTGTCCATATAGACTGTAGTTAAATTTGTGTTAAGCACAACAAACAATTGAGCAAAACATTAAACAAATACATTCAGATTAATAAAATGAGACCAGCCAGCTCATCAAATATTTATAAATTGATTAGAAGTTACCTTTAAAGTGTGACTTGAGTAATGTCTATTTTAAAGACCCTTCGACTTTTTTTTATTTATTGGTGAGAGCAGGCTTTCCCTCCCCCTCATGCCACTCAACATATGAAACACCAACATTATTCATCTCTGCAAAGGTAGCTTGCCTGACCCGTTTTCTGTGGAATGTACTAAAGGTTACAGGGATCTTTTAAAACTAGCTGCATGTTCATAGAGCCGTACATTTTAAACAGTTTTCCCTGTTAAATCTTTCTCCCATTTCCACATACGTGAGATGGTTCTGAAATGGTTAAGTCAATTATCTAACTTTGTTTCATTATTAAATTGGTATTATGAGTACAAACTAATTATCATTATAGTACACTATTGAAGTTGAGTATGAAACACCAGATGAAAAAAAAATACACACCAAGAGGAGAGAAAAGAGCAAAATGTTAACATTTTATTTACAAAGTTGTTTGTCATACAGAAAGTAAAAATGTAGCTACAACCTTGATTTATGCAACAACCAGCCACGCACACACAAAAAAAACATGGCTGGCTTGTTGCACAGTTGCTATAGCAATAATCTTATTGGGGGAAGGTAGGGGGAAAAAAAGTAAACAAAGGAGAAAAGAAAAAGACAAAAGGAAGAAGAGAAATAACAAAATATTTAACAAATTATTAAAAGCACAGACCCAAAACTAGATACCAGTCCCAAAGTCCTCACACGGAGATACACAAAGAGGAGTCGACAGTGAAATTGAGGAATGCAGAGTGGGGGGGGGGGGCTGCCTGAGAACCGTGGGGGGGGGGAGGGCGGGTAGCGTGGAAGGGTAGGGTGGCTCTCTGATCCATGGGTAAAGGTAGGAGGGGGGCAAAGAGTATCTCCACTAGGTCCACCCATCCTATACAGTCTTGCTCCAATCAGGAGCTCAGAGCTAGGGGGGGTGAGGAAGGGGCAAGGGGTGGGGTGGGGTGGTGGTGGTGGTATTGCAGAGCAGAACGGACCGTGTGAATTAAGGTGGGTGGGGGTTCAAAGGGAGTCTGGAAGGGGAGGGGGGAGAGGGGTTGGTAACTCGGTAGGATCGTTTAATTTGTTTTTCCTCCTAATCGTCATCGTCGTCATCGTCATCGTCGTCGTCATCATCTTCATCCTCTGGATCTCGCTTTCTCTTCTCGCCCTTTGTGGCTGCTTCTGCTGCTGCTAATGCTGCTGCTGCTGCTGCAAGACACAGTATAAATTATAAATACGCGCTTTTCAGGAGGAGGGTCAGAGTGCCCCATCATCTCAGACATGAGGCACACGTCTGGGGTAGAGCGGAGACTGAAGGGCAAGCCATGCAAACAATGAATAA
This sequence comes from Micromesistius poutassou, assembly GCF_964030765.1. NCBI lineage: Eukaryota > Metazoa > Chordata > Actinopteri > Gadiformes > Gadidae > Micromesistius > Micromesistius poutassou. The sequence continues at coordinate 11,788,510 of NC_140273.1, forward strand.
AGAATCTAGAGAATGTCTTAAACCAAAACAAACAAACACTTGGCACCCTTCCTCCATTTCCCCCCCCGTTGGATAAAGAGATGTCGTCTCTTTGTTTGATTTACAATTGATTCAAACAGCTGAACTAAGTCAGCAGAAGAGCCCTGTGTATTAACAAAAGCAACTTCAAAATATCAATGGCCTAGCCATTTTGCTAGGACATTACTGGCCATCGATGTATTATCTATTAACATTAAGCATACCATCTTCATCGTCATCATCGTCATCATCTTCATCATCCACTTCGCCTTCCTGCCCGAGGTCCTCCTCCTGATTGAAAGAATACATTTAAATGACCAGTAGCACACACCTTAAATATTGCAAACTCAAACTCTAACTCAAATTTTTCATGGTCGAATAATCAGTGGGTGGTATGAACGAATAATAGATTATTCGATGTGTGCCGACATTCACAAAGGCAGCCATGGATCATCGGCAAGAAATCACTTAATATCTTAAACGCAAAAAAACAAACTTTAACAGTGATCAGTGTCTGTTGTATGCATATATATTAATATTTATGCTTGTGTATTGTGTATATTGTTTTTCTGTACATGATTAATAATAATAAAAAAAACGAATAGTGCTACAGAACCAACATTAGTTCCGTCCGTTAATTCTTGTTTATTTGAATTGGAAAAAATGTTAACGGTCCAAATGTTAAAAATTGGCTTTGACCCTCGGGAACGAATAATCAAATATTCTGACCCATCCCTAGTATTTATTTACATATAAATATTTATTGCCTTGTAAATATCTATGAATGTATACAACTATAAATGGAAAGGGAGACATGTTCACCTCATCCTCCGCACCACTCTCGTCATCGTCCTCTCCTTCTACCTCCTCCTCATCATCATCGTCATCCTCGTCAAAGTCCTCCTCCTCTCCGTCTTCCTCATCCTCCCCCTCTGTAATGTTGAGTCACATGACACAGCATGTAAGTCATGGGCTAAAAGCAGGAACAGATCCGAGATCTAATACACGGCATTAAATCTTAATCTCACCTAATCTCAGTAAATGTATCATACGGCTATGCATCACAAACTACACGAATATAATCATACATCTGAATGTAAATTATAAACAAGTGGTGTATATGATAGTTCATTCTTTTTCCCAAATTAATAACCTCACTTTGAATCAAAACACACAAACATGAATCCCTATGCCTAGACACACAGACAATTTCCCCAAGGTCCTGACCTTCGTCGTCGTCGTCGTCATCGTCGACCACCTCTCCGTCCGAGTCTGAGGCCTCGTGGTCATCCATATCGTATCCGTCCAGGTAGGTGAGCTGGGGCAGTAGCTTGAACACGCAATCCCTATAGTCACTCAGGTTCGTCACTTCACAGTTGAACAGGTCCAAGCTCTTCAGGTTTCCAAGCTTTTTCTGTAAACAAGAAAGAATATCAGGTCACAGAGTGTTCCTGTGAGCTTTACAATGTTTTGACAAATTTAATATTTCATATCAAGTCTTAATAATTGGTTTTGTGTTTGGGGATTGGTCACTTACCAAGGGCTCCAACGTGCTGATGTCTTTAAGCTTGTTTCCACTTAGATTTAGATGTGTGAGGTTGGGGAGTTTCTCTGCTAAAACGTCGAGGTCACCGCTGATTCTGTTGTCACTCAGCTCCAGCTGAAGCAAATGGAAAGATTGCAACGTTAGCAACTGCTCATTATGAACAGATAAACAAAAGGTTTACGAGATACCAGAATGCACATCACCTTTTTCAGTTTTCCTAATTTGGGCAAGTTGGAGACAGACAGTAAACCGACATTTATCAAACTGAGGAACTCCAAGTTGACAAACTCTGCTGTGAGGCCTTCCGTTTTTCCATCATTTGATCGACAGTTGTCAAGAACAAGTTCTTGTACCTGTGGAAAAGGAAAAAACAATGTTTTCAATTTACAAGTAAAAATAAATCTTCAATTAGAAATAACTAAATGCATATCATTTTTGTAAACGAAATAAAATGAAGTATATATTTTTATAAATTAATGTAATAATGTGATGTTTACATATTATTTAGAACACGCAACGATAGACTTATCCAGAAATGTTTTGAATGTACATTATTCAAATGGTGGCATGTACATAAAGGATGTGTTTACAAAGACACCAGCCCTTCAGTTACAGTTTGCGCAATCGTGTATTCGAGAAAATGTCTGAAAGTTTTTTTGCCAAACATCAAAAATCTCAAGTGAGGAAGCGAGAGTAAAACGCTAAAGCAACGTGTAATCCACAAAACTGTGTTTAAATGCACTATTTATCCAAGCTTAACAGCTCGGGCATTGGTTATAGTCACGAAGAAGAATAGCTCAACATTATCTTGGCCTGGTGATGCAGGCGCTAATGACAAATGCAATGATTTTTGTTAGCAAGCCCGCTACAGGCTAGCCATTGCCCTTTTAAACGCTGTCGTGCAGTGGAGGAGCTGCAGGAGAGGCTCGTCTGCCCGCCATTAACCACCCAACAACAGCGGAAAGGATTGAGAACATTCGTAATATATCTTCCCAAAAGTCAGAAACTCGACGTAATGAGGAAAGTGGAGTGCTTTGTCGTCGAGCAAACGACCGATACGGCTATTTGTTCGGCTGTATCGTCGAATGAATGCGAATGGCGAAGGAAATATTCTGAACGGAAATTTAGTAAAAACAAAGATGGAGAGAGTTCCTTTCTCCAGAGCTTCAAAGACGACAGAATGACAACATGGCGATTCCTGAGACACAGTATGCAGTTCTCTGAACACTTCCAATAGGGGCAGACTGTTTTTACAATGTTTATTCGATGGTTTATACATCGATTTAAACCATTTCGATGTCGAGTGGTGTTATTTTCTGCATGATAACCGAGAAACGACGACTGTCCACGCTTTGCTGCCGGGGAGTCGAGCGCGACGCACGGGGGCTCGTGTCACTCGAGACGGCTGGCTCCAGTCACAGGCGAACACGAACCGTCGTTCACCAATAAAAGCGTACAGGTGTTATAACGTTACGAACATAAGTTAACGGACGACTCGTATTCATATGGTGGCGTTATGTTTACAATGCAGTCGATTATTCATATTTATATTATTGTTGCAAAGAGGGCAATATGGCGGGAACCAATACGAGCTGACCGCTGTGGGTACCATTTGTACGGAATAATCTGGTGGGGTTGATACTTTACTTGGACGGCAGAGTTTACGAATTTGGTGTTTGCCATTGTTATTGAAAGCATCGCAGGCGTGCAGGGTACTCGGTGAAACGGGGGACTACATATTTGGCGGAATTTGCCTACTGTACACTCCCTTTACTTGTTAATTGAAGCGTCCAAATATGAAAACAACACTGACTATACGAGACTAAGCGGTCGAATGCATGCCGATATCGACCAGCTTTAGTGGGTTATAGCAGCTTGGTAAATGTTGAATTTGTGGTGGACTCGAAGCAAGTGACATTTTTTTGTTTGTTGGCGTAGCTAAATGTGGGTCTTAAACCCCTACGAATGAAGAGATATTACACTTCCTTCGACACGTTACTTGGTCTTTCTGCATAACCTTAAAATGATACGCGTATGCGAGACTTTAAAGTACATTTTGATTAAAAGGCGTCCCTTTCCATTATTCTATCACCATGGCGCCCATGGTCTATATAAAATGAACCGTATAGGCACACGCCACATAGGGACGGAAACGCACTGAAATACCGATGTATATACAAGTTTATAAATGGGACCAAAACGTTTAAATGGGACCGAGCTGTGTGTGCACCATCGAGCAGGGAGGCTGCGAAACGGTTAAAACACTGCAATAATGCCAGCAAGCTGGAGAATCGGCTTTTGAAAGTAACGATTGAATATAGCCTTTCTTGTCTTGCTGCCCCTTCACGCCCAATCTAGAACAGTACAATGTATTAACCTTGTTAACAGGATTTTCTACCCTATTTATACTAGAGAAACACAATCTAAAGCCCATGTGGTCACCATTACGTTAGCTACACAGGTCACTCAGAAAGCAAAAAAGTAGCAAGTTAGCTAGCAAGGCTAGCCTGAAAACTAAGGTTTGGTTTAAAAAAGCACGACTTACATCAGACGGTGTCCTGTTTCTTAGTTCCAAGTGGATCCTCTTTTTCATATTCATCTTGCCCTATGAAAGTTAAACTTTTCTCTCTGGGGTTTTGGTGTAAATTTCAGTCCAAAGGCAGAGAGATGCCCTAATGGAGGGAGAATATGGGACTGTATAATGAACTGAACCAAACGCTAAGTTAGTCGGCGAGAGGAGAAACCATGGAGGGAAACGGGACTGAAACAAAATATATGCTCAACAGCGCCACCGCTGTCCAGAAACGCCCATCGCCTGTTAAATAAGGCAATGCAGTCACAAAACATGACGCTGCCCCGAAGCAAAGCGGTACTATGGTGCAATTCATTTGTAGAGCGTAAGTGCTAATGACAAACAAATTCACAGGCACCTAATTATCTTGCAGGTTGATTGTATATATTCACGGGGTGTTGATACACATTAATTTATCTGAACAAATAAATATAATGCATTTACCGTATTAAGTAGGTCATATTGTTTGCAAAAGGTAATCTGCCTTATATTTTATTTTTTTTAATGAATGCTGTGGAAGATTCGATTGCTAGTTATATTTACTATCAAACCTTTTTAAAGCATATGTTTTATATTGGTATTCTACCTGTTGCCTTTCTATAAGGCAGTAGTCAATTTATGCATGTATTACACACTTGTATTTTCTGTAATAATTGTGTAACAAATTGGGGGAAATTATGAATAAATAATGCACAAATTATTCAATGATAAACTTTCGTTTTTGTCTCCATTTGCTTATGTTTAGTGTATGTTTAACTTGGGCTGATAAACAAAGTAATGGAGGATGGGTTTTTGGTTCGCAGTGAAGAGAGCGTTTTATATGCTCGGGGTGGGTTGCCCCCCTCCCCATAGCTTCCTGCTTAGACCCAAGATCCCTCAAGCAGAAGTATGCTTGTGTGCCGCCACATCCACTTCGCCAGATTGCTCCAAACTTAAGTTAACGGCAATTCATATAGCAGTGTAAATTATGTCAAATTGTGGAAATACTTGTTCCTGTGACATTATCAGTAAATAGCTTGTTTTTGGTATGTCCAGTTTATGTGCCATGGCTCGATGCAATGCTTAATTATTGTAGATAACAATATTGTTGGTTTGTTGAATGTTAATTCCTGTGTGAAAGGGCCTCTTGGACTTGTATGATGGAAAAACGAATTAAATGTTTTATTTTTTCCATGCCAGTCAATTGTAATGGATCCAATATACCAGCAGAGGGCAATGGAGTCACATCTTCTCGCTTTTTTGTGCGCTAAACACAACCAGATCAGCGGATTTTGGTGTGCTGACAACTCGTTTTGAGTGTAACGGTCGGCTTTGATAATAATCAGACATATTGAAAGATGCCAGTATTTGGGGATGGTCAGTGCTTGTGGGTCTTTGATAATTGTCAACAGAGGACTAAAAGGTTGCCAGTCATCACTTAACCACGCTGAGCCGGACCTCATTGGAAGTGGCGGTTTTCCTCATCTTTCTACCAAGGTACATAATATGAATGAACCCGTTTGTTGTCATTAAGTGACGGTATGTTAACTGAGTATTTAGGCTGAGACAAATAAAAAGAATGAATGCATCCATCATTGCATTGCACTTGTTCTCTACTTATGATGAATATATGTGGATTCCTTGCATTTAAATAAATATATTTATTCTATTCTTTAAACTAGGCCCAATCATTGAACTATATATCGACCATTTTGTGTATATATTTTAACCGTAAATATATTTTTTTGAGTTTTGGTATGTGGGTCTACAATAAGATACATTAAGTTGGTAATAGACCGTTAACGTTATTTTAACAGGTTGTCTCCTGTTGCTCAAACGGAGACACATGCAGCTTCAATGTGCTATTAGAAGATTGTGAACACACCCTGAGTTGAGTCGCACGGGATTAATGATAAGATAGCGCGACTATTGAATAACATTTGCCCCGTTTTCTTTCTTAAATCCTCTCACATACTACATTTTTAACTTTTAAAATACCCTGCATTTGAAAGACTCCACATGTCAGATTTTCAGAGTTTAAAATGCATAATCTTTTTTGACAGGATGTAAAAAATATATTAGGATTTGATAGATACAATTTCTGAACATTCCCACCTTTAATCACCAGGGAAACTCGTACTGACAACACAATGTTTTACACACTGTTACACAACCCCTCAACAAACAAACAAACAAACAAACAAACAAACAAACACACACACACACACACACACACACACACACACACACACACACACACACACACACACACACACACACACACACACACACACACACACACACACACACACACACACACACACACACTCGATATTCTGAAGTACACTCAGGTCCATGGAGTTTGCTTTTTGCTGTAAGAATCGTGCCAACTCCGCCACCTTTACAAATAAGATAAGAGACTATCTTGCCATTATGGTAATGTTTAACCAGATAATTCTGTAAGGACTGGGAAAACAAAATACGCAGCTTATCCGTTCGCATTTTTGCGCTTGTTCGCCCCGAATGAGCTATAGGCCTAATATTTATTAATTATTCCCAGGACTTAAAATGGATGAGACTTTGAATATGGACAATCAGGTGTTGGATTGCCAAGAAGCTGAAACAAACCAAGGTAACGTCAACCTTTCTTTTAAAACGAAGTTTGCGTGACAGCCTCAGTAGAGAGTATACAGCTTACAGCTGAAGCTGACCATTTTGATGGTTTGCATTCGAGTCTTCATGTGATAAAGATCAGTTAATGTGGAAAATATAATTGGACAACTAACAACATTAGTACTATAAATCAAAGTCAAATAAAGCCTAGTGTATTTGCACTATCCAATAGTGCTATAGTTCACTGTATTACCAGCAGAGTAGACCAAGGCTCTATAAATCATTCAGTGTATAATGAACTACATTGTAGTTCTTATGCTTTATAATGTAATTCTTATGTTTAACAGTCTAACTTATGATTGTATTGTAGTTCTATTTATTTAGCTTTATATTGTAGATATTATGCTTTGTATTGAAGATCTTATGCTTTACATTGTAGTTCTTGAAAGTTGTATTGTATTATATTGTATAGTTATGTACTTATGAGTTGTTGTTGTTTAATAGGTGGGATCCTTCGCCGTCTGCGGGACCGAGAACTGCTTAGGAAGAGGAAAGCCGAGGCGGAGGAGAAGGAGACTAAGCAGTGGGTTTATGGGTAAATTCGGTCAAGTTGACCAGGCCACGATAGTGACAACTTCACATCTTTAGGGGATGATGATGGTTTAGATATTCCAATAAGGAATGTTTTCTTCCACATTTTTAGTTAGTAGCTAGTTCTATGACGAAATAAAATAGCTACTTCAATGATCATATGAAAAGAGACAAAGCTAATCTCTAAGAAGCAGAGTGATTTGATAAAGTGCATTTTTCTTTCCTTCAACAAAAAATGGTTCCCAAATGAACTCTGCATAAAAAGTATTCATTATCAGTCGAGTGTTGGCTTATCAACCCCATGGCTCATAATGAATAGGTAGTGAGAAGAAACCAAAAGTTGCCTTTCTCCTGTCTCCCAACGAGTGATCAGGATCTGGTTCAGGAACTTTAAACTATTGTCTGTGTGAACACCAGTGCAAAGAAAAGCATATCAATGTTTCTGCTCTCTCCCTTTGTCAGGGTCGACAGCAAGAGGAGAAGAGCAAGAGGAGAGCAGAGGAGTGGCACTGGGAGAAGGGGGAGACCAAGGAAGATTGAGAACCTATTCGAGGTTCTCCCGATCCAGGAGGAGGAGAAGGAAGAGGGGCAAATGCAGCAGGCTCCCCAACCTCCTGCCGAAGAATCATTACCTGAGGCAGTGGAGGCCGGCCCAGCCCAAACCTTCTACTCTCGATTGATTACTTCAGCGTACATCCCCACTGTCCCAGCTCCTCTACTCGATGTTACCTCAGTCCAAACCCCTGTCGTATCCTCTTGTTTAACTAGTTTATTTCCAACAGCTTCTACCCTGACCCTGAACCCTACCCCGGCCCAAACCCCTACCCCAGCCCCAAACTTGGTCCCAGAGCCCACAGTTCCAGCCCCATCGACCCAAAGTCCTCCCTTGCCCCCTTCCTCGGGTCAAAGTCAAAGTGAGACCCCAGTGGAGGCTTCTGTGTCATCTGGGTCCCTGCTGGCCCTAGCCCAGGCTCCTGCCCTGGCATCCTCTGCTCTTGTCTACACCACAGAGTCCAGCACCATGGGCCAAGTCATGGGTCATGGGTCATGGGACCTGGGCCAGGTCACCATCGAAGACTTAGGACCCGATGAGATGGAGGATGTCTGCTTGCCACAAAAGGATGAGGCGGTGAACCGTTTGGAAACTGGTATGGCTGCCCTGCTAGCGCTTCAATCCATCTAACTTTATACATAAAGCACTTTTCATGCAAAAGTGAAATATAATATCAAGTCCATGGGAAGGATGTTATGAAGTATTGAAATATAAATATATGGCATCTGGTGGTCCAAAAGTGTCGCACAATACCAGTGCATACAGGTCTGAGCATGGGTGACGACTGTGGTAATCATTACCTGATATCTTATATATTTACCCTCATGATAATAAGCATTTTATAAGAGCTTGTAATGTATTTTAACCTCATGTTTGTTTTCTATTTTTGGTAGATTTGGTTGAGGGGCCATCTCCACCCGTTGTGGCTCAGAGCACCATGTTCTCCTCTCCACTGCTGACCTCCCTGTCTACCACTCAAGGATATTTCACAGAAAACTAATTTAAAATGAGATTTCTGATGATGTCTGAAGAGTATTCTCAAGGGCTTTCTACAAAATTGGCTGTAGACTATTCTTAAAGGCTAGCAAATGGCAATGCTTTGAAAATGCTTATATTAATCTTTTTTTTATTCTGAGGCCTTATATTGCACTGCATTTAAATTGTATTTAGCTTCATATCTATTTTGGTTTAGGTACTGATAATGATACCGTTTTAAATTGTTTTAAAAACAAAGGCAAACGTATGGTTATTTTCAGTCAAATTAGTTTTTATAGGTTTGTTTGTAAATTTGTTAATGTAAAACCAGTTACTGCAAATAGTAATAAAATAGTGTTGTGAAATGTAACGTATTGTAAAAGGTTTCTAAGTGTTGTTACAAAACATTCCATTCAAAATGATCCTCTTTAATGCTTTGACACTTCCTTTGCATCAGGACACGTGATATATTTCCTATTTAAATAATAAAATGGAGACATGCATAAACATATTCACGGATATTATTTTGACTAGCAATGTCTAGTAGTTTTTGTGTATTCATAGGCCAACACGGCATAATATAATGGTTCATTTTAAAATAAAAGCATATGGATCAACAAGGGAAGGAATTACATACATCATCAAACAAAGGCATTCAGTGAGTATGCACGTACACACCGTCACCAAATTCTAAACAATAAGTCCCTTTCATCCACCCATATTCATATATTCAATATATTGTGTCCAGTGTCACCCTCTGGCGTTCAGGTTTTTAGCGTTTTTAGATGGGAGAATTTCGTAACTTTTAAAACAAATACGCCTTATATTTTATTCAGTTGTCATTCATTCATTGATGTGGAATTTGTTTCTTCAACTCGTATAATTTCAATCAATACAAATGTCTACTCAAGTAGTAGGCTAAAAATAAAGAACTTTCCAAATTATCCCTGGAAAGTCACTGGTTGGCCAACGATAAATTGTGCGTGTTCTGCTTCCGCATTGAGTGATCACACGTGTTTGTGTATATCCTAGTGTGAGCTGTCTCACATAAAGCTGAACAGTATTAAACAGTTGAATTAGTAAAAATGCCACCGCTGTGTGACAGCTGTGGCGATCATGTCGATAAACTCACTCAGCAAGTTTCTGTAATGCGAAAAGAAATCAAAAATCTAAGGTAATTTTTGCAACCACATGTCTTCTTAAATGTGTCCCTCTAGAGATGAATATTAACATGTATTTATTTCTCTGTAGACAGATGTTGGAGAACGCAGTGAAATCCCACCGTAAACACATGACTTCCCTCTTGTCCGCTGTGACAAACGTTGCTCAAGGCAGTCTTAGCGACAACCAACCGCCATATCAACAACAACAACAATCATTATCGGACAAGACAGAAATGTCACATGTTTCTTTGGAACAAGGTAATAACCACGCCTGGACACAACGTAGCATATATTGCTCATGGCATATACTGAAAACAAGATACAATCATAAGCACTATGATTCTATTTAGTCAAAAGTGAAATACATTTTCCTCAACACGTGCCCCCAGGTTATCTTGCTAAATAATATACGGTATGCTGACCTCTCTGACTTCCAGTTGAAAGGCAGTTTTTTCAATCGCCAATGTCCACAGCCTAAACTGTAGGCATCATTGAACAAGATGCCTAACCCCTACCAGCTCGAATTCACCAGATGACAGTCTACTCTAGTAGCAGTCGATATTCATTACTGGGTGTATTTTGCGTAAAAGAAAATGACACACCTGGGTTAAAAAAAACGACCTAACAAACTAAAGTTGTTTGTGTTACAGGCACTATCCAGACAGTCCCTATCGGCTACATTAGGTCCTGTTTTTCAGCGAAGAACGGCACACCAAGACAGCCCACGGTGTGTGGCCACTCCAGGGCCACGTTGTGCATTCTGCCCACTGTGTTCAACAACCCCGATCAAGCTCTGATGGGACTCGAGCAATTCTCCCATGTATGGTAAGGTACCTAACCCTCCCCCCCTGCTTTCCTTGGTTATAGCTGACTTAATGGAGGATGAAATCAATGGCAAGATCAATAGTGTAATTACCTCCTTACCTTTATAGAAAGGGGAAAACAGTGGTTACAAATTTGCTTTGGATAAAATAATTGCTTTGGACGAGTTTGTTTTCCTTCCTTCCTCCCCACAACTGAGTTCCCCTTGTTTTGATTTCCTGCATATTACTATTTTAGTCATTAAGCTTTAATCCTTTGATCCATGTCATTAAGGAACAGGTAGGGCTTTTAGGTAGACTATCCGAAACCTCTCCCTTGGGGGGGAGGTTTCGGGTTCCATACCCGGGGGAAACCCTCTATTCACTGCACAATCTTGAGTTCAATATCACATGAACCCTTTAGTCAGTTATATTCTGATATGTTAGCACAAACTACAATTCGCAATTTTTATTTTCTCTGTTGGGTTTCTCCAGGGTCATCTTCCTCTTTCATAAGAATGGTCACCTGAGTTACAAACCCAAGGTAAAGCCCCCCAGACTAAATGGTCGGAGGGTGGGTCTCTACTCCACACGCACCCCTCACCGACCCAACGCCCTGGGCTTAACGCTGGCCAGGGTCGACAAAATCCTAGGCAAGTATGAGATTTCTTTGTTTATTCAGTAGGATATTTGTGAGTGAGGCATTTGGGTGTGATTAATCTCTAATAAGAGATCAATCACAATTGTGCAAAAATTAGACCTGGGCATGTACTGTACAATTTGGGCCTAGATTAAACACAATTTTCCAGTCGCTGGATATGGATGTTAAACGGATGCAAACAACATTCGAATGACACACACGCGCACATGCACACACAAGCACACTATTAAAGGTTCTCACAGTTCTTGGGTCATTAATTAATAGCAAATGCCTTTATCCCTCTAAATCTTTCATCCCGGTTTTCCACATTGGCCAGTTGCTTTGGATATATGCATGTAAGAATACTCAAACAAAATGATTTTTACAGGTGACACGGTACATCTATCAGGCATTGACATGATTGATGGGACTCCGGTTCTGGATATCAAGCCATACATCTCCGACTACGACTCCCCTCTCAGCCGACCCGGTGTAGAACCATATGAAATGGTTGTAGGCCAAACAGAGTTGCCACAAGATCAGGTAATGGGCGACGCATTAAGCTTCCGAATGAACTCTGGGACTCCATCCCCTGGGAAAGACACCTCATTGGCTAGAGCTGAGTCTACCAAGGTTACCAGTGCCCACAGTAGTCCTAGAACTACGTTCAAGGACGAAGCCATAACAGCTGATGTTGAGAACAGAAGTGAAGCCTCTTCTTTGCCTGTTGCTGATGCTAATGCTGACTCCGCTGCCCCCTTGTCCAAAGAGCTAAGAAATGTGCTATTGGAGGTTAAAGCCTATATCAACGAAACCGACCTAACCAGTGAGAAGGACATATCAAAATCCAAACAACCAGAAACAACCCAATGCAGTCCGTGGCTCTGCTATGGGGAAGAGGAGTACAGTACCATTGCCGCTTGGATCAGAACGCCCCCTGTTGGCAACCTGGAGGTGCGCTTCACGCCCCATGCTCTGAGCGAATTAGCAAAGTTTCTCCCGCCTCAACATTCAGGTAAACAAAACTGCCATTGCCTTTTTCTTCAGATTTGCAGTTGAATATGAATACATTTACATTCTTCTGAAACCTTTATTCAGCTTTTAAATTAGAACAACGAGAACAATCAAAAATGCAATTAGAAAATAACGGGTTCTTTCTACTTCTGCCTATAGTTTAAAATGGCTTCTGTGTTGTGTTTTGTTTTTTCTTTAAGTAGACCCCACCGGAAATGACTGTCCTCGCTTTAAGTTCCTTCGCAGCCAGGAAGAGGCATTGGCCGCCATCAGAGCGGTTCTGTCGGCCGACCCGCGCTCCATCTACCGGAGGACCCGCTGTGAGGACAGACTGTTCTTCTTCACCCTGGACACGGCCGACATCACCTGCTGGTTCGGACCGGGCTTCGCTGAAGTCCTGCGGGTCCTGCGGGTCTAACCCTTAATGTTTAAAGTCGCAAATGCAAAAATATCTGATATGCTATATATAGACAGTACACTAAAATCCTTAAATCTGAAATTGTGAATTTCAATAGAATCTCAATAGTTAGATTGTTTCTGGAATTTTACAAATCATAATAAAAGATGTGACTACATTGTGTTTTCTCTTTACCTTTCAATAAAATATGAATTCAAAATAGAATAATGCAAAACACTAAGCTTATCTTATGTATCTACATAAACCACAGTAGCAATTAAGGTCTTGAGCGATTTATTTTATCAAACTTGTAGTGAGTATAGCAGTTTTTTTAAGAATATATATATAGATAGAATACCTACATTTATTTTACTATTTGTACATTTGGACATTGCAAAAAATGTCGAGGAACATAATTGATTATGGCAACCTAATAGATCAGTGGTTCTCAAACGGTGGTGGTACGCGAGCGTTCTCTAGTGGTACGCGGAGTATGAACGATTATTATTTTTTTTAAGTTGAAGCAGAGCTGGGTTCACCGTAACTCTCACGGGTTCACCGCTTTTGCATGCTTACACACAGGCCACACATCCAACAACAATAACAATCCTGATCGCCCCCCCCCCCCCCCCCCGTCAAAAATCCCGATCGCATTGTTGACGGTTCATTACATAAATTAACTGGCTACAACAATGAAACAATAAATGATTTACAATGCTCTGAATGAGCACATGTGTGATGGCCGTGCAGTGTTTCCCACACATAGGCCAATGTGTGGCGCTGCGCCACAGATTGAACAACGAGCGCCACAAATTGATTCCGCTTTTCTTATTTATTTTTACTTGAACGCGTTTTTTAAATGTAACTCCGCCAGCCCGTAATCGCGCCCCCGTAATGCTGCCAGTCCGACATGTTCCCATTCCGACAGTCCTGTGCGCGTATGCAAATTAGCCATGTGCGCCAAACAGAAGAAGGGCCCTATCTTGCGCCCGGCGCAATTGACTTTCTACACCGACGCATGTGTCGTTGCTAGTTTGCACCCGGCGCAAAGCTGATTTTCCCCCGCAGCAACCAGGCACCACTACACTTGCATGTTAAATATTATGATGTCAAAGATTATGCATACGTGTGAAACTGCATAGAAATAGCGTGTGGATTGTGGAAACATTTTTTTTTTCCATAGGGCTGCATGAATGAACATGAATGAAGTATAGTAAGCTATGCCATGCGTTAAAATAATAATAATAATAATAACAATAATACATTCGAGAAAGTATATTCCAGGCTTCCAAAACAAAATCTAGTTTTAGGGTAAATGATTGGTTAAATTATTTGGGAAAGAACAGCTGATACAGCGGTAAATTGTAGGCCTACTTTTAAATCAATGCATCTGCAAACACCGTACAGCAAACACATATGTTCTTGACAAAGACATCGTGTACAAGCCCATTACTTTTAGGATTGATGAGTATTTGATCGTGAGAAAACATAGTTTTACCGCGAGTGAGTGTTTAAAATAATGAATGAATGCGGGTGATGCTTGGTGCGCGTGTGTGTGCACGCCCATCTGTCTAAACACACGCAAATTAAACACGTAAGTGTATGAGAAGGAAATCGAGTCAGTCGACCTGCGATAAGCAGCTGATTCTGAACGAACTCGTCTTCGAGATGGACGTGTTCTAACGCATTTTTAATCAATGAAATGTTAACACAACAGTATATATCTGTTATTTATATTTATATTTAATTTTCGGGGAATTTTAGGGGGGGGAATTTTAGGGGAAGCCGAGCTTCCCTTGCAGTCGAGAAGTCGCCACTACGAAAGAATGCAATGTATCCAACTAGCGGGATCTAAACAAACTAAGCTCCAGCGAATTACTACAATGCAGAAGTAGTGGAGAATGGCGAAACACAGCAACTCTAGCCTACTCTCAACCAAAATAAAACTAATCGCCGCCCGGTGCAGCAGTGTGAACTGCCCAGTTTTTAGAACGTCTCAGCCCGTCTCGTCGCAAGGAGTCGCAAGGAGTTGCGAGTTGCAAGCAGTTGCGTCGCGAATCTTCATTAGAGGAATGGTGATTTCAAGGAAGACTTATTTTAGAGGTGGTGTAACCGAATAAACACTCCCAGCAAACATTTATGCATTCAACAAGTCTAAAATACGCCGGGTCACAACGTGACTTTATTTCGACCATTTGCCGACATGAAAACATATGCCGCTACGGAAATGGTGATTTCGAGAAAAGCTTATTTGACAGTGGTGTAACTGAATAAACACTGTTTATATCGCTATTTAACTTAACAACGATGTAAGTTTGTAACATTAGTGTGAACGGTAATGTTTACACATTAATAGTATTATTGAAAAGTGTTATTATTCCAAACGCAATATGCTATCATGTATATGGCCAATATAGGTGCTAAAATGTTTTATTCCAACATTTACTCAAGTTCCATTTAGGAACTATTTTTCCTTGCGCACCAACACGTAATCCCTCCAACGCATGCGCACAGGTGATATCAGTTCGCCGTCAAGTTCGGCAGCATGCAAGAGTTGCAGGTGAGTTTCGAAAAGACACTGCAATTTAAAATGCAACTGAATTTGTAGAGACATTACCCTTTTATTATTTGCATGCTAAACTGTTGAATTGGAGGCTACATTGTGTATTCTCATGGATAGCGTGTTTTCGTATTTGTAACGTTACATACGAACTGGGAGCGGGAAGCTAGCAGGCTAACGTTAGCTTTGCCCTGACTGTGTGTTCACACCGCACTTCGCCCCGCGACACATTTCAATGTGTGTTCACACCGCACTTCGCCCCGCGACACGTTTCAATGTTAAGTGAACGTAGAGACGCGTATAGGGCGACACTTTTTGTCGCCGGTGTCGTGCCAGAAGTTGATTTTTGCCAGAAACTGATTTTCACCATCTACCCAACAACAATAGGCCTATTAGGCTACTGGACACACAGGAGGCTATCAAACACATAAACAGAGATAAAAAAAATAAAAAATAAAAACAACATTTGATGATCTTTCTCACACTATCGTCATTATCGGATCATTCAATGATCGCTTCATAAACGCTTGATTGGCCTACATTCTGAACAGCCAACGTTCATCACCGCCAAATGTGTTAAAATATGTTTTATTGTCTCACAAATACTTATCATCGATATAAACTGTGGCATACTGGCGCTGTTTGAGCCTGACGAAAGCAGCCATAGCGCCACAGAATCAGCGCTTCACAACTTTAACAGACCGTGCGCGCTCCCGCGGACCGGAAATCAGTTTCTGGCAAAAATCAACTTCTGGCACGACACCGGGACCCGCGACAAGATTTGATTGACGGGGCGACAGTTTTCCCCAAGACGGGCGGGCGCGTTCACGTGGATTTTGTCGCGCAAATGAGCGACAGATGTCGCAGAAGTTGAAATATTTCAACTTTTCCGCGGCATTCGCGTTGAAACAGCCAATCAGCGTTCACTCCCTGAGTGACGTAGCGTTCACTGCTTGATCCAGATCAGACAGCAATATGGAGGAAAAGCTCATACTGGCAGTGTCGGCGTTTCCAGTCCTCTTTAATGTCAGATGTTCGGAGTACAAAGATCGAAACAAAAAGATGAAGGCTTGGCTGGAGGTCAGCAAGGAAGTCGGGCTGGGTGGTAAGTTTTTAAAAATTACTTTACTTTAAAAGTTACTTTATTCTAGCTATCAATTGTATTTTACTATGAACCAAGCTAGTGAGTTAGCAGTTAGCACTCAACAGTTCAGTTCAGATTTCACAACGTAGGTTTGTTTCTTGTCAGAGGACGAGTGCCGAAGGAAGTGGAAGGGGCTGAGGGACAGCTACCTGAGGGAGAGGAGGAAGGAGGCAGAAGGAAAGAAGAGTGGGTCAGCAGCAGGGGCTTTTAAAAAGTGGAGGTTCTCTGCGATCCTGTCTTTCCTCGACCCGTTTGTTACTCCAAGGGAGACGAGTAGCAACATGGGGGTCGAGGAAGACAGGATCGCAGAGGACCAGGGTTCAGAGGCAGCAGCAGGGACAGCGAGTGAAGGTTGGTCGATAAGTGAACACACACACACACACACACACACACACACACACAGCATGACAGATTCATGATTTGTTCTATAGATTGATTACAACCTCTTGTCACCTCAGAAGATGTCTGTATTTTTTCCTTTCTCACACACACACACACACACACACACACACACACACACACACACACACACACACACACACACACACACACACACACACACACACACACACACACACACACACAAAATAAATTATTTTTCATTAAAAAAAAGTGGCATCATGTTCTTTATTTAAAAAATACAGTTGACACACTGTTTATGCTACTGTGTATGCTTCATTTATCCGAAGATAACCATAGCTACTTTTTGATAATTTGGTGTAATGTATGTAGACATGCCAAAAGCTGGTTATAAAACTATAAACTATAAACATAAAGCTGGTTTACCTCTATACAATTAAATTGGGTCTCTAACCATTATAGGATCCAGTTTCCAAACCATCTTCCTACCATTGCACTGCTTGAATGGTCATTTATGTTGCTTGAGGGAAATATTGAAATGTTGAAAATTATTTTGTGCCACAGAATTTGGTGTCCAAGCTACTTTGACTATTGATGTATCGTAGTTCATGTTTGCTTAAGGTATTTTTTTTGTCAGTTATGTTGTGCTCAACTTGTTGAAGAGCACAACCAAGAACGGGAGGTCCACACATCGACAGTTAAATGTCCCGTTACATTTATTTAGTAACTTAAAAAAAAAACACATCAGTATTCAGTAGTGTAGTGTGGTGTTTGAGTGATATGACAGTTAAACTAAACTATGAGTATGCAAACAAAGGCTAAAGGGCTAGAATAACAACCCCAAATAAAACCCAGTTGGATGCCGGGCAGCATCAGCCTTCCAGGTGGGAGAGCGAGAGCACCATGTTGGATTCCCCCATCTTATGCAGGCTTCCGGCAGGTGAGTTCAATCCCTCAGTGAGGTGGCCAGGCAATCAGCTTCCCTGGAAGAAGAACAGAGGCCAGCAGAAGGAAAGCAATACGGCTCAGGGCCGTCAGTTACCTGATTTCAAAATATAAACAAACTTTAACATTTAACTTAATTAATAATGGCATATTACTGTTGTATGTAAAGGAGACATGCTTCATTAAGTCAGAAGAGTGACACAGTGAATATATATACATATATATAAATATAGTAATTGCAGGAAGTAGGCTCAATAGTAATCTGTGGGTGGCTCTTAAAAGAGCCGTTTTGGGTGTGCTGGTGCGCTACACGTTGTCCTGCCATGGGACGGTTCCCTCTGCGGAGAAGAAGGATGTGAAGGCCTCCCGAATCCTGATGGCTTCCCTCACTGAGTTGTTGGCAGCAACTCTTCCCAGACCTGGCAGTGGGTCCTCCTCACCAACTGGGATGTTCCCCCTCAATGCACTTGGGGGGGTTGTCCTCCGCAGGAAGTTGTGGAGAACACAGGTAGCCTTCACACACTTCTCCGCAACGTCTATGTTGACCTCGAAGGCACGCCTGTAGACCCTCCACTGGGAAGAAAGGATCCCAAAGGCATTCTCCACAACCAGCCGAGCCCGGGACAGACAGTAGTTGAACACCCGCCTCTCTCTCGGCAGGTTGCGACCAGGGAACGGCCTCATGAGGTTTTTCCGGAGTGGAAAGGCCTCATCAGCCACAAAGACGTGTGGCTGTGGTCCTCGGTGGTCAGCTCCTGGTAGTGGCAGGTCAGCAGGCAGTTGGAGGGTGCCAGACTGAAGCGCTGCACCAAAAGCTGAGTTGGCCAGAATTCCACCATCACTGGTTCTTCCGTAGCCCCCGACATCTATCACCCGGAAACAATATTCCGCATCTACAACTGCCAAGAGAACCAGAGAGAAAGTTCCCTTGTAGTTGAAGAACTGGGATCCAGAGTGAGCAGGGGCTTTGATGACCACATGCTTGCCATCCAATGCTCCACAACAAAGAGGGAAATTCCACCGCTCCTCAAACCTCCCTGCAATGGCCCTCCAGCCATCTGTTGTGGGCACAGCCATGAACTCCTCCACCAGACAGTCCCAGATAGCAGTGGCAACATCAGGGACAATGCCAGAGACTGTGGAGACCCCAACACGGAAGCTGTTGGCGATGGTCCTGTAGGAGTCCCCAGTGGCTAGGTATCTGCAGAATTTAAAAAAATAATAATAATTTAAATTAAATGTTGAAGTGAAGATACTATAGGTGTAAAAATCATACATTTACAATAATTTTGCCACGTTCATTTATAAAAAAGCCACATTTACAAAGGCAGGAGTAATATTTCATCAACATAATTGATCTATTTATTGTATTTGACTACAAACTATACTATTGTCGGCAGAGGATAATCATTGGACAATCATTGGAATATGCAATCTGCAACGTCCACTAAATGGCGCTGTCTACCATGGAAAATGTTAATGTATGTAAACATATAATGTTTGATGTTCGATTTCGACATACAACTTTTATGAAACTACCACTCACCGGAGACAGATGGACAGGCGCTCCGAAGCCGAGATGGAGCGCCTGTAGTTGGTGTCCAACCGTGATATCCTAGCACCGATCCTAGCTAGCAGGTCATCAAACTGGGCCGGAGTCAACCTCAAATACCGCTGGAAGCGGTCGTCGTCCAGACGGAGCTCCTGGAGAAGACGGTGAAATTCACCGAGCTCTGTACGGCTCCGATTTATATGATGAACCCATAAACGACGGGCATTCCGACGTCTCTCCCTCTTCCACAACAGATACAGACACGCAATGGTTGTTATCTCGGCCATGGTTGATGAGAGACTGAATTAGCATGAAGGACCGTTGGCGGGAAAAACGCTCCGCGACAAAATTCGCCCCGCGACACGTTAAGTGCACACAAATAAGCACACATTAAGCACAGCGACAGATTTCGCTGTGTCGCGCTACAACATTTGCTGTGTCGCGCTACACGGCGACATTTGTGTCTTTTGGTGTGAACGCACAGTTAAGTGAACGTAGAGACGCGTATCGGGCGAAACTTTTTGTCGCCGGGACCCGCGACAAGATTTGATTGACGGGGCGACAAGACGGGCGGGCGCGTTCACGTGGATTTTGTCGCGCGAATGAGCGACAGATTTCGCAGAAGTTGAAATATTTCAACTTTTTCGCGGCATTCGCGTTGAAACAGCCAATCAGCGTTCACTGCCTGTGGGTAACGTGGGTGAAGTAACGTAAAACAGCCAATCAGCGTTCACTCCCTGGGTGACGTCAAGTAACAGCCAATCAGTTCACTCCCTGGGTGAAGTAACGTAAAACAGCCAATCACCGTTCAACCGTTCAGTGAACCGCAGCTTGGAGGAGAAAGTGATTGTTGCCGTTTGTGACTCCCGGAGCTCTATATCTATATATAATATATAAATATCTATATAATATAATGGCACAAAGCGGTGTGCGCCTCCGGATTATATTATTAACCCATAAACGACGGGCATTCCGACGTCTCTCCCTCTTCCACAACAGGTACAGACACACATCTCGGCCATGGTTGATGAGAATGAATTAGCATGAATGACCGTTGGCAGGCAAAACGCTCCGCGACACGTTAAGTGCACACAAATAAGCACACATTAAAGAGCAACTTGCAGGTTTAATTTATATCCTACTCAATGCATGATATTGTCTGAAAAGGTCTTCTAAAAACGTAAACGTAGAAATTACTATGTTACACAAAACGTAAAATATATAATTTGATGAAAATGCGCCAATTTTTAAGCTATCGTTGAACCCCCTAGCAACAAGTCCTATGACGTAGGCAGAGGCACTCCCCTTCGCGCGCCACTCTCTCACTGTGGGTTTCGACGTAGTACGAGAGCGGTAGCAAGAGACAGATTGAGTTTGCGATTGAGTTTAGTCATGGTGAATTATTGTGTTTGTGCAGGATGCACGAATTCCTGCCTGACAGAACATCGTGTCCATCATTTTCCGTCAAGGAAAAGCAAGGCTTTTCGTTTGTGGGTGCGTTTTGTGGAGGTGAAGAGAGCAGACTTCACGGCAGCGTCTGTCACCGTACACTCGGTGATTTGTAGCGCTCATTTCACTCCGGAGAGCTATCGACAAGGAGATTTGTTGGCGTCTCAGATGGGATTTCGGAGTAAGGATCATGTGAGGCTGATCGCTGATGCTGTTCCCGCTGTTCACTTGATGGTTTCAAGTTCAAAGCCGAAGGATCCACTTGAAACTGGCGCGGGCGGGACTGAAGGACCAAGTGCTACCACTGCTAGTGCTAGCAGAAATGCTTTGCACCGAAAGCTGTCTCTTAGCCGAGTAAGTCTTACTTTTACCTCTTTTAACTGCTGTTTTGGTGATTTCCTAATGTGTTAGTGTATTAATGGCGGAATAGAGAAGTGATTTGAGCATTGGGCAATCCTCCAGCTAGTTAGCAACATAGGCCCGCCACAACACATTTGGCTATTGCATTAGCAAACATTTTGTAGCTGATGACGTGTGTTCTGATATCCATACTTCCATAGTACACTATCCGCACTCACTAAGTGCGCTGATTTTCAGATGTCAATGTCTTCCAAAATCGAATACTCCATGGTGCACTACCCAGAAATTCCAGCAAAAAACATCCCGCTGTGAACGGTGAACTCTTTACGCGTAGTAGCTATAAAAGCTACCAAATAACTAAATTAATGCAGGCTATGTGGAAAATGCTCGTTGAGTCCACACTTCGCGGTTTGACCGTTTTGAGTACACCATCCCGGCCCGATCTGAATTGGAACGCCCTACCTACTCAAACTAAGCATAGTGAGTGCGGATAGTATGGATATTGGAACACGGCACATAGTGACATGGTTAGCATAGTTCTAGCCCAACACTCCCGTTTCCCCATTCGGTTTTGTATCCTGTGTTACTCTCAAGTGATTTCACAATTTATTTATTGATAAATTCTCTGAAATCCCATATGTTTGCCCCTCAAGTTGACAGACAATGTTGCTTAGGGTTAATGGATGAATCTGTCTACATCTAATGCAGTAACATAGTAGCACACACCTCATTGAAAAAGGTCCAAATTGTTCATTAGAATTACATCACATGGAGGATCGCCTCATGAAACGTGATTAAAGTAACCTTAACCTCTTGCTGGAATGTACTGTATTGCCAGCGTCAGACCACTTTTCTTTTTGTTTTAGTTGTGGTGCCTAATACTGAAGTGTACCTTTTTCCTATAGACTTCTCTTAGCAGTCCTCCATTTCAATGAGAATGGAGACAGAGACGTATCCCGGACAAACAGTGGTGAGGCACGCTACGCAGTCCGTTATCCCAGGTTTCGCAAGGGTGGCTGGGTTGTCCGACCCATAAAAGAGAAACCATCATATGGTGAGAACTTCATTCAGTTTCTAAAGATATATTTTTTAAGTCTAGTCAAATTTTACCTGACTCAGTCAATGAATTAACTATTCCATTAAATGTGATCTCAATATTTCTTTCCCTCATCTAGAATATGCATCGGCCCTGATGGTCTCACTAAGAGAGGCATACATGAGGTCACCACAGTCCCTCCTAGAAGACAGCAACATCCTGTCCTCAGCTGCACCTGCCCCCCTATCCACACACCACAAGATCGCCAAGGATGAGGCAGTCGGCCACTATCTTCAACGTCATTCACGTTTCAAACAATAAATACATTGTTTACACCAAGGCATTTAGTGTGTTCATTTTGTTAAAGATGTATGTTTATTTATTGATCATCCCCTATATGCCGGCCATTTGAAACCTCTGTATGTTCCCCCTTCTTCTGGAAACTGTCTCCTGATTGCAGCCACAATACAAGCGGTTATCGCCTTCCTGATCTCCCTGCCCAGAAACCCATGTGCCCATCGGACCACCTGTCTAGGCTGTATATCGGAATTGCCTAGAATGAGGGGATAAAAGTATTTGATGTAACAGTTTCCATTCTATTCAATAATTAAGTGTATGTGTACATTTAATTAAATATCCACTTAACTGTGAGCATCAAATGCTAATCTTTTGACAGTTTGTTAATTGTGTAGAGAACTGACAAGTATTGGTGTAAGGTGGATAATAATAATAAGGTAGTATAATTGTATTGTAAATTAGTCTTGTGTAAACATACTCTGCTCTGCTGGCGTGGATAGCACCATGCTCCTGCCTGAAGTTGAGGTATGCAATCTGCAGCGAAAATGGGTTAAGGCAGCAAGCATCAAACCCAGGATGGAGCGTCAGGCAAGTAATGCCGGTGGCTGGGACTAAATCCTGCACTAGGGCTCAGTAAGCATCCACCTTTGACAACACATGCTGTCCACTGCCAATGCCATAGCCTCACAATGTCCACAAAGGCACCTAGCCAATAAAACACTAATCAGCCGTTTGGAGAAACCCTTCTTTCTAATCTGGCCCCCTCTCCTTCCTTCTAGCAGGCAGAATTGTATACTGGATTTTCAGACAGTGAGATATGAGTGTTAGACTGTTATTGTAACTTTGGTATTGACATTATCTATGCATGTAGTCAATATAGCTAGCAGCTAGTGCTAACCAGCTTGAGCTTCCTTGTCTCTGCGTTAAAATCTCAGGTTGTACGTAAAGACAAAACGTTGCTGGCTTAAATTAAGACAATCTTCATGGATGTTTAATCAAGAACAAGGTCGTAAGTATGTTTGTTAAAGCAGATTTATTGCATAACACCAATGTATGCTCGTTGGCGTGCGTTTCTTCCTCAACATCCATGTTAACCGCGCTTGGACTTGACTGGACTCCCTCGCGCTACGTCATTTCCGGTCGGCGGTTTCATAGAGACGGAAGTTATTTTCATAATAATATCACAATTTTAGCTCAAAATATCGTTTTAGAATGGTTAAAAAATTATTCAGTCCTGCACATCTAGTTGTGTTATCCTTAATATACACTATTCTATGTAATGGTGTTTGACCTGCATGTTGCTCTTTAAGCACAGCGACAGATTTCGCTGAGTCGCGCTACGACATTCGCAGCTTCGCGCGAACAGGCGAAAATTGTGTCTTTTGGTGTGAACGCACAGTGAGACGGGACGCTGCTGCTTCCCAGCTGGGGAGCAGCAGCATCCCGTTTCAGGGCTAACGTTAGCTGTGTGTTCTTCAACATAAAACACGGGTGGCAAAGCCCTTTACCCGTGCATTACTCCTGTGAACTGTTAGTCAATTTTAGGACCCACTTCTTCTCATTATTCATAGCGAGAGGGGTGATAGCTTCCGATGTAGCGAGCTAAATGGACTTGATGTAGCCACCAGTTAGCCCTTGAGGCTGGGGCACTGGATGGTGAGACTGTCTTCGTCCACTGAGCCAAATACTTGTGTATTTTGGCCAGTCAAACTTCTCACTCTCACCAAACCTTGTACTGGTGTTTTCTTTCCAGCTGCTGTGAAGAGATGGAATCCCAAGGCCACAGATACAGAAATCGAAGCAGCCATGAGTTTACACCTGAAACATGCACCTGCAAGGACTGGGGGGGATGGGATTTTGGTCCCAATAAGTTTTCATTTTGTTGTTTAAAGAAGATGTAGGCCTACTTGGGTATACATAAAATGTTTTGGATAGTGCACTTTATACCCTGAAATCTGTCTTTTGTTGAAGATTAATAGGACATGTATTAATGCTTGATTGATATATGCATAACTAAACAAAATATTATAGATGTAGCCAAATGTTGCTATCCTTTTGATGTGACCAAATTCTCTATAGGCTACATTTCTATCTATACATGTCTCATGTCGGCAAAGGGTCGAAATAAAGTCACGTTGCGACTCGACGTCTATTGGACTTGTTGACGACACGGTTTGAGGTAATGTTGGCTGGAATTGGTCTAATGGTTGTAAATATGTTTACAACAGATTGAGAAATGTTTAATTATCTACATGCAGCACAAGAACTGCTTGTTATAGGTTTAGTGGGTAGCTATAATGAAAACCGTAAATTGGGGCATACTACAAGGTAACTGAAATGTAGCTTAATACTTTTTTACATAATTAAGTGGGTATGTAGTGTCTTATGTTAAAAGTAAAAGTAAATTTCACGTAGGTTGAAATAATGTCGTCTATACAACGTCGAAATGACGTGGATTGATGTAGTCTATGAGACGTCGAATCGACGTCATTTCGACCTCCATGACCAACGTCGATTAGACGTCTGATCGACGTCGAAATGTTTGCTGGGCGGTTTTAGGCACCGAAAAACGAGACACACGAGAAAGAAAATGATCCGCATTTTCTATTAACGATAATGCCCCCCCCCCCGTCAACAAATCCGCCACACATTGCTACCTGAGGGGTATTCCATCAACCAAGCTAAACGCAAAGCCGGGCTTATTTTGCTTAGCCTGGCTTCTTTCAGCTAGAGTTGCGTTCCATGAACGTGACTTAAGGGAATCTCCGCTAAGTAACCATGGCAATTTATCCGACCAAACTAACCTGGTCGGGAGCAGGTTAACTGTCAGGCTAACTTGAGCGGTGTTTCAGAGAAATCCATCTGTCAGCAACAATTGTACCATCAGAAGGTTCCGCCAAGCCCAGTCCTCACAATTTTGTCATAAATGTACATATATTAAGTAGGCCTACAAACAGCGTATATTTTCACTAAGGGTCTAAGATTAAATGATGCAAATGAAATAATTAAATGAATCTATTATTACTGTGGCTATTTTTTCAACACATTTTTACACAAATCTATGTATTATCGCGTCATCAGTAATCAGCGGCTGGTTGAATGGTCTCTCTAGTACTTGCCCTGTGATACGCGAGACCCGACTTCGTGTCCAGACTAATGCGTAGTATTCTTGGCGTTGGCTTCATTTTGTAATTCCCTTTATTAATTTTTATTAATTCCCTAATTAAGAATATTCAAAGAAATGGAAAATAAATGGCATGAAAAGTTACTTGATTTCTCTAGTACTCCTTCCTATATTACAATTACTTCCCAGCAAACATTTCGACGTCGATTAGACGTCTAATCGACGTTGGTCATGGAGGTCGAAACGACGTCGATTTGAGGGGCTGATATGAAAGTTTTTCTGACGTCGGTCTTTTGACCGACGTCGTTTCGACGTCTCATAGACGACATCAATCCACGTCGTCTCGACGTTGTATAGACGACATTTCAACCTACATGAAATTTACTTTTAAGCCAATACACTAAATTATACACTTAATTATGAAAAAAGTAGTAGTAGTATTAAGCTACATTTCAGTTACCTTGTAGTGTGCCCCAATTTACGGTTTTCAGTATAGCTACCCACTGAACCCACTACAAGCAGTTCTTGTGCTGCATGTAGATAATTGAGCATTTCTCAATCTGTTGTAAACATATTAACGACCAATTCCAGCCAACATTACCTCAAACCGTGTCGTCAACAAGTCCAATAGACGTCGAGTCGCAACGTGACTTTATTTCGACCCTTTGCCGACCTGAGACATGATATAACCAAATGTAGCCTAGAGCATGGTCACATCAAAAGGATAGCAATATTTGGCTAGATAGATCCATCTATAATATTTTGTTTAGTTATGAATACTCTAAATCAAGCATTAATACATGTCCTAATACTCTTAAAAGAAAGACGGATTTCAGGGTATAAAGTGCACTAACAAAACATTTATTATTACCAAAGTAGGCCTACAAGAACAAGGCCTATAAGAACAAGATGAACAAGAACAAGACAAAATTAAAATAAAACTTAGTAAGACAAAACTTCCATGCCCCCAGTCCTTGCTGGCGCATGTTTAAGATGCAGACCCATGGCTGCTTCGATCTCCGTGTCTGTGGCCTTAAAGTTCCATCTCTTAACAGCAGCTGGAAAGAAGTCACAACAAAAAGTTAATATTCATCTTTACAGAGCACCTCTTCTGATGTTGCAATTTTGGTCTGTCAACCCCCGAAAGAAAGATTTCCTGCCTATAATCTTGTGCATGAAAACACCAGTACAAGGATGGGGGATAGTGAGAAGTTTGACAATATTTGAAAATAGAAAAGTGTTTGTCAATGAGCCCCACATAGAACTTAATAAATTCCATTTGAACTATAACATACGATGACAAGTCTAAGTACATACAGGCTTTACTTTGAAATCTATGTAATTAACTGTTTAGAGCATAATCAGCTGAAATATAAAAACAATCATTTCTCAATAGAATTGTCTGCAATAATGAAGATATTTGTGGAAGGTTCTTTCTACAGATGCACACAGACGGTTCTCTAACCCACACTTTAGACCGGAGCTGCTGTTTACTAATAACTTGTGTAGGCATTATCTGTGCTTCGAGAGAGAGATGGGAAAATGGACAACAATGGAGCAACTCAGGAGTGGCATTATGAAGCAGTCTCAGATAGATGGAGGCAAAAGAAACCTAATTTTAGTAATGTTAATCTTTGCTGTCTTACCCAAGATCAACTCAAACAGCTTTGTTCGCCGAAAGGAGCGTTTGTCACGCTGTCCCCCTCCAAGCATGTTGAAGATTGACATGACTCTGTTGGACATGAGCCTGTAAGACACATTTGGTCAGTATGCTGTAGGTTATATCCCTAAAAATGCAATGCATCAAAAAGGTGTTCTGTTTACATCATTGAATCAGTGACAATAACTGAATATAAAAAGTGTGTAATATATACATAACATTTTAAAGACGTGTAGCTTAAATTCTTTATAATTTTAGCCAAATTTCCACATATTCCATAACCTTTATTACCTACTGTAATTCAATTGATACGGCACACTAAATCATATTTATTTAAATAATTCAAATGATCAAATTACACATACCTGTTCATGCACTTCGCAGTGCAATCCTTGACGCTGCTTCCCCCAACTTTGGACAACAAGGTTATCTGTAATGGCAGAACAAGAATGTCATCCTCTGGCAGTGAACTGAATATCTTTGGGTTGTGGATAAAACAAGACATTCGAGGACGTCATCTTGGACTTTGGGAAACACTGATAAACATTTTTCACCATTTTCTGACGATTTATAGACCAAACAACTCATTGATAAAATAATCAACAATAAAAATAATCGTTAGTATCAGCACTTATTTCAACTTGCCATTGTCACTCGTGTCTCCCGATTTTGAAGGCTTTCCTCAAATTCCAGAACCTCCTGTTCTGTTTTGAGTTGCTGAATTGTGCATAGAGTGTGTGTCCCCAGTGAGGCTTCGATGCGCTGCAGCTGGTCCTTCACTTGGATAAACATCGTCATCCCCTTCCTCTGGAATTCTGAAATGTTATAAGACGTTAACAACTACTCAGCCAGAGCAAAGCTTTTGAGATATTATTCCAACATGAGTAATGACACAGCAACATAAAGATTGTCTTACTTTCTGCTGACATTGGGTATGGGTTGCTTCTCAGATTTGCTGTGGGTCACAGGCAAAGTACAATTACCAAAACATTGTAATACTACAAGTCCCACATTGCAGGAACAATAACTTTATACAGCACATAAGTGGATATGTAAAATAAAAATAAATCCAAATTACAATGAAATGGCAGCAGAATTGCAACAAGGGAGAAGTTTCACCTACTTTTCTTCCCCTTCAATGCAGACACTGGGGTTGAAGTACGTCTATGAAATTGGCTCGCACCACCTGAAACAAAAAGGACAGATTGTAGATATACCAAGGCAAGACAAGAACTAACATAACATCTTGACCTTCCCTTACAAATCAGTAATACATTCACACCCAGAGCAATCATCCAAAATACCTTAACTGCGATTGACATTGACAGTGTTGTTAGTTAGTGTTGTGCTTCAAACAAAAGAACTCTACTGGTATGACAGCTGCATACATGTATGATGTTTTGTTAAAACAGTCTGACTTGGATCCCTTTACAATTGAGTGCAGCTTGAGATTTGAAAACATTCATGCTTCTTAAAGTTGAAGGAGCTAAAATAGCACTTACGTCTCGGTGTCCCTTCTTGGACTCTCGAAGGTGGACCCATCGCTAACACATTGGGGGAGGCAATGCTCAAATCTTGGAAAAGAAATTACTAATTAGTACACAACAGAAAATTATAATATTTGGAAGACACCAACATATTTGTAGAGCTACGAGTGTGTTATCTAAGCTGTATTTCCGATGACAAACTTTACAAACATTAGCCTATGAAGCAGCTCTGTGGTGTACTCTCTTGAGTAGCTTGTAAAAGTGAAAGTAAAAGTGGGTCACAAACCAAACTTATTTCAAAAGTCCATTACTAACTGCAATTCGGCCATTATGAGAACTCACGTGTGGGAGTGGAACTGCCCTGGCTCAAATCAAATTCTCCTTGTGTTGGGCTCCCTATAACAAATCACAGCAGGTTAAAAGACAAAAATCACACAAGTAAATGCTCCAACTTTATAATGAAAGATCACATGAACTACTTCTCAAGCTTTGATGGGGACTGATGTCGTGTGTGCGCATGTCTTCCTGGCATTGACGCAGATTAGAATAATCATAACAGATCTGCTGTCACAGAAAAATAAATAACCTAGCAACATTAGGTTAGCAAGTGCACTTCCTATACTGAAAAGTAATTACGTATTGGGGTCTCCACTGCAACACTCTTCCATGGTGAGCCAATCACAGGCGAAGGAGTCTGGAGTCTTGGTGACCCTGACAAAACATGCATACCATACACTGAATATTGCAGTTAGAGAAATATGTCATTCAACAAATACCAATAAAAATCATTAAATGATATGGATATGGCAGTACAGAAAATATGGTTACTTCTTAAGGTGACTCTCCCACGAGTAGGTGGTGATGCAAGGGTCCTCTTATCTTCAAGGCGTGGGGACCGCCTTACAAGCTCTGACAACAAAACAGGTCAAATAAAGTACTACATCAAGCCTAAAAACAATAACAAATCCAGCACAATAAGGTTGTGCACATCTTTAGCAAAGACGATTTATGTGCTAGAGCCTCCGCTGCTGTAAAGGTAGCAGTTGGTCTTTGAAACGGATGACCAATCTGAAAAGAAGTCTGAAGAAGGAGTCTGGAGGCTTGGGAACCTGTGGCTATACATCATTTTAAATTAATAAATGCAACACTGGCCTTAATTGGGGAATGTTCAAACCTGGATGTAAACTGTCAAACATTGTGACGGCAGCATTAAGATTTAACAATAAAATTGCACTTACCTTGAAGGTTGTATATGCTAGTAGCAATTCCCGAAGTACCTGTACTGCTTGTATGTTGCATTTGACTCTTACTATCTGCATACATGAAAACAAACAATTTCAAATAAATAAAGGATGACTATATAGAACTGCAACACGGTTCCTGCCAAGTTCATTTTTGCACAATCATCAAAAAAATATTTTACGTGTGCGATCCTTTACTGCGGTGCAGTTGGGGTTTCGGATGATGTGGCGGTCTGAATTGAAGGTCTCTGGAAGCCTCGGGAACCTGTGGCTATACATAATTTTAAAATCTTTTATACAACACTGGCCTTAATTGGGGAATGTTCAAATCTGGATATCAAACATTGTGATGGCAGCATTAAGATTTAACAATAAAATTGCACTTACCTTGAAGGTTGTATTTGCTAGGGGCAATTCCCAAAGTACCTGTACTGCTTGTATGTTGCATTTGACTCTTACTATCTGCATACATGAAAACAAACAATTTCAAATAAATAAAGGATGACTATATAGAACTGCAACACGGTTCCTGCCAAGTTCATTTTTGCACAATCATCAAAAAAAAATATTTTACGTGTGCGATCCTTTACTGCGGTGCAGCTGGCAGTTGGGGTTTCGGATGATGTGGCGGTCTGAATTGAAGGTCTCTGGAAGCCTCGGGAACCTGTGGCTATACATAATTTTAAAATCTTTTATACAACACTGGCCTTAATTGGGGAATGTTCAAATCTGGATATCAAACATTGTGACGGCAGCATTAAGATTTAACAATAAAATTGCACTTACCTTGAAGGTTGTATTTGCTAGGGGCAATTCCCAAAGTACCTGTACTGCTTGTGTGTTGCATTTGACTCTTACTATCTGCATACATGAAAACAAACAATTTCAAATAAATAAAGGATGACTACATAGAACTGCAACACGGTTCCTGCCAAGTTCACTTTTGCACAATCATCAAAAAAAAAAAATTTACGTGTGCGATCCTTTACTGCGGTGCAGCTGGCAGTTGGGGTTTTGGATGATGTGGCGGTCTGAAGGAGCCCTTGGGAACCTATAGATATAAATTATCTTTACTTTATGAATGTTGTTGTGCGATGACGCTACCGTAACACACATCACTAGTGAGCTCAAGCCAAAAACAAACAAGCAAAATTTGCCTTTTAGAGTATCTTTGACCTGGAATACACTGTGAATTAGCACACCTTGTAACACAATACATTTTGGTGAAATGTAGATCATATACTGCATTCCAATTAAATCCCATCACAATAAATAATATCTTCAGTCTGCCAACTTGCGTAAAAAGAATATTGAGAATGAATGCAAATATATACAGAGTTTAGTTTGGTGTGTAGGCACTGATCCTGTCAGTCCCTGCAGCACACACTTGTCTAGCCTAAGAGAGCAGGGAGTGACAATTGGGAACCCCCCCCCCCCCCCCCCCCCCCGGAAACCTTAATCAGAGCCTACAGGTGGATGCTGGGGTGGAGGTGGGTGAGATGATGTATGGTAAGCAGCAGAAATACTGTGCAGCAGTAACCATCAGTAACTATCCGTCTGAGCAGTGTAGCGGCAACATGGCAATTTGAAAGTGCGTTAGCAGGTACAGGAAGCTTAAATAGATCTTGCCTGCCTTGTTGAGAGGGGGGCACTTGATAAGTTGTGTAGGAGTAGTGTGTGTATCACTTGCATGCAACGTGACTCGAGTTGTCTGCCTGAAGTGCATTTGAAGGCTTTGCTTCGCTTTCTTATTTGAGTCTACCGAAGCTAAACATTAACTTAACCTTAACAATGCTCTCCATGTCCACCCACATTAAACTTTTACCTGCCATGTCGGTCACCCTCCGCTTAAATTTCTTCGGTGGTTGTGGTAACGGCTTTAGAGTTTTTTTCTCTGTGTGGAAGAAGATATATTTTCTCATATACATACATACATACATACATACATAGGCATCTGAACAAATGTTAAGAGTTGGAAGTAAGATGTTACTTATGCCATGTATAAAGTATAACAGGGGGGTTGGGGGGGGGTTCCACTTTAATGCTTACCAGAAACTGTTGGGGATTCTGGAGAAGGCATATCTGCATGTATCACAGCATGAGCATTTTTGAATTAGTATTAAACATGGGTCATACACTATTAAAAGACATGACAAGCATCCCTACTCCGTCATCAACAACAAGTGAAAAGCAATACTACAAATACCAAAAACTCACCTTGAACGAAGTCTTCAAAAAGACGTTTCTTTCGGATTCTTTTGGGCTTCTCCTCTTCAGGTTCCTCAAATAGAAGTTGAGTATTCACCTCGATTTCTGCAGAATCTGTGGAAAAATATATTTTATCAGACCGTTTGAGGCAAGCACAGGAGAGTTAACCTCCCTAAAACATAACACAGCAACCAAAAGAAAAAAACGACTCAAAAGATAAATAAATATAATTAAAGGGGTGATGAGGGACTTGAGATGTGATGTGTTATGTAACATTTCTTCACTTGTGTGCCAGGCAACTCAGTACAAGAGTCCATGAGTACCTTGATGTAGAAACAATGTCCTTACCCTTATCTTTTTTATATTTGATGAGGGGAAAAGCATTCCAGCCATCATCAGGTTCAAGTTTCCTATTGAGGGCAGTGGTGGCACCACACTTGGGCCATCTCAATGTTCGTTTTTCTTCATCAATCCAGGTAATTGGCACCGCACCTTGTTGTGTGACACCTTTTGCTATCCACGTGGCTTGGACAAATTCCATGACAGCCTAAACAAAAATATAAATAGCATTGACAGACAAAGTGTGAGTATAGACAACATATGCCATACGAGTCAAGTAAGCTGTTAATCAACGTCAGCAATCCATGCTTGCACAACAATAGACAAGGACATGCGAAAAATGACTGTGCTCCACCACATCATCAGTGCCAGTATCCCAACAATTATTATTAAAGTCACCAAACCAATTCACCTACTGAGGCATTCCACTAATTCAATATACTCATTAGGGAAAGCCCACAAGCTACCTAGTGGTACAGAAAGGGTTAGTGAAAGATCAAAGAGAAAAAGAAAAATTACAGAAATAATGGGGATAATTCATTAACACAGAAAACATGCTAGGGTTAGGTAAGCATCGGTCAGATGCTTTATTAACGACGGTGTGACATTTAACATACCACCAAATGCAAACTTTATTTCTCCACTGCATGCAGTAGAGGGAAGATGGCAAACCCATCCTGATAGGGAAGGCAAACCGCTTTCCTGTCCAGATCTTCAATCCTCATGAGTTTCCGCTTAGCTCTTTCAAAGCTCCCCACATAAACAATGTTAAAGAGTTTAGAACTGCAGGGATCCTGGAAGAGATCAGCCGTGTCATCTGGGCTGAGAACGTCAACCACTGCTGTTCCATCCCCTCTTTTCTCATTGATGAAGGCAAAGTCCTCGTTCCGAAGCAGAAAGCATCTGTCTTGTGGTTTAGCAGAAATGACACGAGTATGTCTTTGCCGTTTATGCAGTTGATGGGTCTCTGCCTTCTCTGCAACCCTTTTTGTGACCTGCACTACAGGGTTGCGGCTGTTGCGAACCATTTTCTTAATGACCTGAAGATGGTTCTCGAAAGGGAAACACGACAGATCATTCAACGAGCACTTGAAGAATCTGACGTCTTCGTGCAAGTGTTTCAAAGAATGAACATTGTACGTGGGGAATATCTGTCCGTACAAGTCAATGCTTGCATCGACAAAGTGAATCAAGAGATCCCTTGCATAATCCAAGTACTCATTTCTCTTCTCTGCGTCACTTTCTAGCAGAATAGACATACTAACTGTTAATGTCAAGAAATGGCTGTAGAGGGGTTGTGGAAGAACACTGCGCAAGACAACTGGCCCTGTGTACAAGAGAAACTGGCGATATTCAGTTGCCTTCCAACGGTCAATTTCATCAAGAGCCCGGGGCTGCCTTGCAAATTCCCCTGGCATTGCTCCCTTAAGGCTAAGCAGCCTTTCTGATAATTCCTCCTGCTGCCTCCGTAGCAGTTTGCACTTTGAGGGTCCTCGAATTAGAAAGACCAGGATGCGTTTCACAACACCAAGGCACACCAGATGCATGTAATCCAGAGGAAACTGATTTACGCACATAATCCCCACATCAAGAAGAGGAGATGGCGTTTTCTGATGGATCGCATACTTCAATTGGCTGAACATTTCATCCGTTCTGCTGGGACTGACATCTGTAGAGGTGTAAACCATCCTACTCTCTATGCGTGTTGCTGTAGCTTCACATCTCTCACAACCTTGGCTTGCGTTGTGGCCTTTAATGCACTTGAGAAAAGCTC
Organism: Micromesistius poutassou; assembly: GCF_964030765.1. Classification (NCBI taxonomy): domain Eukaryota; kingdom Metazoa; phylum Chordata; class Actinopteri; order Gadiformes; family Gadidae; genus Micromesistius; species Micromesistius poutassou. The sequence continues at coordinate 11,822,907 of NC_140273.1, forward strand.
TAGCTGGTGCATCACAGATAAATGCCCTAATGCTCACTTTGTGAACTACGTTCTGGTGTTCAACTCCTTTTTCCAGCAAACCAGCTAAATCCTCGAGCAAGTCTTGTACGTAGTCAGTTAGTGGTTCGGGTTTGCCCTTTCCGAAATACAGCGCCACAATAAATGGATCTGCACCATTACAAGTGGCCAAGATGGGCCAAAAATGATTTTTGCTGGACTTGAAAACAGGAACCCCATCAACGTTGAACGTCAATTCTATGTCTCCTGTGAAAGTTGCATTTTTGGTAAGATAGTCAAGAATGCCTGACTCAAGACCGTAATATGCATACTGCCCATTGCACTTGAACTGGCATTCTACATCTTTGGGAGTTTGGAGAAGTGTCCGGGCGTCTTTGGGAAGACGGTGGCCATGTTTTCTCAGAATAGTCAACAAACCATTAACAGCTGTTAGAGTTTGATTGTTGGATGTTGCCCATTGAGCCAAATCTCCAGCTAGAGTTCCAGTCTCAATATCTAAATTGTCTGTCTCAAAATGATCTACATCAGACTGACTCGAATCAACGACATCATGCTCAAAGTCCAATGTTTGCTCTTCGTCAGAATCGGAATGACTGCATGTAGCCATCAATTGTTCATCAGTTGAAGTACCAGGGAGTTCTGAATCATCTGACAACCCTTGCTGTACCAGGGACAGTTCTCCCTGCTGTGAAGTGGTTGCTTCCAGTGACTCCTCAGAGTCGTGCAAGGAGGTACATTCCTGTGCAGCATTATCTTCCGCAGCATCATCTTCTGCATCACTGTCTTGTGCTTCATCATTTGCTCCCGACTTCAGTCTTCTCCAGTCACGCAAGTAGTTTGAAGCCATTGTGCTATGTTATAAAACAAAGCTGCAACGCTACGCCAAAACAAAAGATGACACAAAAGATACAAGTTTATACTGGTGCCATCAGTGTCTTTCATCAGTAGCTTCCATGGTCTTCCTGGTTGGAGACTGTGCTTTACATGTAGCATAGCCTATTAACCATGTTTATAATATTTTTTTATGATAAACAGTTGCATATTTAAATCCGAATTAACACATTGAATACTACCTTTAATAGCAGACATTTAAAAAATATTTAATGAATAAACTGTATAGACCCATTTGTAAAATGTGTTTCATAATTGCAAATCTCACATTTTAACATTTTCACATTTTATTTAAACATCAACTTAAATATTCAAAACAGTAAGCAGACTATTTAATTACATTTGTATGAATATAAACTATATCTGTTAAATCCTGATAATGCACCTTCCTGTGATTTATTGTAAAAGGTGTAGGGCATGCGCCTTCTAGCCCCCCAGCCTAAACAGCAACTGTCTGCTACATCAAGTCCATTTAGCTAGCAACATCAGTAGCTATCACCCCTCCCTCTTTGAATAATGACGAATAAATAGAGAAGAATCGGTCCTCACATTAACCACATTCACAGGACTAATGCACGAGAAAAGTTCTTTCCCACCCGACTATGCACGTCTTTTATTTTCAAGAACACACAGCTAACGTTAGCCCCGAAACGGGATGCTGCTACCCCCCAGCAGGCCGCTTTGGGGCTCCAAAGCGGGCCGTTTTTGAGCTAAGCTAATGTTAGCATGCTAGCTTTCCCTTCCCCGTTCGTATGTAACGTTACAAATACGAAAACAAGCTATCCATGAGAATATGCCATGTAGACTGTAACAGTTAAGCATGCAAATGAAAAAAAGGATAATGTCTTTACAAATACATTTTCATTTTAAATAAGAGTGTATTTTCGGAACTCACCTGGAACTTCGACGCTTGCCTTGACTGCGAACAAATCACCTGGTGCGCAGTGTGACGACTGTGTGCACGCGTTAGAGGACAAAGTGATAATTTGTTGTTGGGATTACGTGTTGGTGCGCAAGGAAAAATAGTTCCTAAATGGAACTTGAGTAAATGCTGGAATAAAACATTTTAGCACCAATATTGGCCATATACATGATAGCATATTGCGTTTGGATTAATAACACTTTTTAATAACATAATTAATGTGTAAACATTACCGTTCACACTAATGTTACAAAGTTACATCGTTGTTAAGTTAAATAGCGATATAAACAGTGTTTATTCAGTTACACCACTGTCAAACAAGCTTTAATCAAAAACAACATTTCCGTACGCATATATGTTTTCATGTCGGCAAATGGTCGAAATAAAGTCACGTTGTGACCCGGCGTATTTTGGACTTGTTGAATGCATAAATGTTTGCTGGAAGTGTTTATTCGGTTACACCACTCTAAAATAAGTCTTCCTTGAAATCACCATTCCTCTAATGATTATGTTTTCATGTCGAAATGAAGTCACGTCGTGACTCGACGTCGACTGGACTTGTTCGCTTCGACGCAGGTCGAGAAAATGTTTGCTGGGTTGCGTGGGGATAGAACCCCGGACGACCGAGTGCAAGTCCGACACGTTAACTCGAGACTATCTCCCTGCTTTTAAATCCATGGTCAATATTGAATTAAAATTTGTTACGCTTAATACTAGGCCTACTTATGCATTCAACAGATCGCCGATTTTTGTGCCAGGCAGCCTCCCTGTTTCTATTAATGGTTACGTGTTCCCTTTTTGAGTTATTATATGCGTGTACTCCTCATAGACCTCCACAAGCAGCTTCTGTTCGCCGCTGGAAAAGATCCTGCTCGGTCCTTTTCGGACATTTGATCCATGATTCGACATTCACGGTTCTGGGCTGGTTACATATCTCGTGAACGCGCGTAATCCAGGATAACGTGAGCCTGGTTTGATTGAACTAACCTGAGCAAGGCGCGGCTGAACTGCGTTGATGGAACGGCTTTAGCCTCAAGTGGAAGTTTGCGCTAGTTCTAACCAGGCTTAATCAACTAATCGCCGCTTTCGTTAGCGACTTTGATGGAATACCCCCCTGGTCTGTGGGAAACACTGCCGTGATCCAAATGCAATCGCGGCTGCGACGTGAATGCACGGTAAAGTTGCGCAACACAGGTGGAGCTTATTGACACAACATCATGAACCAAGTCTGAGGCTAAAGCTAACCTCAATCGACCCAGACATCACAGAACTCTGTTCACAGAGCCACGCACACCCATCTCACTAAGCATGATGGGCCCAGAGTCGCCATTACCAATTTCCTTTTTATTATTATTCTTATGGGTACATTCCCCAGGATTACTTTGAGAAGGTCACAGTAGGGCCTACTATTCTTAATTTTCAATTTGTGCCTGAGTAGGCTCTCCTTCAAACCTAAACATTATATGCTGACCTGTTGTTAGTATTGTCTCGTTGCAAGTGTTTAAATACAATACATGAGTTTACATAGTCTACAGTTGGTTGTTCAGTCAAGTAAAGTTATGTGAATAATAAATCATATTATTAATATTAATGCCTTCTTTGTAAACTTTATTTTAATTCCGGTGGTACTTGGAGAGCCAAATCATTTCTAAGGTGGTACTCATGGTAAAAATTTTGAGAACCACTGTAATAGATCACCGATCAAAGAGCAGAACAGAGCATTGTTTGAGAACATCTGTAAACTAAAAAAAGGCGGTGGTAGTAGTAGGTGTAGTACAACCCAATGAGCACAGGAGGGCGGTACATCTACACCAACCGGATGCAGGTTAATAGAGATTATATCAAGATGACGTACAGCTCGGTGGACCAATTGCGACGCTCTAACGTCTGTTTGAAATCCAGAGCGGTTGTAGTTGACGGGAGTGCAACGAAAGGTTTGTTTACATGTTCTACTAATATTTTTCGAATTATTAGCGGTGGTTGATTATTTATTTTTGCCTTATATTTCATAAGTTAACGCTCTTACTTATTGTACCGGAGTCGATCAACCGAAATGAATCGCACATTGTCCTACGCTTATGGCTTGGCTTAAACATGTCATGGGACGTGAAATAATTCAACTGGATATCTTATCACACGTTTATTAAAAAGTCGTTGCTTGTGAATTAACCTCTGCCACTGGTGTAGCTAAACGTTAAAGTGTGTTGCTTCATAATAGAAAGCAACACACATTATTATAGAGTCAACGCTCGTAAGCAGCAAGTTGACAGTTTGACGGCTGCTTGCTTATCGTGTAACTAGTTAAATAAGTTAACTAGCTAACAGTTACTGGATAACTACATGCTTTCAGAGTGTATGTTGTCTGTATTTACAGGGAAATGCGGTTATTACGTGTATCTTTAAGATGAGGTTATGTAAACGTTTTTCTTCTTTGTAGACGCAGAGCCAGATTTGCTCAACCAACAAAAGATTCAACCCTCGTAAGAATGTCAGAATCAAACGGGGTGGAGTTGGTGAGGATTATCTCTTGGTCTTCACATGTTTGCGTTTACTATAACGTTTGGGTGTATTTACAGTGATGTTATGTTTACATTTTCTCTCATTAGAAACCCCTCAGACCGGGGGAGCGTGTTCCTTTAAGAAGTCTGGAGAATGACCTGCAACAAATGCAATCAACTCCATCATCAAAACGCCAATCCAGATTACTAGCCATTGGAGACGTTTCTAAAACCACGGTTAGTCATGCATACCACTATACTGCATGTTTCTTTGCCAACTCTCTTTCAAGTTTATCTAGCTATTTGTTTTTAATCTACCACTCATTCTAATCAACAGACTGATGTCCCAAACCGGCCAGGCAATAAGAATGGCAACAGGTCCTTCAATCTTGTAGATGGGTATTCCATACCTAATGCCTCTACTGCCTGCAGTGGCGATATAACCTTCAAATCGTTTGCCTGTGCGGGTGGTGATATTGAGATTTTGGATTACTCGGATGTAGCAGAAGATAGCATTGTTCTACCAACACACCAGCCTTCTGAAAGTTGGATACAAGGGGATGTGACCATATCTGAAAGCATGATAATCAATGAATCGGGGAGCAACCATATTGACCATGCCTATGTTAACCCAGAGGAGGAAAATTATGTGGTGATGAAACGCACTGTACTGGAGGAACAGTTTGATTCACTGACTGAACAGTCAAACTCAATCCCAAACGGGGCATCCAAAAACATGAATGCCCAGCAAGAACCTACTCTGGTTAATGGTTGCAGGGAAGCTGAATTTGATGTTACTTATAAGTCCTTTATCTGTGATGGAGGTGAAGTGGAGATTCTGGATGCCACCACACATCCATTGAATAAGACGATCTCTTTACCCAAGGAAGAGCTTGTATACCAGCATCCCGGAGATGGTGTCTGTATGAGCATCATGGAAGAGGACTGTGGAGATCAAGACCAACAAGATCACACCGATCATCCGTACAGTAGCAAAAAATGTGGATTTTCTTGTTCTATCGAACAAAGCCCTAAATTTACAGATGGACCTACGGACATAACCTTGAAGTCTTTTGTCTGTACCGGAGGAGAGGTTGAGCTGTCAGACACCACTACAGTTGCAGAGGAGACAATTCCACTACCTTCGGTGCTGCTCAACATGAGCACTTATTTGGCCCAAGATGAAAGCATAATAAACCAAAGCGAATTGGCAGCCAATGAAATCATTGATCCATGTAATGGCCATTTAGAGCACTGCTATTTTAATAATGATCTTCTCAACAGTCCAAGTCCAAGCAGTGACCTTAAAGCACCCCAGGAGCCTCTTTCAAGAAGTGCTGAAGCTCATCAGCTGGACGAGCATGACCGTGTAACTGATGGTGGCAAAACCAATGCAGCCTTTGATTCCCTAAGCGGTACAGGAGGTGATGTCCACCCTACAGAGGCCTTCATCCTGTTGGAGAAGCCTTTGCCTCTGTTGGAAGATCCTGCAGAGGTTAGCCTGACCTCCTACAACAACGACATTAGAGCAGTTAGCATTGTAGAGAGTCAAGATCCAGACTCACAGCATCAACAACCTTGTGCTCTGAAAAGGGATGAATCCATTGAAGCTGCAGCTTTGAATGATGTTGTAATAACTGATGAATCAATCCCTGTGACTAACATCCAGCAGCTGCAAGATGTTTCCCAGACTGACTTGTCCCCCGCTGAAGTGAATGCCGTGTCCTGTGCTTTTCAGCCTTTCGACACCACTGATCATGGAGCATGTGAAGCCTCAGCCCAGCCTCACAGTTTTATCACTGTGAAAGTCGAGGGACATGTGATCAGTGACTCCGAAGTAGATTTGAGAAGCAGCACTCTGGCATCCAGCGGGGCACAGACGGACAGGGCTCTAGGCATGTCCGGCTACGCCCAAGGTGCCGCTGGCTCTGTAGATGAAGCACCTGCCGGACACCGCTCTGATGTTCTGGCGGAGCTGCCGGAGTTTCCCGCGGTACCAAACGTACTGCAGTTTGATCTCCTCAGCCCCTTCACCAGGATCCGGACTTACAAGGACTCTCCTTTGGCTAAATATCTGGCTGAAGATTCTCTCCTAGATAGGGAGAGTCTGGCTGAAAAGGAGCCCTACACGGTGCCCCTCAGGGGGCCCCTCGTCGGGCCCTTAGAAAGCCCCATATCCCGGCCCCTGTTCAACTCCACCGCCCTGCACACCAGGTACTTAGTCACTCCCCGTACCATCCGGGACAGGGAGGTGCCAGAGCAAATACCGCAGGCCAGACACGGTGTGGGGGCGGCAGTACCAGCGTCCCAGGAGCTGAGGAGTCTCCCGGACCCCCCCCTGATCCCCAACGGGTCCCTGCAGCAGCAGCTCCGCCAGATGGCTGAAATCCTTATCATGGCTTCGGGGAAGATGTGCACCGAGTCTTCTCCTGTGGCCGTGGCCGTGGATGCCATCGCTCCACCCGCGGTTGAGTCCCACAGCATCTGTGTGGGAACCTCTCCCGTGAAGTGGGTTGACCGCTGCTTCAACACGTCCGGCCAGTTCGTGAGGAAGAGGGAGATCTCTGTGGCGGACGGCTGCACCGCTACTGACCCTCTTCTGTGGAAGTGAGTTATTACCCCAAGGTTCTTCCATTACATAGTGAACTCTATATAATGACCGTATTACGATTACTTCATACACTTATGGAGGCGGAATAGGGTAGTGGCTAGAGTGTTTGACTCTGACCGAAAGGTTCTGGATCTCCAAGTCAACAGTCTATCATCATTGAACTTGTGAGCAAGTTTTTTTTTACAATGGATTAATGACATGTTTGCTGTAAACCGTTGTTGATGTGTCGAAATGTGTGTTCTAAAAGGCCAGAAAACTACTTTTGCACTTTCTACACAATGGTCAGACAAGCATTGTACGTTGTACCTGAATAACAACATTCTATGTTGAAAATAAACCTGTCCTAGAAAAAGGGTTCTTAATTATACAATACAATTCTTTCAATGCCTCTAAAAAGTGGATTAATTGACAACATCAATCATTTTCAAGAAAGGACTATGCCACAACTTACTATGTCTCCTCTCTCCACCTGTCCCAGTGTGCCCCCAGGCAGTTTGGAGGGTCTGCCCAAGCGGGAGCTAGAGCAGAGGCTGAGGTCCCACATGATTAATGTGGAGGTCCTGTTGCAACAGCTGGACGCGTCCAGGGGACAGAAGAGCCCCCCTGCTGGTCCTCCACCCTCCCAGCTCAGGGACGCACTGGTGCAGACGGACCACACTGAACTCAACCAGGTAAGACCAGATATACTTCAGCATACTTCTGTCTGCTAAATAGTAGAGTAGTGAAATGTATTTAAACATGTTTATTTCTGCTAGACCTCAACATACAGAGACCTCTACATGACAGCTCTCGGTCGAATCCAGGAGCTGGAGATGGACGAGAGTTCTCTCCAGAGTCTGATCCAAGCCGTGGAGGACACCAAGATCACCATGGTAACGTCCATTGAAACTACTATATCATTTTGTCTTGCATTGTTTTTCTTAAATGTATTGTAGCTCTGTTCTGTTCTCTCGACATCCTTCTTGGAGACATAAAAGAGACATACACGCAAAATTGTTGTTTGGTTTTCTTTGTTATAAATGATATGTTTTTACAAGTTGGATCTTTCTAAAATTTAATTTTGATGAACCGTTTTTTTTCAATATTTTCTCATTTACACAACCACCCCGTAGCCCACCTCCACATCTGGTCTGGTTCGAGCTGCTGTCTTTCTAAGTGGTTCTTTGTCCTCCGACAGGGTACGCTGAGTGCAGACACGGACACAGCCATCTCTACCATGAAGCAGATGGAGCAGGCTGTCAGGGAGGACCGCTGTGGTCTCCTAGCCCAGGTAGGCCGCCCCTCCTGCTCTCCCCTACTCTCCCCTGCCCTGCTTGAGGTTTTGCTAGGCCAGTGTACACTCTGATCATCATGCAGTTTGCCATTGGCCTGCATTCGTCACATGGTGCATGAATTAGCAGAGGCCTCACGATACGTGTTTTTGATTGCTGATACAATATTTATTCGGTTAGAATTGTGATACAATATTTAAAAAGTGTCTGATTTGATATTTTGTGTGGTTTACCTAGGGTTTGTAAATTTCTGCTTCGGGTTTTACCTGCCCGTCGGTGTCGGCCATTGTTTAAAATCTTGTTTTTCTTCCATCGGGATTGTGTTTTATGAAAGTGGCTCAACAGAACAGAACATAGCTGATGTGAATCCACTATAGGTGAATACACTGTAGTGTCCTCTGTAGGACGGTACTATTAATGTCTTTCACACAAGATAACGTTAAACTTCCTTGCTCATATTCTTTCTTTGAAAAACATCCTTGACACTCAACCCCTAACAAACACGTATCAAATGCGTACATCTCTCATATTAAACTCTTTCTTTCTTTCCCTCCCCTCCAGTATGGGCAGATGAAGGGTCTATGTGGGAGGTTCATGGACAGCCAGGCCAGGATGGCGCAGAAGGTACGAGATGCCCTGCAGGAGAGGGAGGACATGAGGAGACAAATGGACGAGGCCCTCAGCACCAAGGAGGCCGTAAGAAACGCTTTTCTCATTTTTATTATTAAAGTTATGTCGGGGCTCCAGGCCTATGCCAGCTCTTCTATTGGTGTTCAGATGGATCTATGTTTGCAGACAGTCCAAAAAAAATTGATATGTTGTCATTGGTCTGAAATTTTCATTCACTTAATTGGACATCAGTGGTTGAACTTTTCAGTGAAAATGGAGTCAATGTTGCAGACTATTTTTAAGAACATTCATTGCGTATAAAACAATACTCTGTTGTATTAGAAAATCGTGAGAGTGACAGTTCCCCTTTAAGGACAAACTGATGAATATGGCTTGTTGGAATAAAAAATGTAATGTTTTTTGGGTGGTGTATCGTGGCATTGATCGTACCAACTAATCAATCTAGAACAACTTGTGTGGCTTAGAATATACAAATTAAACAAAATGGCTGAATGCAGACCCCAAGTGTGCAGCTTTTCGAAAGTGTCTGTCATCTTTACGTCTTGATGTTTAACTTCTAAGCCTGGCTACATCTTTATGTCATGATATTATTCCTGTAAGCCTGATTCCATCTTCTGGGTATGTTTCCAGGCCGTCAGTGTGACGGAGCAGCTGCGGGTTTACTGTGCTCAGCAGATATCTGAGATGGAACAGAGTGTGGGCTGTCACCAAGATCTCATGGGGGCCCTTAACAAGACCTACCCAGAACAGGTAGAAACACACACGCCTGCAGACACAGGTACAGGCTTTCATCGTGCCGTCACTCTTTCTCCACCATACATGACGCATGTGTTTGTGGAGGTGCGCAGGTGGCGTTAAACCAGGCCTACGTGGAGACCCTCAGCAGCGCCTCTGCTCTGCTCTCCAGGACAATGAAGGACCAGGCCAGCCTGGCAGAAGAGGTAGGGTGGGAGAGTGCATCTCCTTGGTTTCTGTCGTAAAATACTTTTTTTAATTTTTATTTTCTGGAAAACACTTGGCCTGATCTTAAAAAGTTCTTTATAATAAAATGAGAACTGTTAGGAATGAATCCTGCTCAGATGAAGGGAACAGGGTTTGAAGTTGCATGACTTTGTGAAGCTTACTATTCATTATAAGTCGTCTAGTTACAGAGTACTGAATTTGTATGCCATGTATGTAAATACATCCACTGTAAGTCACAGCGGATAGAAGCTCAATGCTCAATGGTCAACTCGCTTTGAATACGGCAGCGATATTTAATTTGACTAAAGCCTAATAATACCGGATATTCCCTGGTCCGCATTATCCCCTTGTCTTGCAGCTGGCCAGAGTGCGCGGCCTTCTCAAGAAGACTGTTCCTATGCTCTTGAAGCTGAATGAGAAGGCAGCGGATGCGCTGACAGACCGGAACCAGCACCTGTTGGACAGAGACCAGGCCCTGGAGGAGAGGCAGCAGGTACAGGCCTCTGTCAGGTCCACCTCCATTGCTTTGTCTCTTGTTCATGGGTCAAGTAATGGGATGTTGCTCTGAACAGATCCAAGGCCCTGGGTTAAGTTATGGGTTGTTGCTCTCAACAGATCCAAGGCCCTGGGTTAAGTTATGGGTTGTTGCTCTGAACAGATCCAAGGCCCTGGGTTAAGTTATGGGTTGTTGCTCTCAACAGATCCAAGGCCCTGGGTTAAGTTATGGGTTGTAGCTCTCAACAGATCCAAGGCCCTGGGTTAAGTTATGGGTTGTAGCTCTCAACAGATCCAAGACCCTGGGTTAAGTTATGGGTTGTAGCTCTCAACAGATCCAAGGCCCTGGGTTAAGTTATGGGTTGTTGCTCTCGACAGATTCAGGAAGCGCTGCAGCAAGCTCATTTGGATCTCGAAGAAGCCGACCAGCAGATTGGAGATCTGAAAATCCAGGCCACCATCATGAACTCAGGTGAGGTCCGAACCCCATACAGTATTTGACAATATATTGTTGAATGTTAGCTAGGGCTGTCCACAGATTACATTTTGATTAGGTCAATTGGAAGACAATGGTCAAGTTGAGAACAATATATCATCAAATTTGGAGCAAAAACATTTATGATGAAAATAATGATGTGTTAGCTACAAGTGTACAAATCACCGGACACTCCCACATGTGACGTTACTATAGGGGGATTTATTGTAATATTTAATCACACCAAAAAAATAAAAGATTAGCCCTTTTTATTTTTAATGTGTGTGTGTGTCCAGAGCTGGGTGTACTGCGGGAGAAGCTGAGTGAGGGGGCGGAGGAGCGCAGCTTGCTGGAGAGGAAGGTGACAGAGCTCTCTGCCACCATCTCCTCCACTCTGGCCTCCTACACCTTTCTGGAGCAGGCCCTCGCCTCAGAGAACACCATGTAAGATCCACCACCAATAGAAACTAGGGGTGTAACGATATACAAAAGTCGGTTTTTAAGTCCCGGTTCGGTATGTTTTTCGGTACAGTAGTTTTTTATTTTATTTTTTTATTTTTTTTATTTATTAAATTGTATCGAACAAATGCCTTACACACATGAAAAGACATCAAATACAATTGAGGGTAAAAACACATTCCAGACTTATTTCCATTGTGGTCCTCACAAAACATCAGGACAAGACAAGACACTCACAGAGTGTGTGATAATCAATAAAAAAACTTTTCTTAAAAGTCCCATGGCATGCTATTTTATGGATGCTTTAATATAAGTATTTGTGGGCCCCTAATACAGTGCTAGTGTTTACAGTGGAACACTAAACACTCCGGGGTGCTCCGGCGGGAGTCCTGGAGCTCTATATCTAAATAATATCATATTATATTTAGATATCTATATAATATATATATTATCATGGTCAAAAGCTGTTTGTGCCTCCGGATGATATTATGAATCTCAAACGACTGCGTCGGGTTCTCAAACGCCTCTGGTTCTTCCACTTCCACGTCAATATTAAGTACAGACTGAACCGCGGGGGTCCGGCGGGGCTCCGGCGGGAGACAACCCCGGGCAGCGTTCAGCAGGCAGCGGGGCTCCGGCGGACAATCCTGGGCAACAATCCTTTTCTCCTCCATGTCGCGGTTCCCAATTCCTTCTCAACCATGGCTGAGATAACCCCCACTACGAATCGCAGTCTAGTCTTTTCACCAAATGGGAGCTTTATGCAAGCTTGCGTTATTGTGTTGCGTGTTATGCGCCATAACACCAACAGCAGAACAGTTATCCAAATAACAAAGAACACTTGCGTTACAGTGTGTGTATTCACACACACACATGTGGCGCTCGCACGGTCCTAGCTCATTGTCTCATTGGCAGGCCAAATTCTCTGGGCGGGCCAAGCAGAGAAAGGGGAGGTAATCTGGCCCCATATGACGACATATCGGGCTAGATCCAAAATCTGCGCATTTGAGCGTTCATTTTTTCAAAGGCGGCGCAAGATACCTACTGCTCGTTTTACACCTAACACAATTTTTAGCTACTGGGGGACCATAGGCAGGCTAGGGGAACTCATATCAATGTTAGAAAACCTCATAAAGTGAAAATTTCATGCCATGGGACCTTTTAATAAAAAAATTAAAATTGTTGTTATTTTTCGGTACGTACCGAAATGAAACGTGCATGAACCGTACCGAAAAGTTTCTGTACAAATACGCGTATCGTTACACCCCTAATAGAAACTGAACTTTATCCTGACCTGACAGCAAATAGGGCTAGTTTTGAAGGCATTAGGCATTATTCAATGGCTAGTAAATGTTCACTTTAAGATGAGGGTGTGAAATAGGGGAATGCTTACAGGCCAAATTGACTGATAGTATGACTAAAGAATAATGTTGTACTACTAACCCTAATATGAAATGCAGAAGGATAAGAAGTTTGATTTTATTTTACTGCTATTTAGGTTACAGCAGTCCAGGAAAGACCACGAGCAGGCCATTTACCAGGCAGACCAGTAAGTAATACCAATGGCCTCTGACCTGTGGGACCTACTTGTCTCTACCCTTATTCCAGATGGTCCCTATTGCCTTCATTTGACCAGGTGTCGGCCAAAAAACACTACATTTTCTCGTAGATTGTGGACCAACATTATGTGTTTGTTTATGTACCCAGGCTGGCGGCGTTGCTGGGCCCGTCGGAGCAGCGGGTGTGTGAGTTGAGCAAGGACCTGGCCCACAGTGAGCAGCAGCTGGGGCTGCTGCAGGCTCACTCCCAGACCCAGGCCCAGCAGCTCCAGCAGCTCGAAGACACCTGCACCCAGCTCACCTCGGCCAGGGAGATGAACGAGGTGAGGCACCTGGAGCTCTTGGTCAGACACACCAGGGGTTTTCTATATGTTATTCCAAAATGGACATATTAATATACGTATTATTCCCGCATGGCCGTGGTGCAGAAGTTTTGGACAAGCATTTTTATCAATTGTATGTACTCAAGTTATTGTTGCACTTTTTAGGTTATATCTTCATTTTTGAATGCACTTATTATTAGTTGATTTGGGCAAAAGCGTCAACAAAATAAATGTGATGTCAAAGCACACCATGGGAGGAAGTGTTTCACTTCCAGGTGTATTGTAGATGAGTCCTTGTGTGAGATTGTTATGTTTTAACATTAAACAAGAAGTTCACACTCTTAAGACTAGGATGGGTGTGTGATTGTGTGTGGTTCTCCTCAGTTTCTGCAGATGGAGAACGAGGCGGTGCGGGAGCAGACCTTGGAGATCGAAGGGCTGTTCCAGGCCAACCTGCAAGGCCTCCGGGAGAGGAACATTCAGTGTGAGGACCTGAAAGGGGCCCTCAGTCGACTTCAGTAAGCTTCACTTCATTCAGCAACATTTTGGGGTTCGGGGGAGTAACTAAAGTACAATAGCTCTTACTGCATGGACAGTAACATGCCTTCTTTAAGTTATTCTGGTTTCTGGCTTCAATCAGTGCCTAGTTTGCTCACCTGGTATCAGTACTGCCTTTGCACTGCCTTTCCTATTTGCACTACCATCATGACACACACTATCATTGAGCACCTTACCATACAAGGGCTATATTACTGTATCAAAGGGTCAGTCCCCGTCCTGTCACTGCAAGCTTAATCAGCCCTTAGCACATTCATGTGGACTTTTTATTTTATTTAGTTTATTCAGTATCTCTTATTGTCCATAGTATTCATGAAGATCTATTTTTTATAATCATGTTTATTCTGTATGTGTATGCTATGTGTGATGTCTTTAAAGCTACTGTGACCTTGAATCTCCCCTTGGGGATCAATAAAAGTATTTATCTATCTATCTATCTATCTATCTAGTAAGAAGTGTACAAATAGTAACAAATGCCAAAAAAAATTATCAGAGGTTTTCAAACTAAACATGAGTCTGCAGGGACCATTTTGGTCAATAACCACTTTGTGTGTCTGTGTCTGACCAGGCTAGAGAAGGCCTCGGTCGAGGCCGAGCTAGAGGCCACGAGGTCCAGGGCCTCCCACATCCAGCAGAGCCTGGGAGAGCAGCTGGTGCAGGGGGTCACCTCACTCACTGTGCAGCTCCACACACTGAAGGGCCTGACCAACAGCCTCCATGTGTCTCTGGGAGAGCAGGTAACACCACCACCACAAGCACTGCGCTGTGATACGTATTCAGATAACGGGGGTGGGTAATGCAACACTACAATCAACGTCCCTTTTCTTGATCAAACACCAGTAGAAGGCTGGTACGGAAATATTACTAAAGACGCTTTACATGAAACAACAACAACAAAGAAACAAATAGAGTGGCGTAAGCACAACGGAATCAGTGGGGTTCCAGGGCCTTTATGAGGCTGAAAAGGGTGTTGGCTTGGCAGAGGGGGGGGTTCGGAGGAGGGGGAGGGATGCAGCAGCAGCACTATCATCCCAGGTCCAGGTTATGGACCTCGGGGGAGGGGGTGTGTGGGAGGGTTATAGGTTCTATGGAGAAAAGTGTCCACCACATTGCACAAAAATAAGCATTCATCTTGAGGGTCCCATGTGTCTTTGTCTCGCAGAACTCTGAGTCCGGTACGAATGCTGCTTCCCAAGCCGCGACCCCAGGCCTGGAGCATGGCCACGGCAGGAGCTCCTTCATAGACAGCATCATGGTGGCATTGAGCGCTGAGAAGGAGGATGAGGAGGAACAAGGTCTGGTAGCGCTTTTGGTTCACCATTGTGGTCACATTGGATGCGTGTAGGGACAATTATATGGACCACTATGATGTTTTTGTTAGAAAAACTAAACACAAAAATATATTAAGGCCATAGAATTGATCAATTGGACATTGAGTGGAGATGTATGCATGTATACAAAAATATTTACACAAGATCTCACGTCACATAAATCCCATAAATTGATTCAAATGCAGGGATATCGCTCATTGAATTGAAACGTGAAAAATCGAGAAATCATTCTCTTCTTCTCTTCTTTAGACGATCAGCCTCAGTTTGAAGGTTTGCTCAGCAAAACCAGCGCCTTCACACGCATCACGCCCGCCGTCACGCCTAAGAAGATCCAGCAGTTGGAGGTGGATTTGGAGGAGGAGGTGGAGGAGGTGGAGCAGGAGGAGACGGAGCTGGGGAGCTTCGGCTTGCCCGAGCTGCTGCTGGAGCTGTCCAGCACAGTCAGTGAGCTGGTCTCCTCCCTGGACAGCATGCGGCAGCATAAAGACGATCAGCTAGAGGAGATGCACTCCACCAAGTAGGTCCTCCTCTCCTCTCTTTCACTCACACTCCAGTCACATCCAGTCGTTCGATTGAGAATTAAATCAAAGCATCTAATGAAAGAAGGGAGTAGCTCCGAAAAAAAGTGATTTGTGCTGCACTATTGAAGCTAAATCTGGCCTTGCTTTCATAAGGTTTGCTTGTCTTTTGTTGTTCTTTTGTACATGTTGAGAAAACCATTTATTTTTTATATAGGACAGCCTATACGACATGGCCTTTTCATAGTCTTTTACTTGGATTTGAATGTGTCCTTTGTATCACAAGGCCTGTTTTTTTGTCTTTATCTTGCTGCCCGGCTGCCCGGTGTGTCTATTCAATGCCACGTCTGTTGTTCCAGCTGTGGCCTGCAGAGGGAGCAGCAAGCTGCAGCCAGCAAACATCGTGATGAGGTGGTGCAGCTGACCAATCAGCTGAGCCGTCTTAGCGGTCAGGTGGAGAAGGGCCAACTGGCTCAGCAGCTGGAAACCCAGGTTAGAACTAGTACACTAATTAACCTGTTTGATAGGGTCAACAATGCCCGGAAGACTCTCAATAAACAAGGCCAAGAGCCTTGTAAGAGACACAAACAGGTTACACAAGGAAACAAGTGACACAAACAAAGTTGTAACACAAAAGTAGCATAAAACAGGAAAGGTCTTAAACCCCAGCGTTCTTTAGAAACCCACATTGTAATTTGTATCAATATAACACAGAATAAAATATATGATATACATCATAGTGGCAGGATAGTCATGTGGGTTCTTTGTTCAATCACCTGCAACTGTAGGCATCCATGAGCAAGATGCCCTGACCCCTTAATGACCGGTGTCTAAAAAGAAACTGGCCTCCATCCAAAGTGTCCATCCATTACACTGTCTGTCTCCCCGGGCCATACCACTGTACCATATTATTTTGATACCGATATTTGAGTTCTAGGTGTATTATTAGCCGCATGTGTTTTGGCTCCAGTGTCTGGAGACCAGGGATGAAGAGGGATTAATTGCTGTCAAGGTCTGGTAGCCGTTCTGAAGCCCCACCTAGCCAGGGTGGACGGCTCCATGGTAGTGCCAACAGGCTTTGTTTGACCTTGGTCAGTGATGCTTGGATGCCAGACCTGGCTTCAGGCGGCACCATTGTAGGTGATGGTGGCTTTGCCAACTGTTTGTGAGCATAGTGGAAGACATAGCCTGCCGGGAAAGGTTGTTTTAGTGGAGTTATTTTTGTACGGTAAACACTGTACAGGTGCGTGCGTGCGTGCGTGCGTGCGTGCGTGCGTGCCTGCGTGCCTGCTTCCACGACTTGCAAAATATATCCAAGGCGGTGGAAACAGTTGGTGCAATGCTACACCATGCCACTAAGAGGCGGCATTTCCCCAGCTACAGGATAATAACTGGGTGTGGCAGAGATGTACTTATTAATGAACTAATTAGAGATGCATATACTTGACACTCTTTTGTGAAACTGTCATCAAGCCCTCTTCTCTTCCATCGTCCCTCTCCCTATCTCCGCTATCAGGAGTTGCGGCGCATGCTGCAGCAGTCGCAGGTGGAGTCGTGGGCCCTGAGGGACGAGCTGCGGAAAGGGGGCTCCACACCTGACGGCACGCCACACTTCATGGACCAGAAGATCCAGCTCCTCCAAGAGGTACCGTCTTCCCCGTGCTTATATCGATTGGTTGACAGATACGGGCTCTTATTTTGAAAATCAGAACCATGGCGTTCAGATCACTGGGATTTCTGTTGAAAGTCGAGGTTGTTAATTCTCACAAGAAATGGGTCCTCTTTAATCTAAGCATCTCCTCTACATGTGACCTCCAGGTGGAGAGGCTGAAGGAGGGTCTGGTGGAGTCTGAGCAGGCCAGGACCAAGCTCCTGGACAAGGCTAAAAGACATGTAAGGACACATGCTGTTTACGGGATGGTCTGAAACGTCTTCCAAGCGGACAGACCTTTCCTTAAGGTGTGTTGTTCTAGCTTCATGGTGTGTTTTTTTTTTTTTTTACTTTTCCATAGAAAATGGTCTATCTAAAAAACGAGCAGAAGATGGAGGAAGAACTGGGAATGCTGGACAACATGGTGGAAACGGCTCGAAAGGTATCAGCGCGTTTTCATAAAGATGTAGAGTGAATTCTGTGCTGTGTAACTTCAAAATGATATCGTCACATGATCATGAATCATCCAATGCTGACGGAGGCCTGTGCTCCCTTGTCTCCGGACAGACCTTGAAGTCCATCCCAGATGTGGTGCAGAACTATGAGGAGCTCAGAAAGCTGCAAGATTACATCAGTTGATTTGTAATATTTATTGTATTTTGTTCTTCTGCAGTCCTTTCTTTTCTTTTTCAGTCCTGTTTGTATTTGTTTTGTTTTTATTCCAATTTTTTAACACCTGTCTTTTTCCCTTTTCTAATAAATAACTTGTTTATGGTTGATGTTTAATAATTTGTCGTTATCTACTTCACCATGTAGGTTATTATGGTTTATTTTTGGGAATACATTTAAATATGTGCCATACCCTAAGTAGAGACAATGTATACAATGTGTAAGTGGAACATTTTATTAAACATACATTATATTTATATATTTTTTATTTTTTATTTTTTTTAGGTATTTTATTAATACCTACATTAATAATTGATTTTAGTCGTTGCAGAAATGTTCTTAATAAAAAGTAAAACGAAATACAGGCACTTCATGGCCTTATATTCCAGATCTATTTTTTTTTAAATAAAGGTCTAACCGGCCCAACACTTTGACATTGACCATGACGTTGTCACAGTAAACCTATTTATCCTTTCTACATTTATTATAATTTATTCTAAATTTGTCAGTAATCTTATAAAATATTATAATATATAAATCGTTATTTGGGATTCCTGCTTCCACCCGCTCTGTAGCCTTGGTCTTTTGGTCGCTCTGGTCTTTTCTTAAGTCCCCACGGTAGGCTCTTTGTTAATCTATTTTAATAAGACCTGGGCCTGCCATTTGTTTGATCAAAGTTTATTTTCGAATTATTAAAGAAGTCATGGAAAAAATGTGATATCAAATCACTGATGATAAACTGGTCTCCGTTTAAAGGATTACTAGAGTAGCCTACAAACTAGAATTTGAAGCGTGTGGGAGCGGTGTGATTTTATTAGAGACAAAAACTTTGCATTTATAGTCTACTCATTCTCAATGGCCTCGTTAAAATATTTGTAAAGATAATATGCCTACATGCACATACATTGTAATAGTTGCAAGTGAACAGGTTTTGTTGATTGGTGGATGTGCGCGGTGGCTATACAGGAGCAGCTCGTGTCCTGAGTGCTGTGGAGATGTCTGGCCGTGATAAGGAGCCGGGCAGTGACGGACGTCACCGTGGCTCCAGGAGACTCTTGAAACGCGCCGGAGCAGAAACGGAGAGAGCGCAAACACAAAACTAAAACAAAGCCCTTAGTCTTAAATATTTCAC
Organism: Micromesistius poutassou; assembly: GCF_964030765.1. Lineage (NCBI taxonomy): Eukaryota > Metazoa > Chordata > Actinopteri > Gadiformes > Gadidae > Micromesistius > Micromesistius poutassou. The sequence continues at coordinate 11,841,881 of NC_140273.1, forward strand.
TTTTCCTGCGTTATTCATTGTGCCTACTGCAAAGTTGTTTTTTTTTTTTTTTAGATAAAACGATCCGAGTTAAAATTAACGCAATAGGCCTACAATAAAAACATAAAATAACAAAAATAAAGTTGCCTTATTCTTTAATTGTGTTTAAGGATAAAAGGTTATTTACGAAATATTTTTGAAATGGGTACACATAGCCGATGCGTTTTGAGTATGCAAAATGCGAAGCAAAAATAGTTGAATTCCACATTTATATACAGCAATCTGCCGACCAAATACATGCACACGTACTGCTATCCTTTCTCAAAGCAACCCTTTATTGAAAGTTATTATGCATAATTTATACTAACAAATTTCACTTCAATAAAACTTTTATAAATCACCTTTCACTCAACTAAAGGCCTATTGGACCTTTCCTTTGACAGTGCTTTAAGTCCTCCTATAGTCCCTCTGAAGGCCAATTTTTAAGTGGCTCTCATACAAGTCTCGTAAAAAAATGGGCCTATTTTAACGTGTCATTATTTTTTCTATTTATCAACTCTGTCTGAGGATACAGTTACCGTCCGGAAATGTCACATAATTTTTTTTCTAAGGTTTTAAGTCCTTGATAATAACAAATATCTCCATTATAGTCTTTCCCATTGTTCAGGGGCCCAAAGTCTCATATAGCCGACACAAACCTTTCCATGTTCCCTGGGTACGTGGTGTGTCTTAGGTAACCCCCGGTGTTAGCCATGGGTCCCTGGGCCCCGTTGTACTGAGAGAAGGAGCCCAGGTGTACCGGGGACGCCCTGCCGTAATGGTCCATCGACTCCATCGAGCGCCCCACCATCCCGTACCCCTGGCCGTGCCCCTGTCCGTACGAGCCCTGGGCCCCGTGGGGGTGGTGGTGGTGGTGGTGGTGGTGGTGGTGGTTGGGGGGGCCGTGCGGCCCGGAGTAGGGGAACCCTACGTGGGTGGACCCCCGGGGTGACGGCGCAGCCCCTCCGCAGGTCTGGCCCTGGAAGCCGGGCATCCCGGCGCCGCAGGGGCCAGACGTCAAGTTCTGGGGCCCCTCCGGGCTGTACCCCCCCCGGACGGACTGCTGCTGCTGCTGCTGCTGCTGCTGCTGCTGCTGCTGCATGACCTCCGGTCCGATCAGGGTGTTGATGCTGAACATGCGGGCCTGAGCCGGGCCGAACCCGGGGGGCGACGGGGAGGGGTAGTAGGCGGAGGGCAGCTGCTGGCCGTAGGTGGGGCTGACGGCCATGTTGGGGTAGAGAGTGTTCCCGTACCCGGCCGAGCGGGCGATCTGCACCGGCGAGAAGACGGACGGTGTCTCATGGATGTATGGCGAGTAGGTGGTGAAGTCGCAGCGCTTGAACCGCTTGCGGCGCCGCAGGAAACTGCCGCTCTCGAACATGTCCTCGGCGTTGGGGTCCAGGGCCCAGTAGTTGCCCTTGCCCGGCCGGCCAGGCTCCCGGGGGATCTTGATGAAGCAGTCGTTGAGCGTCAGGTTATGGCGGATGGAGTTCTGCCACTTCTTGGAGTTGTCCTTGTAGAAGGGGAAGCGCTCCGTGATGAACTTGTAGATGCCGCCCAGCGTCAGCTTCCGGTCGGGTGAGTTGGCGATCGCCATGGAGATGAGGGCAATGTAGCTGTAGGGGGGCTTCCCCCGCTGCAGGGGCCTCTTCCTCCGCCGGCCCCCCCTGGGCTGGTCCTCGCCCTGGTCGGCGGCGCCGTCCGTGGGCAGGGAGATCTCCGTGGGAGACTCCTTCTCGAGCTTCACCACCATGGGCATGGTCATGAAGGGCCCTCGACGCCTTCAGGAGAAAAACAACAACGAAAGGTCAGCTTTATAGTAAATAAAATTATCAGAGGAAACTGCAGCTTTCACGGCCAACCTTTCTTAGCTTAATACTTCAACAACAAAAATAATTGAAGAGACGAGAAAGAGACGAGAAGTTATAAACACTATTATTATATATTTGTTGTTTGTTTACTTTATAAATAACTCACTTGTCTTCGAATCCAAGATAAGAAATCAGCTTGTCTCGGTCGTCTTTCCAAGCAACGGGCGGATTATTCCTTGAGTCGGTCTGCGTGTGTTTGGTGTGTGTTTAGGAGTTTGTGTGTGTGTATGTGTGGGGAGTCGAGGTGACTCAATGTTCCTCTGCCAGGGTTTTTTTGCGAGTGCGAGTCTCCGCTGGTAACCTGAAGACAGTAGTTGGCTGAGAGCTGCTAAGGGGCCACACCTCCACCTGAACGCATCACATGCTCCTCACATACCTGCGCTCATAAGGATCTATTGTATAGACGGTTCAGAAAATACACTTTATTATGAGATGGAACATGTTCCTTTTCGGTGTCAATTTTGCGTGCATACAGTATTTATGCATAATATTTATGACATGAAATTATCTTTTTTTTTTAAATCTTTTTTTTAAGTACAATAACTAAACACTCCTACCTCGCAATGGTTTGAAAAGGAATTAGTTATATTACCTAAAACATACTCTTCCTTCTTTGTTTTAAGGTCAGGATTATATAATTATAATCCTGGCAACCCAAGATTGCCTCATGCAATCTTGTTTTGGGCAAACTCAAAAAGACACACAACTTTATGTTACTATTCAAATCCTCTTCTTAAGTAGACCTCAGTTTATTTAAAAACCTCCAAAATGGGCCATGCTGTTTTGTTGTTTAACACTAAAATACCTCTTTAGTGGTAATGTAACCTAGATATTGTTATTGTTCCTTTTTTCCCTGTTTGTTTTGCACCAGTAGTTGGTCCAGCCAGCTGCAGTAGTCAATGTAAATATCCAGACAAAGACTATGGTTATGCAAAGCATGGGTCATCATCATTATCATCTCTCCACGCCGCCAGATACATTACATTCATAGTGGTCTATTTACTTATTTTTCTGACATTGTTTGTACTAAATCTATTTATGTTTTTATGTTTCTGAGTAATGTTCATTTATTACGAAAGTTGTATTTTATGCTTAACAAAACCAACTCACAGTTCATATTTAAATGCAACGTCTTCCATTCCTGCAGTGGGCTTCAAACCTAAAAGCAGACATTGGGCTTTGACCCAAACCAACACGTGCAGCAGATGCTGAAGGACTCTCTCTCTCTTTCTCTCTTGAAGAGGCCTTCACCAGGAAGCACCAGCTCTCTGTTAACCTCCAGGAGAGACCCGGACTCCAACCATCCTAAGCTCTTAAATAAACAGACAGAGAGAGCTGAACATGGCCGCATGCTTACAGCGCTCAACACTCCACCGGGTGTCAGAGTTAATGCAAGGTGAGGGAGGGAGGGAGCTATGGAGGCGAGGGTTTGGTCCCTCAGACAACAACCCCGATGAAAGCTTCACTCGCGCGGGGATGTGCGGAGCAGGGCTGGGTCCCTCCGAGGGCCTTGCCAATGACCGCTGACAGCACCGAGGTGGAGCCCGCTCCGCCCCTCCCCCCTGGATCTCCCCGTGTTTCCACAGAGCTGTGGAATTCTCCCCTGGGTGAACCGAGAGAGGTGCTAGCCTCGTGTGAGGGTTTATTCAATGCATGTGTATCCAAGAACAAGCCCACGTTCAGTTTACATATCTCATAGATTTTGAAGGTTCAATGTGAACCTTTGGAAGTTCCTAACCCTAACCTTGACCCCCTAACCCAATACCCTGAGCCTTCCCTAAATTGAGGCCTTACCAAAAACTCTAACCCTTAACATAACCCTAACCCTACACTTAAAACCTAGTTCTATTCAACTTTGTTTGGTTCTCCAGGCCAACATAATTCCAGGTGGTCTGGGTTCCCCCGAAAGACATGCAGGTTAAGGAAGAACACAATTAATCAACACAGTTCATGCTCAGCAAGCCCAGCAAAGTAATACAACCAATATTGTTACAATAGGGGTAAATTAATTAAGCATTCATTAACATTAATTAATGCAGTAATAATAATTAACTAACAATTAACTAGCAGTTAATTAACAGTTAACTTATGGTCTAGTAATCAGTAGACGGGGTAATTTACTAGATAGTACCATGTTTACCAATATTTTTTATTTTAACACCATTATTTAAAGGTAATGATGTTCATGCTATCTAGGGCAATTGTTTCTCAATTATTTACTAGGTGTAGAGTTAACCCTTAAGTATGATTAGGGTTAAGGTACCCTAAACCACTTACTAACCCTTACACTGACCCCTATGCCAATGCTGTATAATAATGCTCATTACTGCATTAACTCATGTTAAGTATTACCAATATATTTACTTATTTCCCTTAGTTCACTGAATGATGGTTCTCCTAAAATGGCCTACAACTTTGAGCACAATATTGCAATATTGCACAATGAAAAACATTCATATGGTAGTTGAGTTATTTATACAACAGTTGGCCTGTATATGGTTGATAGCCAGGTCCATTTAGATGACAGGCAGGATAGACATATCATTTGCTCTGGACCTCACCCTGCTCTGAAGACTGCATGCTCCATGGCCATGAACAATTAAACATGACTAATCTCTTGTATATACACATCGTCTCCAGGGGCCGGGACTAATACCTGCCATAGTTTGGTTATGCCTCACAACTTGGCATCGCATCGCATCATACACCATTGACAACCAATATTTACTTGTGATCCTGTTTTTGCACTACTCTTGTTAGTGAGTTTTAAAAACAACCAACGTCGCTCAACGATGACCCTGTCCACACATTTGGAGCGGGAAGTAATGCCACATCTATTTGCGTTTGATATGAGGAAGCAAATTTAGCTGTCGGGATGAACGAAATGATTCTTATTTAATTCAGACGTGAGATACTTATTATTGAGCCTAATTACACTTTTGGACTGTGTTTGTGTCTTTGTGTAGCCTGTTCATCAATTGATGAACTGTATTGTTTGATTAGTGTGGTTGCAAGTGAACATTAATAACTTTTGCTTAAAGTGGAAATCTATGGAGATCCTCAAATATTTAATTTAAAAATGAATGTTTGTTCACTGTCTATTGCCCAATGAGATAACACAACACTGATAGAGCATATAACCAAACCTTAAACTCAAATAATAAGAAATAAAAATAAAATAAGAAACCCTAAACCATCCCAAGAACCAAACACTATAACTAACCCTGAGATGAAAACCCTAACCCTTAAACCAAACCCTTACCAAATACTAAACACTTACCTAACCCAAATAGGGTTAGGTAACCTAACCCTTAAACCAAACCCTAGGACAAAAAAGCAAAACCCTAAATGGAAACCCTAACCCTAAACCAATCCGAAGAACTGAAAACCAAACCCTAAAACCTAATCCTGAGCAGAAACCCTGACCTTAAAACCAAACCCAAACCTTAAAACCTAACCCAAATAGGTCACCCTGAACCAATCCCAATAAAACCCAAACACTAAAACCTAACCTGAAGAGGAAACAATAACCCTAACCCTAAAACCAAACCCTTACCAAATATCAAACACTAAACCCTAACCCAAATAGAGACCCTAATCACTAAAACCAGACCCTAGGATAAAAAACCAGACCCCAAAACCTAACCCTAGGGTGAAACCCTAACCCTTCACCAGGGACCCATTTTCAGCCCGAGAGTTCCAGGCACATACCGGCCCACTTTTTTCAGGGGTGGACGAATTTGAATAAATGAACAGTGCAAACTACCGTACATTGAACTACCGTACATTGTATAATCCATATTATATATACTGCGATGCTGGGGCTGAAATGTCAGATGATTGAAGAACGTCTTTAGGAGAAGATAAAATAATGGTCAAAGTATTTTTTTTTTCCACCCAAGTGTCCCAAAATACATTTGAAAGTGGACCGGCCCAACGGGAAACCTCCGGAACGTTCCGATGGCCACCCCGGGCCTGCCCTTCACCAATCCCAAGAAAGAAATACCAAACCCTAAAATCTAACCTAAGAGGAAACCCTTAACCTAAAACCAAAACCAAACTCATACCAAATACCAAGCACTAAAACGTAACCCAAATAGTAAACCCTAACCCTAAATCAATCCCAAGAACCAAAAACCAAACCCCAAAACCTAACCCCAGGAGGAAACCCAAATCCTAAAACCAAACCGTAGAACAAAAAAATAACACCCTAATGCCAAACCTTTAGAGGAAACCATAACCCTAAGTGTAAACCGAAACCCTAACCCATAAGTGTAAAACCTAACCCTAAACCAAACCTACACCCTAATACCAAACCCTAAACCCTAACCCTAAAAGGAAACTTCCTATCCTATTTCAAACATATTGTCACAGCATTTTGGGAAGCCCCTTCCCAAATTAATTGAATGGCGAGTAAGGGGATAAAAGCAATATGTGCTGCATTTTCTTCAAAGTGAGCAAATGTAAGCAGAACTCTATGTAAGAAATGTATGTATCTATTTAGTGACTTCTGAACGTGGTGAAGTGTCTTCCTGACAGTGTGCTTCCGACTCGCAGTGACCTCCTGTTGAAGCAGGACCGGAGCGGTGGTCCCATGCCACCGGTTCCCCGCTACGAGCGGCCGTCTACAGAGAAGGGTCCAGGGGGCCATGCGCCGGTGTCTGAGGGGGGGGGCTGCACCCAGCTGTCCCGTCACAGATGGGGCCCCGGAGAGGCAAATGAAGGCCGGCTCTGCGGAGTACAGCTGCCGCGCGACACGGCCAGGCATACAGCAGCGGAGGCAAATGAGGTCAGATTTAATTTGTGTCTCACATAGCCCTCTGGCCGCGCCAGAGAGAAACGGCTCTCTCCAAACAAAAGCAAACAAATTGATGCATTTGAATTTGGAACACTTGACTTGAGAACATTGGAGGGGTCTGGGACTTGTCGGGCATTGTGTAAGGTTTATGGGCCGGCCTCAGCAGCAGCAGCACCGCACACATCACACCTGTAGAGACTAGGCTGTGGTCAGGGTCGGTACACAGCCGGGTTAATGGGACACTATTAACTCATAATGGAGGGAGGAAAGAACTGCCCCTTGGTTTGCAGTGAATCCACTGGGCTATCGCAGACAACACAAATAATTGATCATTGCAAACCTTTTGACAATTTTGTCAACATTATTCATAACAATGTTGGACTACATGGCTTTCCCTTGAAAATGTGTGTTTGTGTGTTTGCTTGTGTGTAAATGGGTTTGCTTGTTTGAATATGAGGGTGTGTTTCTATGCATTTGTGTCTGTTTTCATGTGTGTGCGTGTGTGTCAACATGTATCTACATGTATATGTCTTTGTGTGTGTGTGTGTGTGTGTGTGTGTGTGTGTGTGTGTGTGTGTGTGTATGTGTGTGTGTGTTTGCTTGTGTTTGCATTAGCAGAGTCAGAGGCTTGGGGAGGATGCAAAGCGTTGACGGTTGACTGGCTCCTAACCTGGGCCAGTTTACATAACTGAAGCACTGTGCTGGGCAGCAACACTGCCGTTAAATCACTCTCTCTCTGGGGCTTTGGGTCTCTCTCCCTCCCTATCTCTCCCTCCCGCTCTCCCCCCCTCTCTCTCTCGCTCTTTCTTGTTCTCTCTGTCGCCTTCTCTGGATCTCTATGTCTCTCTCTCTTCTTCTCTGGGTCTCTCTACATCCCTTTCTGTCCCTGATAGTCAAACATAACCGTGTCATGTGTTTAGGGGCATATCCAGGAGGAACAGTGTACCTAGCCTCCTCATTGTTTATGTCCACATGTCCTTCAGTATCAATTGTTTTGTTTCCAAAAAACACAGCTACGTCTACCTGTCTCTTAAAGTGGTTGAGATAAAGATGACTACAAATTACTGTTATCATTACAATGACTATCATAATGAACTTCCACAGTTGACAAAGCTGAAACAAATCAAGGTAAACTGTGTATGGAGGGAGCGGATCAAATGGTTCATACAGCGTTTCACTGGCTGTTTAAACAGATGGAAAACAAATACCAAATACCTAAAGTAATTATCCTTTAAACATTCCAGTTAGCTGTGAGCAAAGAGGGAGCAGGACATTTTATCGCATATAAAGTACGACAATTTTCTGTTTGTCTTTTATTTATATATATATATATATATATATATATAATTGTAATATTCTTAGTTATTTTAACTTATCTCTTTTTAACTGCTTCATTCTATCATCCAAATAGCCCATCAGGGATTCAATATGAATGATGTTTAATTAAAGTGTGTATCGCTACCTTTCTACATCTCACTTACAGCATGGTTTATCCTTAGATCCCTTTTGTGACTAACCACATGCTGTCTCTCTCTCTCTCTCACACACACACACACACACACACACACACACACACACACACACACACACACACACACACACACACACACACACACACACACACACACACACACACACACACACAAAGGTGTACTGAGGATGTTGCAACCATTATCTCCATGCTTGATTGCAATTGTGGGAACAGTTGTGGTGCTGATGTGTCTCTTGCTGATGTATCTTTGTGTGGGTGTGTGGGTCCACACCCCATCATAGTTGTCCCGGCCTGTGTGGGCCCATGCCCGCCGGCCGCCTCAGTGTTTCCCTCCCCTCACCTGCAGCTCAAAGCGGCCGCGGCTTCACGGCTGCGTGCGTCGCTCTGCCCCTTTGGTTCTCCTTCATTAGCACCAAGCCGTCTCCCTGTCTCCCGCCAGACAGTCTGTGTGTACGCACTTGTGCATTAGCATGTGTGAGAGTGTCTATCGAAAGCTTGTTCACCGCAAACGGTTTTCTAGCCCGTGGTTCTGTTGAAGAGTATTTTTGGCACTGTGCATGCACATGGTGTAGGAGGGTGTGTGTGGACGATGGCTGGTTGAAGCAGCCTCACCTGGCAGGGTCTGAAAGATTTTGGAGCTGGGTGAGGCTGCACACCTGTTGCACGTCAGTGTGCAACAGGTTAAACCAGCCGACTTCTCCTCCTGGGCCCTGGCCTCCACCAGCTGGGCCACCATCTGAAGCAGCAACGGCTTCTCCTCTTTTTGATGGTTTATTATAGAGAGGAAGGTATGGGAGAAAGAGGGGAGGACATGCAGCAATGGTACTCCCTCTACTCGGTGAGATTTCGAACACAGCTTATGTGTGGAGATGGTTAACAGGTGTGCAGCCTCACCCAGCCCCAGAGTCCAATCAGACTCTGTCAGGTAAGGCTTTCTAAAGCAACCGTCCTATACACACTCCCACAGAGGGCAGCCTTTAGCGAGGGGCTGGACAACAGGTTGTGTATGTAAGGCTTAACATGCAATCTAATAGAATACTACAAGCTAACCATGAAATCAGTTAGGGGAATACAAACATATTAACAAGCCAGCACCAACCACATGTACCAAATGATCATAACATGCTTTATAAACCCCTCTAATTTAACTCTTGATTGAATATGAAGTGTCTTTGTGTACCTTGAAAAGCACTTAAAATACTGTATATAGATTTTTTTTTCATTATTAGTATTGCTAAAATGTTTTAAATGTAAAGTCATTTAGTAATTTGTAATTTGACAAAGCGCTTAAAATAAAATATACAATAATCAAGTCTTTGAAAAGCCCTTTAGGTTATGGTCATCAAAACCACCTATCAGAAAATGGCTGCCAAATAACAACCGAGTCATCTACTGGACATCCACTCTGCGTCAGAGATGTTGCAACCAGCGACACACACACACACACACACACACACACACACACACACACACACACACAACAACAACAAGCAGCCCTGTTTGTACGTGTTCCCTCTGACAAGCTTTCACCGCTCGGCTAAATCCTCCTCCACTGCCTAGCAGGAAGCCTGGCTCCTCCGCTCCCAGGAGAAGCTCTCTGTGGGGGTGGGGGTGGGGGTGGGGGGGCTGGCTTCAGCCGTCAGACCCCTGACGTGTGGCTCTAAGCCGGGGAGATGAAGGACCGGTGGAAAATGATGAAGGTGGGGGCTAGGGTTGAGAAGGGGGGGGGGGGGGGGGGTGCACGACTGCGTGTCTTTCAAGATGTCTGTTGTCGGATTATCTGATTATTCGATATGAAGACAGGGTGTTCGTGCGGTTACATCGGCGGATACATCCATAATTGTGTATGTAGTCCCATGCATTCTTTGTTTTTACCACGCCAAAAGAGGTGAAGGGGCCAGATTGTTGACAATATTAATCATTTGAGCAAACATAGTGCTGAAGAAAACATTGTAAAACAAATCTTGTAATTATTGTAAATCATATTATGTCTATTAAGTATATTAATTATGCATTAAAGAGAGCTACATCCTGACTGTACTGTTTTATGTGGCATACTTTCGACTTTCCAATCTCCAGGGTGCTCATATCATTAGCATATCATTTGTGTTCACGTAAAGCTAATGTTCCATGGCCCTTTAAGGTAATCTCCATCCTCCTCTTCCCACACATACTGTGTGTGTTTGTATGTGTGTGTGTGTGTGTGTGTGTGTGTGTGTGTGTGTGTGTGTGTGTGTGTGTGTGTGTGTGTGTGTGTGTGTGTGTGTGTGTGTGCGAGTGTGTTTGTTTCTTGCATTAAAGAGCAGGAGTTGACCTACCTAGTTTAGTTTAGGAGTAGACCTACTTATATAATTCAAATGTATGACATCTATGAATGCAGTGCCCAGATTATGAATAATACATAAATACATCACGACAGTAACGAATGCACACAACATTGAATAGACTAGTCAACAATGAGTCATGAGAAGGAGAAAGAAAGGCGGTAACAAAAGTATAAATCACAGAATTACCGGGGATATCAATATTTTAATGCGACTTACAGTAAAAAAGACAAATCGTTTTTTAAGCTACGTGTCATCAAGGAGCAGGTTGAGGTTAATAGGCATCTCGCAGGATCCCACCAGACTGCAAACACAGAGGAACAAACTAAGAACACCCAGCTGGGTTAACCCGGGGTAGAAAGCTGGCCTGGAAGCTGCTTCTGAAGTTGCTCTTAAAGCCGCTCTTACAATCTTAATGTATAGATATGTTTTTAAGGCGTAGGGCCAGGGAACTGGGTGTTGGTGAACAGTGAGTCTGGTATGTGTTTTTTTTTTCTGCACTACCACCTGTGTGTCTGTTACTGTGGGATTTGTACGTCCTCAATCACTGCCACAAGTGGATTATCTGTACTTAAGTCAAAACGCCAGCGCAAGTAGCGTCTTGTGTGAGAGCAATCAGGGCCTCCAATGCGAGGTCCGTCACGGGCGGCTCTCGGGATCCCCGATACTTGTGTGGAAATGTGGTAATTAGGACTGGGGAAATGATGTGTGCTGTTTTAATGGAATGAATGTTTTTTTCTCCAAAATGAGAGAGAGAGATGGAAGAAGAGAGAGAGGGAGAGGAAGAGAGAGAGTGAGAGGGAGAGAGAAACATTTGTGAGTGTGCACACCACACTCACAAATGCTCACTCACATGCAAGTGCGTAGACACACACACACACACACACACACACACACAAACACACATATACGATGGGCTGGGGATCTGACTGGCTGTATTGCTGAGTGGTCCCATGTAGGTTCTCAGAGGTGCAGCCAGCTGGTGCCTTGGCAGTGCAGAGCAGACCTGAATGCACGCACATTTTAAAGGTAAGTCAGTTCTTGAGATGAATACACAGTGTGAGAGAGAGCGAGACAGAGAGAGAGAGTTTATTCATAATCCTCCTGCACAAAAGTCTTCCTGTGGTGGATCATTTCTGCACATAAAGATGCAAGGCCTGTTTTTATAGTGGTCTTTGTTGAGCTTGTTCATATTATAATGTTGGTCTCTTTTGCAGGTGATACAAGGGGTTGTTGGCACTTTGTTGTTTTTACTTCAATAACCTGGTGCTAACTGTGAACAGTTGAAAGGACGTGATAATTTAAAGTTTATTCAGGGAATCTACATCTGAGGAACTGACAGTTCATTCATGTGTTTTAGACGAACAAATGCACACACACACACACACACACACACGCACACGCACACGCACACGCACACATGCACACACACACACACACACACACACACACACACACGGTTTAGAGGGATGAGGGGTTGGCCCGGGCGTGACTGTTTCTGGGATTACTGTAAAGAGAGGAGTTCCAATAGCATGTCAATGGACCAAACCACAGAAACTCACACTGACACTGAACACACCGAGTTTGTGATATAACACCACATTAAGTTTGATATAACGCCACATCGTGTTTCATATAATGCCACATTTATAACACCAGAGTCAAGAGGTTTAAAATCAACACGCAGAAACATTCAGTGGAGGCCAACTGTTGGGGTCTGTTGGTCGGCAGGCCAAGGAAACTGGAAGTTTCAAAGAACCGGTGTGACCAGGTTCTGTCTGTCTGTCCCTCAAACTATCTATTTATGGGTCTGTCTGTCTGCCTTTCCTTGTCTGTCTGTCTGTCTGCCTATCTTTGTCGATCGTTCTATTTATCTCTCTGTCTGTCTATCTATCAGTCCGGCTGTCTGTCTGTCTATCTTTGTCTGTCTCTCGATCAATCTATTTATCCATCTGTCATTGTGCCTGTTTTGCTGTCTATCTTTGTCTGTCGGTGGACCAATCAATTGATCTATTAAATGTATTATATCATTGTCTGTTTGTCTGTCTTTCTGTCCGTCGATTGTTCGATCATCCCTGACACACACACACACACACACACACACACATACACACACACACACACACACACAGGCAGGCAGGTCTGCCTGTATGTCCACCTCATCAATATTAGCTCCTTGTTGTACTTTTTTATCAGAATTTGTCACAGGACTTTGACACTGGTCTTGATCAACATGAAAACGTGTTTTCAAGTGTCGAGAGATTAGTCCGTGATCCAGGCCCAGATCCCTTTGTCGGGGGCCAGACAATGGGCTCAGGGATCCCAGGCACCGTGGGCTGCTGTGTACACATTGTTGCTCAGGGCTCCATTTGAATGGACTGATGGATTTGCACACCAAATGTTGTGCGAGGGCTCTGTTTTGCATGCTGTGCGGCGGGACCCTAAACCCAGCACCATTTGTCATGAAAGTATTTTTTTCTGTTGTCTCACACCTAAAATCACCAGACTGGTGAGGAGCTTAAAAAGGGCTGGAAGGTGTGCAATAATTTGACTCTCAGTGTCTTATAGGTGTATTTAAATGTGTTCCTTGTTTTCATTGTCGTATGCGAATTTGTGCATTTTTTTTTCTCCGTTTTTTATTACCTCCATTTTCGTCGTTTTTTTTAACTAAGATTCAGTAAATGTTTTTGTAATTGTTTGTTGTTTTTATTAGACTTTCATGAGGGTGCCTGTTCATTTTGCCCAGTATCAGCTGTTTCATTTTCTGATATTTGAAGAATAGCTCTTCGGGGTCATTTTCACCAGTGTGTCCTCCAGACAGATTCATCAAACCAAGATTTTTCAAAGGAAAAAAAAGCCTTTGACAAATGCTCGAGACTGCCAAAGAAAATAGACAAACAAAATGTAGGTATTTTTTTAGTGATAATCCAAAAATAAAGCCTAAAGGAACTTGTTGACTAGAAAAACAAGTGCAATATCAAATAACAAATAATAACAAATAAATAATATAAATGGAAATACATATATCGCTCATAGGACTACGTGCCATATATGTCATACACCTTATTTAAGGTTTTTTAAATCCAGTCAAATGATTTTATATACAGAAACAGCAGAAGCAAGTACAAGATTATGTGAATGTTGTTCTGACCAAGTTGAGATGGTCCTTCAAACATAATAAAACTAAACAGAGAAGGATATGGCTCATGTGATTGTTTTTTACCCATCGGCTCATGGCAGGGAAGAGTCAAACCTGAAAACATATATTTGCATTCTTTCTTTCAAAGAAAAAAAAAAAAAAAAAAAAATATATATATATATATATATATATATAATGTCTACATTTAAAAAAAAGAAATATTGAATAAAGTCTGCATGGGTGATTTAATTGGAGGATTTACCTAGATTGAACACACACACCCCCACACCCACATCCACACACACACACACACACACACACACACACACACACACACACACACACACACACACACACACACACACACACACAAACACACACACACACACACACACACACACACTCCTTCCTCCTGGATCCCAGCATAAGCCTTAGTGACCGAGGGACCCTCAATGGAAAGAGAGAGAGAGATTGACAGGTAACCTCAACAGATGGTGAGATAGAGGTATATAGATGGAGAGAGGAAGAGAGAGAGAGCGAGAGAAAGAAAGGGGGGGACAGAGAGAAAGACAGATAACGACAGAGAGGCGGAAACAGACACTTTTCTCTTCAATAGACCTGTTGGACACATCAGACCCTGGGCGACCTTCACTCTCACACATACACACACATGCACACAGTCAATACACACACTCTCAGGTACATACACATGCAAGAACAAGTGCAACCAACACACACACACACACACACACACACACACACACACACACACACACACACACACACACACACACACACTCTCTCTCTCAGGCAGCCATACATGTATACAACTACACACACACTCTCCCCCTCCCTCCCCCCTATTTCTATGATTCCCTTGTCCCTCTGCAACCAAACACACACACACACACACTCTCTCTCTCAGGCAGACATACATGTATACAACTACACACACACTCCCTCCCCCTCCCCCCTATTTCTATGATTCCCTCGTCCCTCTCCCCTCTTGTAGTGGTCTGACTCGTCTTGCAGGCTCGTTTGTCAACTCCATTGAGCCAGCATCTCGGAGCTCTGCGTGACAGACAGGAGGTATTAGCAGCTCCAGCGTGGTGTTGAGAGCAAGCCCGGCCGCCTGAATGGAGAAACTATGCAAGAACGCCACGACAAGACATGACACACACACTCCCACCGACAGCTGCTCTCCCTGTGTGTGTGTGTGTGTGTGTGTGTGTGTGTGTGTGTGTGTGTGTGCGTGCGTGCGCGTGAGAATTGAACTCTGCCATTCTATTGTTTGTGTCTGAGTGAGTGGGTGCATCAGTGTGTGTTTGTGTGTTTGTGTGTGTGTGTGTGTGTGTGTGTGTGTGTGAGTGTGTGTGTGTGAGAATTGAATTCTGCTATTCTATTGTTTGTGTCTGAGTGAGTGGGTGTATTTGTGTGTGCGTTGGTGTGTGTGTGTGAGAGAGTCTGTGTCAGGGTGTGAGTATGTGATAATTTAACTCCGCTATTGTACTATTTGTGTTTCTTCTCTTACTGTAAACCCTCTACTTCCTGTCCTCCCTATTATTCTGATTCTCGATCAACAATGATTTGGAGAGATTATTATGCATTACAAATATGATCTGTTATTTATTGCAATTTATTGTATTCACCTACACCTTTTTTTAAGATGATGTAATTTCACATTCTTTACAAATAAGCACAAAAAAATGCAGAATACGTGGACGTAGCAGTTAGTTCCATTGCACCCTTTCACTGCTGTTACTTGAGTATTCACTTTGTGAAAAGAACCGCAGCCTGTCTTCAAATGGAGCGACTGTCTGGCGGTCGTGCTGTGGTGTCTGTGTGGTGGAGTGTTTGTATGGGTGTGTGTGTGTGTGTCTGTGTGTGTGTTTGTGTATGTGTGTGTGTGTGTGTGTGTCTGTGTGTGTGTCTGTGCGGTGGAGTGTTCGTATGTGTGTGTGTGTGTGTGTGTGTGTGTGTGTGTGTGTGTGTCTGTGTGGTGGAGTGTGAGTGTGAGTGTGAGTGTGTGTGTGTGTGTGTGTGTGTGTGTGTGTATGCGTGGTTGGGCGGACACAGATGCACACTGCCGTTCAAGCGAGCCGGGCCATGGCTGATTTTAGAGTCAGATATGATGGAGTGGTACTGCTCTTGGTGCCAGGTAAAGCTCCCCATGGCTGACTGACTAGCTAGCTTTCGCATTTCGCTTTTTTTTTCTGGTATCTGTAGACACGCTATCCCCAACATACGCAAAATACCTACCAACTCCCAGCAAACAAAGTCCGACACCTGCTCCGACGGCCCCGTTTACCCAAACAACAGGTTTGTTAGCATTGATCCACACGGCGGTTATATTACTGAGACATCAACAGTAGCTGTTAATCTCTTCTAGCATGAATCACTACCAATCCTCTAAGTTTTTTTCTTCTTCTAAATTTGGATACTTACCAGACAACATGTCAACGGGGAAGGCCTTTAAGTGGCTGGTTAATATTTAAATGAAATGTCTTTGGTGAGGAAAATAGACCTCAAACAGAGGGCTGCTGACGTGGGTAGACCACTCGCCATGTAATTATGACATGTGAACACATAACTTGTCAAATTATTCGACACTTATACCTGCCGTGTTTGTGAGTGTATATGCGTGTGTGTGTGTGTGTGTGTCTGCATGTGTGTATGTGTGTGTGCGTGGGTGTGTGTGTCAGCGTCCATACCACAGCAGCAACAGCAGACAAATTACCCGGCGGCTTTCAGATTTTCTGAAGAAGCGATCGCCGTTTCCCTGTCTCTTGGGGCCACCCACCATGAGGGTCTGAGGAATGCACTTTACTGGAGTGATTGTCTTCCAGACAACCCCCCCCCCCACACACACACACACACACACACACACAAACATACACGTGTGTGTGTGTGTGTGTGTGCATGTCTACGTGTGTGTTTGTGTGCGTGTGTGCATGTGAGTGTGTTTTTGATTGTGTGTGTATGCGTGCACGCGTGCGCGCGTGTGTGTGTGTGCGATGAACAGACTATCAGACATTACACATGCCCGGAATTTTTGCTTTACACTGCATGATATTTATTTAGCTGACGCTTTTGACAAATGGGATTTACAATAAGTCCATTCAACAATGAAGGTACAAGCTAGAAAGTGCAAGAATCATGCAACTACATCAAATTCATCACACATGTGAAAACCTGTTAGTGTGTATTGGATTGATGTCTTTAATGAGTTGTGAGTGGTGGGCCTACATGCTGATCCGACCACGCCATGGTGTAGTCACGGAGCGCTCACGAAACACTTCAACACTTGAACGACTTGACTTGAATTTCTCCAGAATGGAAATAAACAAGCTTTTACGTGTGAAATATCGTCACCACCATCGATAGAAATAACAACAGTGGTAGGCCTAATAATGAAATTAATCATGTTAAAATGATTATAGGGTTATATATAACAATATATATGCTACCAATAGGGGGTGCTATATCATTTTCAAAACAAAACGCATTGGGACAAGTAAATATTTATAAGGTAACTGATGACAGAAATATTGCTATATTTGGTATTACTTTAACCAACAATATCCAACAATACACATATGATAATATGATAAATTCAATGGGTGTCTGGCGTTTATTGACAGATGTCAACTGTGCAGTGTGAAACGGGCCTCGCTGTATACGGACAGGGCTGTGTCTATATTTGCTGTGATCGGTCTAGGGCAGGGGTCGGCAACCCGCGGCTCTAGAGCCGCATGCGGCTCTTTAACGCCGCCTAGTGGCTCCCTGGAGCTTTTTCAAAAATGTTTGAAAATGGAAAAAGATGGGGTTTCTCAAGCCAGGTGGCGCATTAGACCAGGGGCTCATCTCCTGTTTCCAAAATGCATCACAAACTCTAGTATAATTTACTACACGCTTACTATCACAAACTCAAACGCGGGAAAATATAACGGCGCCGGGACGTGCTCTCGCTACAGGTCCACGGCACGCTCGTCTCCGGTGCGCGTCGCGGCAGCCGGGGCGGCGGCGTTGACGGCAGACGGCTGGTACGCGTCCGCCTACCGCCGTACCAAGGCGGGTAGCTCGGAGGAAGATTTGGATTATTACAACAACAACAACACCAACTATTTCGACGCTCTGATGTCACGATCAACCCAAAACGTGTCATCGCTCACCCAAGTTGTTTCTATTATCATTGCTACATTGTCTCCAGCATATGGCGCGATTATGGACAGTATATTTTATTAAACACTCAGCTTCTGGTTAGTTCAATTTTGAGAATAGATTAATTGATATTTTTTTTATCGCCCGATAAGAGTCTCGCGTTAACGCAGCACGTTAACGCCGATAACGGCCCACCACTACGCAAAATATTATGCTCCTGTGCCACCACGCTGAGAAAAAAAGACTGATGGACAACCACATAAGCCACATTTTACAAACAAACAACAGCCATGCGTGCGCCAATTGAGACGATCAAAAGGGTTAAAACAGCGCCACCTATACGCCTGGAACATGAAGTAGCGTGTTGAGTCGTATTGAGATGGATCCGTGTGGACGCAAATGTTCTTGATGCCAGGGAAAACGGAGAAAAAAAAGATCGTTTTGGTACGTGTGGACTTGGCCTAAATCATGAAGGCTCATTATGTATTTGTAGTTAATTTAGTCATTTTGATAAGCTAATATAGCTACTATAGATACATACAGCATGCGTTGCCTTCATTATAAGGGTTATATAAGGCTTTTAATTTTTTGCGGCTCCAGACATATTTGTTTTTGTTTTTTTGGTCCAATATGGCTCTTTCAACATTTTGGGTTGCCGACCCCTGGTCTAGGGGAATCACTAGTGGGTGTGTGACTGCAGGGCCGACATGCTCTGTTGGAGCTGAAAGCCCAGCGCTGACTCAGACCGATACGCTGCCATCGTTGTTGGATCCGAGTCAATTGATGGGATGATACGGCATAATGGGACGACGTTCATGTATGTCATATTTGTGTCCATCCTACATTTGTATGCGAAAAGCGACAGCGAAATGTAAAGAACTGGGTGTAGCCTCGTGGTGGTGGTGAAAGACGATAGGGGCTGTGGAGGACAGGGGTGCCACCAGTTTGTCAACCGTAAAATAGGGTATTACCTGTAAAACTAGCTGTAATCCGATGTATTAACGAAGCCAAAATCTTCCCATGTCATTGACAGCAAATATAGGCAGCATAGCTCATAAACGTACCGTGCATTTCCTTGATATGGAAGCATATATGTAGTAAAATTCAAATGGCAATGCAATTTGCAATTTGCAATTCAATAAGTCATTACATTATGCAATTGACAATTCATTATGCAATTGAATAATGTAATTTGTAAATACGTTATTCAAAGTGTATTTTAATATACAAAGTGACAATGAAATCCTCAATAAAATTTGCAAAAGTTACAACAATAAAAATAGAATAACATTTTGTCAAATTTTTTGAATTCCTTTATTCAATTTGAAAAGCTATAGCGTCCCCGTGATTGCAATGCACTTCGCCACGCTCCGTGTGTTGCAAAATTCAAATGACATTTCAATCCGCAAAACACTTTGCAAATCGTTTTGCAAAACGTTTTCCAAAACGTATCAGCCAATCGCGTCTGGGCGGGAACTACGTCACTTGCTCGTAATTTCCTTGTTCATGTTCGTATGTGTCAGCAATGGAGGAGATTGTTGATGCGCTCCGAAGTTTGGCCGATGATCTGGAGAACAATCGTGTTGAAGACACAGATGCAGTAGATAGAGTGCGTGTTCTGGGAGATAGGGTAGACGAATTATCCTTACTGGTACGTTTTGACGCCAGTGTGGTAAACATAAAGATTTCCCAAGTGCTACAGGCACTGGGTGCGAAACGTAGGGTCGGGAGACCCACCGTGGAGATCCCCTTGGAGGCAATAGAGGGATACCTCTCCCATGGCCTAAAGGTGCAGGAGATCGCGGACCTGTATGGTGTCCACAGAACCACCGTACACTGCAAAATGCAACAAAATGGACTCAGGTGAGTGATAGAATGTAGTCTGAGAGAGAGAGAGAAAAATAAAAATGTAACCACAGGTGTGGGATGACTGTGCTTATGTGTGTGGCCAGTGGCCACTGGCCAGTATGGTCACTGTCGGGCAACACTCGTCAGTAAAGTCAAATATTTTGCTGGCCGATGTGTCCTAAAAATAAGTTTATCTTCATCAATTACTATGAACACGTTTAAGAGTGGAACAGTAACAGGACATTTTTTTAATCCCTTTTTTAAGTGTGTCAGCCATGTATTCTGAGATGAGTGACACGCAGCTGGACGCCCTGGTGCTGGAGATCCACAGGATCCATCTGTGTGGATACCGGATGTTGCGATACCATCTCCAGGGAAGAGGCCATCTGGTCCAAAGTATGTTCACCTACCTCTTGTACCTATAAGCACCCAAACTGATGCTGTTGTTTTATGTCTGTTCTTGATTTTCTGTGCTATGTGAAGTTCACAGAGTACGCCAATCCTTAAAAAGAGTGGACCCAGAGGGCACAGAACAAAGAGCCCTGGCCAACCGAACTCTACATAGGCGGCAATATTCAGTTCCTGGGCCCAACTGTATGTGGCATATTGATGGCAATCACAAATTAATACGGTACGTAAATGAATGTCAAATAATCCAGGCAAGTATTTGACAGTAATTATAGTTCAGTAAACTTATACAGCTTTTATCCTTTAACAAAAAGATGGAGATTTGTTATCCACGGTGGGATAGATGGCTTCAGCCGCCTAGTGGTGTTCTTGTCAGCAGCCACCAACAACCGTGCCACAACAGTGCTGGATGCTTTTCTTGGAGCTGTCCGGCAGTATGGTGTGCCATCTCGTGTCCGGTCGGATAAGGGGAGAGAGAACATTGAGGTGGCATATTACATGGTGGACAACTGTGGACCCAACCGCAATTCCCACATAACTGGGAGGAGTGTGCATAATCAAAGGTAAGTTGAATAGGTTGTTGAATTGTACCAACAACCAACCAAGCTCTTTTGGCTTTATTCCATCTTTTACCCCATATCTTAAATAGTCAGAGGCCATATTATGTTAATCATAACCTTTTTGTTTTTAAGAATTGAGCGACTTTGGAGAGATGTATACACACAAGTGCTCGATCTCTTCCACACTCTCTTCCACGAAATGGAAGCATCATGGATGTTGAATCCAGACAGTGAGATCCACCTCTTCGCTCTCCACTGGGTTTTCCTGTCGTCCAGAGCCATCTCAGGCATTTCCAAGATGCCTGGAATTTCCACAGCCTGAGGACTGAAAATAGCCAGTCACCTTACCAGCTGTGGCTACGCAACATAAGTGCTGTTGCTGATCCCCCAGAGGTAGGTTCAGCTATAAAGATGGGCCCAAAACTAGGACATTACAATAAGTAAATTTGAATTAGGGTTTCCAAACATCCACATAGAGGTTATGCAACTCCTAATTCTGTTCATGTAATTTACTCTGATGGTGCTAGCAATGTCTTTGTATGCATCTATGTAGATTGCTATTGCTCTGATTGCTCGTACTGTCTGGTATTATTTCCTAAGGTTGACGATCTTTATGGTGCCAGTGTAGATGGTCCGGACCTGGAAGACCTGGCTGGAGTCGACGTTCCGGAGATCCAACTACCACGTGACCTGACTGCTGAGGAGCTCTCACGATTGCCTCAGCGAAATGTCTCACTGAATGAGGCTATTGCTGTTTACAGCTCAGTTGTTGAGCAGTTACAAGACATTTTTCAAACAGCATGATGTTCTCTCCAAGGATTTTCAAATATTTGTAAATATATATGAATCTACCTTCCCCTTTACATGCAGTGTATGCTTAATTCTTCCTCATCCAAACATACTGCAGTTCCACTGACATGAACTGAACCAAAATAATATAAGTGAGTGACAATACTGTGACAAACTAGCTTCTGCCTATTGAGCTTAGCTTTTATTCAAAAACAAACTTCAATGCTTGAAACGCCCTTTTTGGCGGACAAATAGTATGGAGGAATGTCTGAAAGGTAAAATAATATTACATTGCCAACTGCGAAAACGAACAATGTGCACTGAAAAGGTAAGACAAGGTAAAATCATAGAAACCAAGACCCAAAACCTAGATCCTTCCAAAGCCAAACCTAGTGGTGCTCACAGCTGCCCCCAACTTAACACAAAAATCCCTGTAGGACCCACATCCTGTTGGGATTTTCAATGTGGTGAAACAGGTAGAAGCTGTCGGGTAGATGGCATCCCGGTCAACACTGACATACAGCTCGTCCGGCAGCACTGCCCAACCTGTCCAAAACTCAATAAGCTGCTGCAGTTCGGAGGAAGAAGCTAAGGAACAGACAACAAAAAACACATGTTGCTTGAGTGTGTGCGCGTGTGTGTGTGTGTGTGTGTGTGAATAAGTGAGAGTGAGGGAATAATTGAGAGTGAGTGAGAGCGCTGCAGCTATACATTTCTCACCTAAGCTGATGTACTGCCGCAAGTGAGCAACCACACTGCAGTAATCGTCAATTTCTTCCTCTTCATCACTGTCTGGTTCTGGCCACACAATTCGTTCTATTATCATCTGAAAGAGAACATGAATTATAAAAACACGACCATGCAAGCCCTGTACATGGTCTGTAGGCACGACAGGTTACCTCTGGCTCCAGCTCTGCCTCTGCAGATCTGGGGAACAAGGCAGATGCCAGTTCAGGCCGTTCTTTTAACATTCTCAGGACGCGAGTGTCCTTCAGCCCTTGCCGCAACTGCACCATTTGCCTCTCACGTCTGACAATTACCTTTAGAAAGGAGATGGCACCAGAAACAATATTTAGCAGCATACTGTATCCAAGAACACATTTACTGTACATGTAAATAGCTTTCTTATTTTTTATTTAATTTGATTGGGCATTCTCATACCCCATGATGGAGGATTTGTTGTGACAACAACCTCCTGTTGTTCTCTGTAAGAGTGGGCAGGTCCCAGCTGAGGGCCAAGTTGTTCACCTGGTCTACATTTTCGGGGGTCAGGACAGTCTGGCTTTCAAGCTGTTAGAAAGCATTTGTAATTGAATACAACACTGGTCAACAATTAGATGACACATGGGCAGATGAAAAGAGGCAGCACAAATTGAATTGTTACACTTACAAGGCTGACAATCTCCACAATGTCCAAATCTGGACAATCTTCTAACTGCAAGACTGCAGCATCTATGGCCCCCATGTCCTTGCTGGCCAGCAGAGGGAAAAGGCACTGGCCCATCCCTGTCAGAAGTGGACCCCGATTTATGAAAGAATGTCTGATTATTCTCCCTGCCACACGGAACAGATCCCCCTGGAGCAATGGCAAGGAGGTGGATGGGACCAAGTGGTCTGCCGCTCCAGTGAACAGGATTGTTTTCCCACCAGTGTAGTCTAAGGAGATAAACCAAGAACTAAGCTATCAGCACATCCGTATATCCACATATATTCAGAAACGTTACATAAAACTTAACATTGACTTACCAAGGTGTAAATGTAGGCCTGTTTGGACCTTATTCAGGCATAGCGAAAAGAAATATTTCTTCACACCATCCCCAATTGCACAGTCTCCTGTCATATACAAAACAATGCAGAATTCTTGAGGATTGCACATTTTAGGTGTGTTACTAGATGTAGTAGATGTACCATACAGTACATATGTACATGTTTTGTTCAGCATGGAGAGAGGGGGGGGATAACTTGTGGTATACAGGTGGTATATAGGAAAAAGTTCAAGTGCTTTACCGATTGTTCAACTGAGTAAGGAAGTCGCAGGTGAGGATGCATACATGTTTTAGTTTTTTACATACCCTTGAGTTCGACTTCAAAAGGACGGGTCCAATCAACATTAGTCTGCTTATAGAAGCCGATAATTGCTCTTTCTCTGTCCTCTTCTGTGACGTGCATGTCCAAAGTCAACTTTAGGGTTGGCTTCTGGTCGGCATCTTTGAGCACATGAGTCTGAAACATTTTGGCTGCTGCTTTGGCATCTGGCTCCAGCTTCCATTCTAAGTGTTAAACCAGTAGCATAACTCTTACATGAAATAGAGGACACACAAGAGATGGACACACACATCTAAAATCATATGCAGTAAATCTAAGCTACAAAAAAATGAAATCAACTGGATCAATAAAGGACACATTTAACAAATCAATACAGAATCACAGAAAACGATGATCTTAATGTAGGGAAAGCACCTTCATTGTAAATCTCTGACACTCTGCCAGTGGACGAGGTCGAGGCAGCTGAGGTCGAGGCAAAGGACTGGGCAGAGGACTGGGCAGCAGAGGATTGGGCAGAGGACTGGGCAGCAGAGGACTGGGCAGCAAAGGACTGGGCAGCAAAGGACTGGGCAGCAAAGGACTGGGCAGCAGAGGACTGGGCAGAGGACTGGGCAGAGGACTGGGCAGCAGAGGACTGGGCAGCAGAGGACTGGGCAGCAGAGGACTGGGCAGAGGATTGGGCAGAGGACTGGGCAGCAGAGGACTGGGCAGAGGATTGGGCAGAGGACTGGGCAGAGGACTGGGCAGCAGAGGACTGGGCAGAGGACTGGGCAGAGGACTGGGCAGAGGACTGGGCAGAGGACTGGGCAGCAGAGGACTGGGCAGACCTGTAAACACAGACAGAGGGCAAGAATAAGACAAAAGCAAATAAAACATTTGATGCATTTGATAGCGGCAATTCACAGGTTGTACAATGGTGCTGTCTCTGTTCACTGTATTGCACATGGCTGGAAAAAGGAAGTCCATAGGGCATTTTGTCAGGTCTGTTGTGTAGTAAAATTGTCCAATTGTTTGGATGACTACCTACATTTCACAGTCATCAATGTGGTCTTGGATTCTGGCCATGTCAATCGCTTGACCACAGAACACACACTGCACCTCACACTGTGTGTATGCCCCGGGCTCCTCTGTCTGGGAGATGGTCTGGAAAGACAAAATGAAGTGAAGAAAAAGAGTTCTGTCAGCTGGTGTGGATCAGCTGATGTGGGCTGGCTTTGGCATACTAACAGCTGATATGGTGGGCTACAATTTAATTTACAAACCAACTTCTAGAGAATTCAAACTCTGTTGCAGCAGAGACCTTAGTGTAAAAGGGAACTACATACTACTCTACATTAACAGCAGGAATTTACAACAAATACAGAGATTAGGTGCAAGATTAACCACTTGATTAGAGGAGATAGTAGTAGGGCAAAGGAAAAGGAAGGGAGAGTACATGGCTACATTAACTACATGGCCTTCCAGCACTAATGCAGAATGCTCAATTTTACATACAGCACATGATGGATAGAATGATAGATATAGACAATCATGCAAAGCAATTACAGTCTTCATAAACAAAATATTGTTACCTCAATATCAATATCCCTTTGAAGGGGCCTGGCATACAGAATTGCCTGCCCGATATTTGCTGTACTACACAAGTAGTGTGGCGTGTACCCTTCCCTGGGACAGTCGATGGGGATGAGGTATTTTGACCTTGTAGTTCCCCTCGACCTCAGGAGCTGGTATCCCCCACAGTCCCTCAGGGCCGGATAGTTAGTTAGCAGAATTGCAGTGAATTCTGTAGCAGTGCAGAATTTATCTGTAAAAACAAATCAAGAACTCAAGTGACACAAACACTTGTTAATGGTCTGGATTCAACAGTTTGGACATAATGCTTTGTACTTTTACCTGGGAATGTAATTTTTTTTTCACCCAGTCCTGCCCTCTCCGACTGAAATCGCTCAGCAGGATTAGGGATTTCCTCCTGGCGCCTTCCAGTGAGACAGAAAAACCTGTGTGTAAATGTTTTCCTGGGTGTGCGACGTGGTGGTTGTGTGCGACGTGGTGGTTGTGCACGGCGCTGGTGGGGGGCCTGGTATGGCCTAAACATCCGTACAACCTCTCCTGCAATAAAACAACCAATGGCCATAAATATTTTCGTAGGGCTTTTACACTTTCACACATGCTGCTGAGACAATGCAGACATTCCTCCATACTAGTTGTAATACCTACAGGGGTTGAAATTGGGGGGGGGGAGCCCACAGGAGTTGAGCTCCCCCTCCAGTCAGCCAAATCATGCACTGCTGGAGCTAAACCGCAGCATGGAGGAGAAAGTGATTGTTTGCCGTTGTTCTGCCAATTTCTGCTACCCATCAAATTCTGCTACCTAGTGGTTCTGCGCATGCGAACCACTAGGTAGGTAGCAGCTACCTAGTGGTTCTCACGATCGATCCTGCGTGCGCATCCATTCATTTCTGCTACCTTTTTGCTGATGGTGAGTATTTTCTTTAAAACATGGTTTTAACTGCGAAATTATCTTACAAATGTTTTACATTGCGCCTTTTGACCTGTAAGCATGTAAATATGTGCATGTACACACTGGCTTTGCTGCTGAATGTAGAAATAAGATGATACATGTGTTATCTTTACAGGACTGGGAGCGGAGAAAGTTTTCGTCAGTGGTGGGGAGGGGGGCGACGACATCTTGTCATGTTATAACAAGATATCGTGTTTAATGAATTCAAAATACTTGTTTGTAAAGCTATGGAGGAAAGGTGGAAAGAATCATTTGACCTCCTGTCTCTTGGAACATTCCCGGATGGATTTGATAAGTCCCAGAAATTAAACCTTAGGAGGTACGCTTCGAAATTCAGGGTGAGTATCTGTATATTGAAGATTTCAGGGGTAGAGTATGCGGATGGATTTATTTACTTAGTTTATACAGAATGATTGGAGTTGCCACCGTTTAAAAGCTTATGAAAACCATTGTTTCTAGGGAATGCAGAGGACTACTGTGTGGTCTGCTCCTTTGCCGGAAAAAAAAAATGCAGATGAGAGCATGTTTGAAATGGTAAAGTACAACATAAAATATGTGCTTTGTATTATTAATTGACTCAAAAATGTGTGTGTATATTGTACAGTCGGTGGGCACATTTTGAGTGTGCCCAATATAGCCATGACAATAGCACTGTATATATCTGCAAGAAATGCCTCAAAATAAAATAAAGATTTGAGATCTTTTGTTGTTTTTGTGGATCTTTTGAATAATTATTATTTATTGCATATATAAGCCCACACATACAGAATCCCATTCAAAATATATACAAGTTTTAACAATACTTTGCTACACTTTTCTTGTTGAAGTTATTTATTTAGTTTAATTGATGAATTGTTTTCATACATTACATTGCACATACTGTACCCCTGAAATCTTCAATATATACTTTATAAAACAGCATCAACAGTGTACATGGGGTGAGTACTGGTGTAAAATAACTTGATTCTGCAGTGGGAGCATTATTTATATTAGAGGCGATTGGTCTATCCACATACGGTACTCCTGAAATCTTCAATAAAGACGTTATAAACAAACATCAAAATATGCTCCCCATATTCATACAGTGTACATAGGGTGAGCATTGGTGTAAAGTAACGCGATTCTGCAGTGGAAGCATTATTTGATAGAGGCGATTGTTCTACAGATCACACGCACCTTACGTCACGCTTGTGACGTAAGGTAGCATTTTCTGATAGGTAGCATGATTTGATAGACTCCGCTATCGAGTCGCACTACGGTAGCAAAATCTGACAAGGGAGCAGAATTTGGCAGAACACCGGCAGTAGTCATCCGGAGGCGCACACATATTTTGGCCGTGATATTTTACAATTATTCGCCTAAGCCAGGGGTCGGCAACCCGCGGCTCTAGAGCCGCATGCGGCTCTTTAACGCCGCCTAGTGGCTCCCTGGAGCTTTTTCAAAAATGTTTGAAAATGGAAAAAGATGGGGTTTCTCAAGCCAGGTGGCGCATTAGACCAGGGGCTCATCTCCTGTTTCCAAAATGCATCACAAACTCTAGTATAATTTACTACACGCTTACTATCACAAACTCAAACGCGGGAAAATATAACGGCGCCGGGACGTGCTCTCGCTACAGGTCCACGGCACGCTCGTCTCCGGTGCGCGTCGCGGCAGCCGGGGCGGCGGCGTTGACGGCAGACGGCTGGTACGCGTCCGCCTACCGCCGTACCAAGGCGGGTAGCTCGGAGGAAGATTTGGATTATTACAACAACAACAACACCAACTATTTCGACGCTCTGATGTCACGATCAACCCAAAACGTGTCATCGCTCACCCAAGTTGTTTCTATTATCATTGCTACATTGTCTCCAGCATATGGCGCGATTATGGACAGTATATTTTATTAAACACTCAGCTTCTGGTTAGTTCAATTTTGAGAATAGATTAATTGATATTTTTTTTATCGCCCGATAAGAGTCTCGCGTTAACGCAGCACGTTAACGCCGATAACGGCCCACCACTACGCAAAATATTATGCTCCTGTGCCACCACGCTGAGAAAAAAAGACTGATGGACAACCACATAAGCCACATTTTACAAACAAACAACAGCCATGCGTGCGCCAATTGAGACGATCAAAAGGGTTAAAACAGCGCCACCTATACGCCTGGAACATGAAGTAGCGTGTTGAGTCGTATTGAGATGGATCCGTGTGGACGCAAATGTTCTTGATGCCAGGGAAAACGGAGAAAAAAAAGATCGTTTTGGTACGTGTGGACTTGGCCTAAATCATGAAGGCTCATTATGTATTTGTAGTTAATTTAGTCATTTTGATAAGCTAATATAGCTACTATAGATACATACAGCATGCGTTGCCTTCATTATAAGGGTTATATAAGGCTTTTAATTTTTTGCGGCTCCAGACATATTTGTTTTTGTTTTTTTGGTCCAATATGGCTCTTTCAACATTTTGGGTTGCCGACCCCTGGCCTAAGCTAAGGCGAAGTGAATAGTGGGGAATAGCCCCCTCGACCTTCGGTCTCACTATTCACAGAGCCTGAGGTGAATAATTGTTTACACTACACGTGAACACTCCAAAAATAAACAAGATTACAATTTTTGCCAGGATTTATTTATTTTTAGTAGCGTTGCAAAGCGGGACATTTTACGATGAAATCAATATCCCGAGTTTAAGATCTCAATCATGGGATATTGCCCAATATCCCGAGATAGCGAACCAATCAAATTGCGCCATCTTAGGAGGTTCACGTGTAGCATATACTAATATATATTATATAAATATCTATATATGATCTTATATTATTTAGTGCGTCGGTTTCTCTGACGTCTCTGTCACTTCCACAACACGTGGAAGACTGGCCATGGTTGAGATTGAAATGGCAGAAATAACATAGCGGTCACAAGAGGAAACCTCTCCTCATACACAGGAGACTAAATTCGCGTTAGGTGTGAACGCAGAGTTACGGCTAAACATTGTTATACACAGTTATTGTAAACATACATACCCCGGTTTGCGCTCCCTTCTCCGGTGCGATCCGGTGCAGGCGTGTTGGTCGCTGTTTCGGACCCTGCATCCCGCTGCTCCTCTAGAGCTGTAGCGACCTCCCGCAGAAGCTGCCAGACGGTCTTTTCCGCCATTTTCAGTTTCAGTTTTCAAATTGCAACGTGCGTGGATGATCAGCTGGTCTGACGAGCAAGTGACGTAGTTCCCGCCCAGACGCGATTGGCTGATACGTTTTGGAAAACGTTTTGCAAAACGATTTGCAAAGTGTTTTGCGGATTGAAATGTCATTTGAATTTTGCAACACACGGAGCGTGGCGAAGTGCATTGCAATCACGGGGACGCTATAGCTTTTCAATTTGAATAAAGGAACTCCAAAAATTTGACAAAATGTTATTCTATTTTTATTGTTATAACTTTTGCAAATTTTATTGAGGATTTCATTTTCACTTTGCATATTAAAATACACTTTGAATAACGTATTTACAAATTACATTATTCAATTGCATAATGAATTGTCAATTGCACAATGTAATGACTTATTGAATTGCAAATTGCAAATTGCATTGCCATTTGAATTTTACTACATATATGCTTCCATACCTTGAAGTATGTTCTGTTTTACACGGCTATTGAACGTTTATTAAGCCACTATTGATTGTTAATAGACAAGGTTACGTAATATATATTATTCATGTTATTTTGATCAACCACTTAATGTAGGCCTATATGAAAAAAAAAAAAAAGTATATTTAATTGTAGCCTATACATTTTAGTGCTGGATCAAAACAACATGAATTCGATAATGTGGTGTGTGTGTGTGTGTGTGTGTGTGTGTGTGTGTGTGTGTGTGTGTGTGTGTGTTTATGAATGACGGAGACAGACGGGACGTCTTAGTATTTATTTCAATAAGTTACATTTAGAGATTTTTGTCATCACCTTTTTTTTTACATCAAGCATTCTGTCTTTTAATCCGGTGCAGGAATGAAGAAACAGTCAACAGAAACAAAATGACTGGAAACAGAATGATGCAACAAAATAAATAAAAACAACAACCGTGTGTCACATGAAATATCTTTCCCCATTCCCTCTGTGTTTCTACATAATGATTGATTATATTGTTTATATACTTTATCACAGTTACAAAAATAAGATACGTTACTGTAGATGTGCCACTATACACACACAAGGTGAAAACAGAACACGCAAAAGCTGTAAAGTCCTCATTGAGGGCAAAAATACACGTAACAATTGATAAAAAATAGAAAGATAAAAGAAGGAATAAATTAATTAAATTAAACAACCTTGAAAAAAATTAAATAAACGCGAGACCATTTCAATCAATATCATTATCCCAGTCGAAGAATACTTTCCGTTAATCATTGTGCTTCCCTCTCATCACAACACAATTATGTGGGCTGTTTTATTATTCCATCATAATCACACAATATTATTCCATGTAACTGTGTAGGTCCATTCACATCAAACAGACATCTCTGTTTGCCTTTAGTCTGGACACATTATGGCGTTATAAACAGCAGTTATCTCGTAACAGTTATCGCACTATTGTGCGCATAACACCAAAAGTATGTCCACCTAACTATACCACCCCCCACCCCCCAACCCCTCCAAACACTCATGCACAAATACAACATTATTCGAAGTGAAACAATCGTATCGCCACATACCCACAGATAGTTAGATATTAGAGTTTATGCTTTTCCAGGGAACACGCAGAGTAGTTGGGGGGATGCCTAAAAATAGCCAGACGCGAGACGGCGCTCGAGCTGCTGTTACAGCAGTGCTGTTTAAGCCACGCTGACAACACACACACACGCACACACACACACATACACACACACACATACACATGCACTCACTTTTTCTCACACAAACACATACATACACACACGCAGACGCACACTTTCTCTCACAGAAACACACACACACACACACATACACACGCACTCACTCTTTCTCACACAAACACATACATACACACACACAGACGCACACTTTCTCTCTCTCACAGAAACACACACACACACACACACACACACACACACAAACACACATACATACATACACACACGCACACATTCTCTCTCTCACACAAACACACACACATACACACACACACATACGCATGCACACACACACACACACACACGCTTTGTGGAGATTTTAATGCATCAAACGCACAAGAGTGGAGATGTCTTTGGGTCCTGAAGAGCGTGCACCGAACTGGCACATGGATCAACAGAGGACAATAATATAAATATTGTAGTAACGTTTGTCTGCTATCTTACAATAGACCAATAGACAACAGACGAGCTGTTGTCATTGCATGTGTTAACAATGGAAATCCGGGAAATGTGAACCTGTGTTATGGGTCTGGGTATTTGGTGAGTTTAGACCGACTATGTAGATCTGTCATTTATACTTGATCACTATTGCTCATTTTAAGAAAAGGAAAACAAAACAAAAGGAAGTCGACTCTCTTTGCTAATCTAACCGTTGGTGAAATATGAAGTCCCCCAGACCAGTGTTTGACCTACAATACTTCAGGTTTTAGCATTTGTATTTATGGCATATAGACAGTTTAACTACCCAACACTAAAAGACTATCTGGGATTATGTTACAACCAAAAGAAAACAACCTGCTGTATAGAAGAGGAAAAAAACGACCCGATTTAACAGCAAGGCTTTGCACATAAACACATCAACCATGTTCACAAATATGTCCACGTTCAAGTTGTTAATACATATTGGAGGATTGAAACTTGTATTTTATGAAGGGAACACAGATTTTGCCCTCGTACGCCACTTCAAAACAGTTACGATGTACTTTTATCAGTTTAATAATCTTACTTCATCGTTACTTCATTGGTAACTGGCTCAAATACATAAGTAGTCTGACACTTCATATTGTTTTATTTAATTTTTTCTATCTTTGTATAAATAATCTTAAAAATGTTAATCTTATTTAGATTTAGCCGATTGGTTTCAGTGGGTTTACTCTACTCCACAGCAATTCACATGTCATATAAGTTCCTTACAGAAATATATTCTTAGCTAATATTTGTTGTTGTTTATATGACTTTATTCATGACTTTGTACGTCCAACTGAGGATTTAAATGCACACACAAAAAGACCCTTGAAACCCTTTGAGTGCATTGAACGGACCTGTTCTAGTGTACACGCTAAAATGAATATGCTAGCAAAGGATTTACCGCTCAAGTGAAATATGAAGGAACAACAACAGGTCTGCCCAATGACACTCTGATTCAGGTAAAACATGTCACAGTTTGAAAACCTAGAGACTAAAGCCTTAGAAACCTAAATAAATGTATCAGAATTCACTGGTACGACTACGTGAGAACAAGAGAAAAGGTGCTTAAGATGGACTAAAGCCTTCCACAATGTACAGTGAACCAGAGTAAAACAGTGCTTCTGAAACATGTCCTGCCAATAAAATCACCTGACAACGGCATCATAAAATTCAGACAAAAATCAAGACAAAGATTTGATCTGTTGAAACATGAAGATCACCCAAACCACCTGTTTATTATTTTGTGTTTCCTTCAGATTCCCTATAGATGGCTTGCCACCCCAGTTGATCTGCCAAACTTCCACCCTTCAACATTACATCTCCATGTATTCCCCCCCAACTCCTTCTCTTGTTTTGAGTATGGGTCATGTACGGATAACTAGGAGAAAGAAACATGGGCTGTGGGATGTGGGAGGGTGGTGGTTTGAGGTTATTTAGGAGGGAATTACAGGCCAGGATTACCTTTTATTTAATTTTTTTTGCCACCGTAAAACATGGCTGTCGTGACCGCCGCCGCCACGCCTCGCCGGGCGGTCCTAGTGGGGCAGCGCCACCAGGATATCCACGTAGTTGACGGGGAAGAAGCCAGAGTTGCCCTGCAGCATGCCCTCGTACCAGTTGTCGTCAATCTTGTTGGTGAGGGTGATGATGTCCCCTTCCTTGAAGCCTAGCTCGCCCTCGTTCTCCGGGTCAAAGTCGTACAGTGCCCGGCAGCAGGGCTGGTCCATGGGAGCTGTTGGGGGGGCGGGGGGGAGAGAGGAGTTAGTTCAGAAGGAGGGGGTCAGGGGTGTAGATGTCGCAATGTGAAAAGGAAAAACAGTGTTTATAATCTCACCTGGAGACCTGGCTGTAACGGTGAGGGGGGGAGGAGGGCCGAAGGAGAGAAGGAGAGAGAGGGGGGAGAGAGGGATACAGAGAGAGAGCGGAAGAGAGGAGGGAGGGAGGAAAGAGAGAGGGTAAGAGATATTCATTATATATCAAAAAGATTCCAGCAGTGCGTGTCAGAATGTGATCACAATGAGGAGGTGCCACCGGTGCACACGTCTCGTACGAGAGGGTTTTTTGGAACGAGGAACGAGTACATTCACAAGACAAGATGGCCCTGGACGACACAAAAGAAAAAGAAAAGCAAAAAAGCCCACAGGACTTTCAAGAGCACTGCAGACAAGCTGCACTGCAAAACGAAAACAAAGAAACAAAGATGTCCATCCAAGGTCAAACGCAATGTAAATATAGACCAACGTCACTTTAAAAAACAGGAGGAAAAAAAGACGGGAGTGAAAAGAAAAGTATTTTATCTTCTGCATTTCTCTCTTGGCTCACCTGGAGATCTTGCTGCGAAGGGAGAGAGCGAGAAGAAGAGCACAGAGGATAAGAGGATAAGAACAGTCACGTGTGTGTTTATACCATTCCAACGGTGGCCCAAAACAGACAAGTATCGGTAGGGTCATGAATAAATCAACGTGTAACGTCAAGATCAAAAAACCGATCTGGGAAAAGAAACTATGAATTCAATTATGGATTTTCCCTGTGGAAATACCACAGCTGATTGCAACAGCACAGATCAACATCTAATAGGTTTACAACATTGTTATAATTTCATATTTCTATATTATTTTGGTTATATTACACATTCCTTTAGTCGTGTTTAATTCAATCTATTTTGGGCATTCATCACATAGAAGGATGAATCAATAAAAGGAAGATGACACAATTAAGGTTTAGATGGTAAAGCTAAAGCCTGCCTCCATTTTGTGTGTTTAACATTTTGAAATGTTGCACCATATAAACACCTTTTGTAGTAATCTACATCCATAAAATGAAATGCATAATTATTAAGTTAAAATGGCTAAGCAGTGTCTGAGACAGTATTAGTTGGAGATGGTTGATCATCCTGTTCATTCTCTCTCCTTGTAACTAGCAAGAGTGTGGGAGTGGGCGAGAACCACACATAATTGGATAAATCTCAATAAATCTGACACTTCACAAAAATTCAGAGATTCAAGAAGCAAGCAAACGTGGGCTGGATCTCTCATTATCCATCTATTGAGCTATCCTCATCGATCTGTTTTGACCTAGTTGGTCGCTGGTTGTCACCATGCTCTTTCATAGTGTTCCGTGAATCAATCCAAGCCACTGTGACATATGTTTATCTGACAAATGATAGACCTGGAGAACTGAATGGAGGCAGGCTTTAAAGTTCTTGAGTTAAGGAGAGGTGGAGAATCAAAAACACACACAGAAACAGCATAGGCTTTTCTGCACCGTGACACGGCTCGCATCTCCACATGGCTCATTGTATGTAACCATCTCTGACGACACTGAACCCCCAGCTTTAAAGTCCCCCCAAAAATCAGGGGATCTACAATAATGCCATGTGGAACACCAGTGGTCCAGTTCATGAAATAGTCCTGTACATGAAACAGTCCTGTACAAGAAATCGTCCTATACAAGGAATAGAAGAATATACAGACAGACGGATGAAAAAATAAAACAAAAGGATGAACCAAGGAATGAATGAAGGGAGCAGGAGGTGAACGGAGAGATGCTGGGTCTCTCAATGGTTTACAATGGGCTCACCTGGGGACCTTGCTGTAAATAGCAGAAGGAAAAGGTACGAAAAAAATGAGGCAAGGATAGATATGTAAGGATAGTAGGATTCATTGAAATTAAGATATTAAAAAGGACCAACTGAAAACATTGAGCAATAAACACAAAGACACACGGATGGAAACAAATGTTGACCCTCGCTCACCTGGAGATCTTGCTCCTGCAAGAAACAACACATTTACAAATAACACAGGGTAAGAGAGGCGTTCAGGTCGTCTTATCACTAAATACATCACACTGTCTGTATTGATTTAAAACAAACTCATGTGTAGTTTAGTAGAGGCTAGCCTGTTCTCTTTCAATAGCGTTTTCATGATTCACTCAGCATTATTTTCACTGCTAAAATTTGTTCTGGTCTGGAGATAACTTCCTAGACAGAGCAGTGAAATACACTCCAAACAAACACCTCCCATTTCAATATTGTGTCCTAGTTTGATTAGCTCCCTGATCTACCGGAATAACACATGTGTGGTACCACTCACCACCACAAGCGGCTGCTCTTTTCATATATTATTTTTTAAATAAGTTAAGTTTTAAATAAGTTTAAATAAGTTTAAATAGAATAATGAAGGAGAATCACAAATAGGAGACTTAAAAATCCTCAGAAGATCCATGCAGAGATAGAACTCAAAGAGATAGAACAAATTAAAATAATGAAACCCATGTAATGAAATAAATTAAACTGATTTGATTTGAATACACAACAGAAGACCGATGAGCCAGGAGATATATATAGAGAGAGAGAGAGACAGAGAGACAGAGACAGAGAGAGACCAAGACAGAGACAGAGACAGAGACAGAGCAAGAGACAGAGAGAGAGCGAGAGAGAGACAGAGAGACAGAGAGAGATATTCTGTCTATGGCTAGCTCCAGGGCTCCGGCTGAGTTCATGTTCTCCGGGTCTCACCTGGGGAGCGGGCCGCGCCACTGACGATGCCTCCATTGTGATTCTCGCTGAAGCTGAAGTCCAGGGAGGTGCGGGGCTTAGCAACAAACTCTTTCCGGGGTTTGCTGGATGCATCCCTTATTCTGAAATGGCAGTGCAGACAAGTCAGCACACATTCACGCAAATGTTTCAGTCCAAATGCCTACATTGATGATATGAGAGAGCGAGAGATCTGACTGGCACCGCTACCGACCTTTCCTCGATCTTGCTGGACACCTGGGTCAGGATCTCGGTGGCCCGGCTGTGGTACTCCACCTGGGCCTGGACCAGGGCGGCCAGCTGGCTCACTTGTTCAATTTGCTGGAGCAGACACAAGAGGGGCAGGGACGACCGTTATGTATGTGGTGCAGCACGCGGCGCCCCGTGTGAGGGGAGTGGGGCGTAAGAACTGTCGCACAGTCACTCCGATTGAACAGCTTAAACCAGTCGCTCACCCGGGCTCACCTAAAGGCTGACGTGAAAAGGTTTAGGTTTGTGAGAACTCAGTTTACATTGTACAATATAAACCTTACATTATCTCAACTTTATACTCATTTCTAACATTAACGACTTTACAATTCATACAATTCCACATAAATGTACGAAGTGTATGTATGAAGTGTATGAACTTGAAATTTGTACTGCGGTACATTTCCTGCTTTATTCATCCCGTTTTTAGTGACAAAACCAGACATTTGAACCAGAACCATGTCAATCAGCTATCAGTTTCGACTCAAGAGTTGGTCTACAGGGCGAAGCAGGTTTCATTGTATGACGGTTCAATGAAATTAGGAGATGAAAGAATGAAGAAGAATGGAATGTATATAAAATAATATATTTTTAATATATAATGACAGTGAAGGCTGTGGGTCGGTTTAAGGTTAGGTCCTTACGTCTCCCTCCAGTATGTTGAACATGCTCTGCTCTGCGATCTCCTTGGAGTCGTCAAACTTCTCCAGGGCCTGCTTGATCTCGTCCTCGCACACCTTGCCCTGGCGCTTCTTCTTGTAGTCGAAGTCCAGGCGACGGCCCTCCAGCTTCTTCAGGTGGTGCTGCGGGAAGGAGACGGAGGTGAGGAGAGAGGAGAGAGGACACAGGATGCTGGAGACTACTAACTAGTAAATCAAATGATTCATGGAAGGGAAGTTCCCGGATTCATGTCCGATCTGCGTATCAGCTACAAGTTCATATTTTTTCACATTCCAAATTTGAGTAAATAATAATACATCAAACAATTTGAAATAGCTGCATACATGAGTATAATAAATGAAATATAAACCAAGAATGTAAATCTAAACATGATCGATAGTGGAGGTAAAGATAATTGCCCGTATTATTACAATATCGGCCTACTCAGTACACTGTGTAGTATAATGTGCTGTGAAAGGATGATCGGCAAATGGCCTCATCCTGTCCTCATGAAAAAGGCTGCAGAGGTCATAGGGTCAGGTGGCGGTGAGGTTCTGCAGGGCCTCACCTGGACCTCCTTCAGGTCCTTATCATGGAGGTTCTGCAGGGGGTCGATGAAGTTCTGCTTCACCTCGATGTCCAGAGCGTCCTTCACCTCCCCCAGCTCTCGCATGGCCTCCCCGGCATCGATCAGAGCAAGGCCTTTAGAACACACACACACACACGCACACACAACAACACACACACACACACACACACACACACACACACACACACACACACAGACATACACGCACAACACACAGACAATCAAACACACACACACACACACACACACATACACACCCACACACACACACACACACACACACACAATCAATCTGTTAATACATTATCTCATAACAGTGTTGCTCTGTGTTTTAGGTCAGCCCGGGCATGGTGACAAGTTGGACTGGTCTACAACCAACACTGCTTCTTACCAAAGTTAGACTCCTCCCCCAGCTCCCTGCCAAACTTCTGCATGGAGTCCCCCAGGACGGTCTCAGCCTGGGTGTAGCCGGGGCCCTTCTCCTGGCCCCTCATCCTGGACATGGAGTTCATCATGCTCATCTTGGCTCTGGTGGCTGTATGGCGGGGAGGGGGAGAACAGTGAGCCCACCACCAGAAACACAATGCTGATCTGATCTCTGAATGAATACAGCTTGTTTTAGAAAGTAAATTACAATGATACAATGATGAATAGACGTCTGACTGTGCTGATGTGTTTTTGATATGAAAGTGGAAGGCCTACTTGTCTAACAGAAATAAAGTTCCATATTCCATGGACCTCATCTACACGTCGTAGGAATGGCACGTTCCTTCATACCTGGGTTTGGCTGGAGATACTCATTGGTCTTTGTCATAATGTCCATCACAGCCCTGGCGGTGGTATCCACCTTCTACTGACCACAACCAGAGAGGAGAGGGGGAAGAGGAGAGGAGGCAGAGGATAGGAGAGAATGAAGAAGAGATGAGCGAAGGGAAGAGAAGAGGAAAGAGGAGAGAATTTGAGAGAAGAGGAGGCAGGGGAGAGCAGAGGGGACGAGAGGAGAGGAGAGGAGAGGGAGAAGATGTTATGTTAAAGAGTCAAAATATGAAAAACATTAAAAGTGGGCCGGCTCCTAGCTAAAGATTACTGGGTTTGACCCCCAATGTTCACAGCCTAAAGCCCAAAGTATACTACTCCATATCCGTAATTCGTAATCCGACTCCGTAACTACGGAGACCCCTCGAGCATTCGCAGTTCTCCGTCGGGATGTCGGATACACAATGCAATTAGCCGCCCGATCGATCTTATATGCTGACTACTAACCATGTAAATAGTGTTGAAAATAAACTTCCAAAGCTTTTCAAATCTTATTTGGTGTTTTATTAGTCCTTAATGTGCAAAGTAAACAATGTACAAACCAGGGAAAGTCAAACCACGGAAAGTGATTCCGGAAATGATTTTGTTAGAGGACCAATCACAGCCCTTGCCATCTCCGTCCGTCTCCGTTGCCTCGACGGATAGTTAAAAAATATTGGATGCGCATGTAGAGCTACGGAGAGGGTCTCCGACAGGCTCTCCGTCGACAGTGAGGGCTCTCCGTATCTACGTACAGCACTTTACGGAGTAGTATAAATCCACCTTAACTGTAGGCTTCTGGGAGCAAAGTTCTTAACCCCTACCTGCTCCTCAACGTCGTATCCCAAAAATCATTGTAAGTCCAATAAAAGTGCTTAAGACACATAGCTGTCGGCATTAGTCTTTTTTATTTCTCTGAAGATGCAGAGCCCTATACCTGGTCCTAAATGACATGTATCTACAAGTTCAAAGATAGTCGCTTTTGATAAAAGCACCTCCTGAATTACTTAATAACGATTGAAAGGAAAATAAAACACCATTAATGTTCTTGGACTACCGATGTGTTAAATCTTTGTACTGCCACACGGGGGAGAGAATGAGGCATGTGTGTGCTTGTGTGTCGGTGTGTCAGGTGGCTTCAGCTCCTCAACAAACAGCTCCACATGGTTCAGCCTCGCTTCACGTCTGTACTGGGAGCACTGACCATTAGAGGTCGCCCATGCACGAGAACGCATGAAAAGGCGCTTTGACGTCACCAAAATTACGCAACTTGAGTTCGGAGACAACACGTTCACATGTTGGCAGAGTTGTTCTCCCTAAATGTCTTATTTCGGTAACAGTCACACATTTGTTTTGCCCTCGGCCCCTCGCACCGTGCGGGTGCTCACATATTTCCAGTCCGTCGCACCACCAAGTGGTCAGCTGAGGAGTCGCAGCTGGTACTGAGTGTGAAAGACATCAGCATAATGCTGTAGCACAAGGTGGGGGAGACCCCCATAACACCAGAGCACCAGGTAGGGGGGACCCCCATAACACCAGAGCACCAGGTAAGGGGGACCCCCATAACACCAGAGCACTAGCTAGGGGGGACCCCCATAACACCAGAGCACTAGCTAGGGGGGACCCCCATAACACCAGAGCACTAGGTAAGGGGGACCTTACACTGGAGCACTAGGTAGGGGGGACCTTACACTGGAGCACTAGGTAGGGGGGACCTTACACTGGGGCACTAGGTACCCGATTACCAACGTGTATTTTGCACGCTGAGTATGTCACTTCATATGATAAAGATGTCTGCTAAATTACTAAAAATAAATTGTAAATAGAGAGTAACTGGTGTTTTCTAGGTCGCCAGGTAGATGGAGCACTTGCCTTTTCCATCTCGGTGAAGTCATAGTCGAGTTTGGTGCCTTCTGCCCCTCCGACCTTTTCGCTCACTCGCTGCAGAAAACAACACAGAAATGAACATGGTTAATATTCATAGATGAAAGGACTTTTAAAATGCAGGTTTGTGGGGTCATAAATACCGACGATGTTGAGCTGGTAGGACAAAAAAAAAAAAGAATGCACAGAGGTATTTTTTCTTTCTGCCACACAAATGTAAAAAAGAAAATGATTGTTACAACAAATACATTGAGGAAAAGTGGAAGGAAAATATGATTGACTGTTGCTAGCCTAGTCTAGCACCACAGTGGCGCACACGTTCTACAGGAGAAACCGCACACATCTCCCATTCATCATTTCCGTTGACATTTATCGTCCATGAACACATGGGGGCAAAGCTACAATAAGCCAGCTTGAGCTTTTGGCTGCGCGTCTCCGTTTCCTAGTTGAAATACAGCGAGAGAGACAACAACATTGGTTAGTGAGGTGTCGAAGTGCTAATTACATGTGGAACGACGAGTGGGTGGAGTGAAAAGCAGGCAATTAACGGCCCTCGTCTTGTTCCTACAGCAGGTCGGCGTACACTGCACCACCCTTTAATCACAACGGGGTCAGATAGGACACGCTTTGGTCGGCGGGGAGATGGTAGGGCGTGTTATTCATTAGCGTAGTACAAGTTTTATACTGCGTTAAGTTTATATATACCGTTGTATATAACCCTGGTATACTGTTGACCTGAATGCTCGATATTGACCTGAATTCATCTTTCAAATAAGCGGGTGCAATGTGGAACTCTGAAATGGAAATCTGTGACTTAACTATGAGAAAATAAACAACCACACCCGTAACATTTTAGGGTTTCTTGTCCCCAAATTGGCAGGGCCAAAACAACACAGGCAACACAGACATCGGAGAAAACAGAAAGAAGAGCGATAGATGGAGGAGGTGATTTATTCATTAGACACCTGAGAATTAAATAAAGTTCAAACAAAAGTCACCCCTGCAGTGAAAATATTCAGAATGGCATCTTAACCCCCACTGAGAGCGCTACAGGAATGCATGTTTGTCGATAAACCCTGACATTGGGATTCTTAGGATAATTATACACGTGTCTTTGTACAAGCACACAGCTGTGCTCACAGCTCATCACGGTGCACAGAGGAGCGCTTCAGTCTTAGTAGAAGAATGCAGAAAAATGGTTAACTCGGGTGACAAATTCTCCTTGTTCTTCCTTCAATGTGTCTAGTCAAAATTGATTCTTCCAAGTTGGGGTCAGCCTTGTTTTTCAATCCCAGTAAAGAAGCACACGATCAAACAGAAAGGAGCATCACTAACAGGTCATTAACAACAGGTCTGCTGTTACATAAACAGTAGCAGTGTGGAAAGAGGAAAAGGGGAGGAGATAGCCATGGAGGAGTGGTACAGACACGGGAGAGACACACACACACACACACACACACACACACACACAAAGATGGAGGTGACATTGGGCTTTGGGTGATTGTTTGAGCCCATGGAATTACTTTAGTCTTTGGCCCTGGGTGCCCCACTCCCACAACCCCATCACTTTGGTTGTCTGTCTGTACGATAAGCTCCAGCAGCACAGCCCCTGCCCAACCGCACCACCTCCAGGTCTGTGATGTCATCAGTGGTCTCGGAGCGACAGTGATCTGACACGAGCAGGACAGGCCACTGCCCTCCAACGGCGGGGGGGGAGCGGGCATGGAGAGGGGAGGCGGAGGGAGGAGGCTGGGCGTGGGATGGGGGAGGGAGGAGACGAGGGGAGAGGATATCACGACACCAGCCGAAGGAGCACAGCGGACACACTGAGGAATCCGCTAACCGAAAGTGGAAGAATGGTCTCTCTGTTTGAAATGTTTTTCTTTGACGAATGAAAGAGATGAAAGTATTCCAGAATATATGTATTTTCTGTGTTTTTAATATCACAACAGGGCTGGGGTTGATGTTATACTTTATAGGATATCAAGTAATATATATATTAAAATCGATATAGAATAGAAACAATAGCAGCATCCTGACATGTAATGTCAAGTAATTAAGGATGAAAAATCTAGTCCTATATTTTATAACAGACACAAACCAGGGAATGATCTGCATTGGCCCTAGAGAGTGAAAGACAATGTGAGACAACGAGGGGAGTGAGACCGACATAGAGTGAGAAGGTTCTATGACTAAGCCAGGTCTTTGTTAAGATTGACACTATGCATCATCTGAGCAAAGCACTCTCTGATACCCTCAACTAATGTTTTGACAACCATGCACATCACACACACACACACACACACACACTGGCAAATGCACATGCACTGGCACCACCACACACACACACACACACACACACACACACACACACACAAACACACACACAGATCACACTGCAACACGCACATTCGCACCCTGCACATTTCGTGCTCAGCCCTACAGTTTCTGTCAACGGCGCCTCCTCAGTATCGCTATGATGTCTTCAAATCTGCCACGAGCCTGTTGCCATGACGACGGGCACCTGCCTGCACCAGGCTCATATCTGAATGCGTGCCTCTCTGTAGGCTATGTAACATTCCCCTCAGTCAGAATCACTCTCAGACACACACACACACACACACACCTCTACCCCACCTCACTACTGTACCTACACACCTCAGCCCACACCTGCTCCCCCCCCTCCCCCCAGAGTGTTTGTTTATGCTTGGCGATGACCTCATAATTCGGAGGACAGACAGCAGATATGAGGTGTGATTTGCATGGGACCTGCACCGGGGCAGAATGAATGAATGAATGAATGGTATATTCTGTCTGTGGAGTGCTGGTTGTGAGGGAGCTGTCTGGAGTCTGAGCACCAGAGTGATGAAGGCTGGACCTGGAATCTAATAATAATAATAAGAGGATTGCAGAACGGATGTGGAGGGGACTGCCCTGCAGGGTAGAAATCATCATTCTTCTGACAGGATGACTTCTGGAAACATTGGTTCTTTCAAAGTTCAGTTTTGTTTAAATAGTATTCTATAAATATATACATGCATGTATTTATCTATTTAGGAAAGAACGATTTTGAAAACCATCCATATCTCTCATTGCGGTTGTTCTAAGCCGTGGGATTAAGGTTGTCTAGCTAAACTGCTATCAATCCCTAGGGTTAGTGACTGTGTGCATAGGGCCAGCCCGAGTTTCAGTCTTCCTTTCAGCCTTTCCTCATTGATCGTGTTCTGGAAGCACTGCAGGCCACCTGGGAGCGATTTAGGAGCACCATTTAGCTTAGTATTCAATTATTTGTATATTTTTTTGTTTAAATATCACATTGTCAACCTTAGTGGTAAACTGCGACAAAAGATTGCCTTTTTTTAAACATAAATACAAAAAACCTGTCGGGGGGGAAACTCTTTTGTCACATCTATGAACTTTTGTTCCCATTACAGCCATTAAATGACTGTAATGGCTGATGCTTCA
This sequence comes from Micromesistius poutassou, assembly GCF_964030765.1. NCBI lineage: Eukaryota > Metazoa > Chordata > Actinopteri > Gadiformes > Gadidae > Micromesistius > Micromesistius poutassou. The sequence goes on from NC_140273.1 coordinate 11,885,369, forward strand.
GGTACCTCATGCCAAGACTGACCTACCTGAATAAGTAATTTTAAACCAAATAGTTTGCTGAATGACTATGAAATAATAGTAAATCATTTTATTTGACAATACAAAAGGCTGCTTCTCCCTAACCCTAGGAGAAGGAAAGGGATTATCACCGTGAGCATGAGCCATCTTGGAGGTGAATAATCCCGGCGTCACTCTTTAGCTCCATGGTAGAGGAACCTTCAGCCTTTAACTTTTGATGGCATAACCAGATTAGCCTCTTACGGCTCTTTAGTGCTGCTTTCTTCTCCCTCTTCCTAAGGCGCTACAGCAGCCTGTAAAGGACAAGTTAGTCACTCATGAGGTCTATATTTAGATCACTTTGGATGGGTTGGATGGTTCCTTCCTCTATAGATAAACGACACAGTTTACTCTTCAGCACGAGATATTAAAGAAATACTAAATTGTTAAGTTGTTGCTGTTGTGAACCTTTTTCAACTGAAAAAAAATGGATTTCAGGGTTTACTACTTAAACCATTATTATTAAAGTATTTGTAAATATTTGTTCTATGTAAAATATGTTGATACTTGAAGATAATGCAATTAAATAAACTTATAATATTCTTGATGAAAATCATGAATCCATATTGTTTATAGATGTTGCTCATAGCAATGTTCTGATGTCATTGGCGGGCCTGAGTTATTGGTAGGAAGATATGATATTGTATTTCTGATTGAGGATTATTCAGGCAGAAGGACTGACAAAGACTGTTCTCATGGTAAATGGACTGCATTTATACTGCGCTTTTCTAACCAGTGTCCACTCAAAGCGCTTTACCTATTGCCTAACATTCACCCATTCGAGCCCACATACATACACCGATGGAGGTGTCAGCCATGCAAGGCGACAGCCAGCTCGTCCGGAGCAGTTAGGATGAGGCGTCTCGCTCAGGGACACCTTGACACTCAGCTAGGAGGAGACTGGGATCGAACTAGCTACCTTCCGGTTACCAGCCAACCCCCTCAACCTCCTGAGCCACATGCCGCCCAGAATCATCGAATGAAAATGATAAGGTCATGAGGTCAGATTTTCCTTGGCTAAGATAACAGCATTATTAACCTGATATAATGGACAGAAATGTCTCGTATTCAGTCCCAGAAAATGAATTGAATACAGTGTGCAAATGTTCTGTCCTTAGAACCAACCCTAAACGTTCAACTAATATAATTCTGGAAATGTTCCACGGTAAAGTCTGTCCCCCCATAATCTCGTCTTCGTAAACAACCACAAGATAATCAAACATCCCTGCCAGCCTGTAGCAGACGGAAACAGACAGAGACACAGACACAGACACACACACTCTCTCTCTCTCTGTCACCAGTCTATCATAGATATGATTCTAACAAAAGTGTCATAGAGTAAAAGGCAGAAGCCCCTTCCAAAATGTACGACAGAATAACGCACTGCAGCGCAAGAATGCGCTGTTTACGCACACAGCTGTTGAAGACTAATTGAGTTGTTCTTACGGAGACAGAGGAGAATAAAACTACCCGCAGAGAGAACCAAGGCAGTGTTGAGGGAGAGGAGAAACAACAAGCCAGGGAAATAAATGATAGAGCGAAAGAGAGAGAGAGATTTTCAGCAGGAAAAAGATGGAGGCCATTGTCAAATAACTAGACTCGGAAATCGGTAAACAAGGGGAAGAAAACTACAAACAATAAAAACAATGCCAGCAGTGGGGGAGGCCAGGCGGGGTGAGGCCAGAAGGGGTGAGGCGAAAGGTGGAACCAACAGTGTAGTTGCTGCTTTAAGTCTTTAAGTTATTGTGAGTCAGCGGATAATAGAGAAGACCTCCTTCCTTCCCTCCCTCCCTCCCTCCCTCCCATAACTTCCACCCTGGTCGCAGCCGTCAGCCTGGCGGGCCACCGGGCCGTTTATAACTGGGCCCCCCCTTCCTCCCAGACAGGATGGAGAATGACAGTCCAGCATACTTCAGTGATACGAGTGAGAGAGAGAGAGCGAGAGAGAGCAGCTGGAAGGACGAAGAAGGGGAATGCGTGTATGGGCTGCAGGCAGTTGCCATAAATCTGTGTGCCAAGTGCAGATAACCATGACACCCCCCCCATCCTCTCCTCCTACTTACTCTTCCTCCTCCCTTGCAGCAGATCTGGGCTCCTTGTATTCCTAGCGATGCCTGTTTCCCCACCTCCTCTGCCCTGGATGAGCCCAGACTGCTACACTGCTGGTCAGACCCGCTCCACCTGGTACTACAGACTCACGTCAGGATGGCCGTCGCACAAACTGAACCACACAACCACCACCAGCTCCACCACCATCAGCCCCATCATCATATCACCACCACCGCAACCACCATCACATCACCACCACCACCACCATCATCACATCACCACCACCCCCATCACATCACCACCACCACCACCCCCATCACATCATCACCCCATCACCCCCTCCCTCATCATCATCACCACCACCACCCCCATCATCATCATCATCATCATCATCATCATCCTCATCAGCATCGTCACCACCACCACCACCATCTTCCCCACTATCTTCACCACCACCACCATTGGTTTCCTTCCCTCCCGCTCGTTCTGCCCTTCAGGGAGAGAGGACGAGGTTGATGCAGCGGTAGTGGCTCGTTATTCTGCATGCCAGAGACCCTCTCCCTTCCCCCTCCCTCCCTTCCCCCTCCCACCCCGAGCGAATCTCAGCCAGTTGTATATACATGTGATATACAACAGGCTGATGTAACAAGTTTGGTGGTGAATCATTCCCGAGCAGTAACAACGTCACTATGCATATCCTTATCCGTGAGGGCTGAGTCACGGAGTGCGAAAGACCCATACGCGTCTTTACTGCTGACACAATGGACCATGAAAGCAAGTTCTCTGATAGGTAAAAACAGGACAGGATTTATTTTTTATCTATTAATTAGACAATGATACCAAGATCTTCAATGCAAACTTAATCACACAATCGATTAACATAAGAGCAGGTGCTCATTAAAAAATAACAAAAAAAACATAAGCCATTACAAGACAATTAATCCTGAGTTCAGCACCATCAGAGGAGTATTAATAATACAATATTTGGACTGATAGCACTATATAAAAAACAATCTCCAACTATCTCTCTTTAATCTCTGGTGAGGAGCACCATGACATCCCTAACACCTTTTCTCATATCAGATTGTAATCATTATTTTATTGTGTACTGTGTGTACCGTTGCTGCTTAGCGAGGAAGCACACAGGAAGTTGTTAGCTTAAAGTATTGTGATTGGATAAAACTAATCCGGATGTTGGAAGTTAACTTTTTGTTTTATGGTGTGTTCTTGTCATCCTCTTGGATGAGTCCAATATGCGATGTGCTTTAACCAACAGAATAATCTGCAGTAAGGGATTAACACTAGCATGATGAGAAAGAGACATTGCAGATTTGAGAATGTGGTGAATGTGATTATCACTAGACACCAACTAAAGCTGTGGTTTCTCACACTGGACCGAAATTAGTCATTTCGGTGTCCTGAGAATTAATTTCTAATATCCAAATATTTGAAGAAAGAGAAATGTTTCACTATGTATGTCACCAGTCTTTAACTGTTAAAGATGGATTGTAATTACTGACGGTCTATCTAAAACAGTGTGATCTTCACCTAACACTAGTTGACAAGGCGCTGTTGAAACTGTCTTACAGAGAACAAAAATAACCCTTTAGAATACTCAAAACCACTCGGCCATCATGGTCAACAATAGAGCTGATTCCTCCTCTTTAAAAATAGAATTGCCCATTCAGATGGCTGGATCAATCCCAGCTTCCATTAGTGTCCTGGGTCAGACAATAGTAGTAGAGGTTATTAATAGGTTGAAAACACGCATCATTTCCTGAATGCAGAGGTTATGCACACACACCTACAAGCATGTGCACGCACACACACGCAGTGTCACACACACACACGCACACACACGCAGAGTGTCACACACACACACACACACACTCCTATACAGGGGGCTATTAGGGGAGGATTATATTAATAATGACAACAATAATAACTTATAAATAATAAAATAATTACTTCACATAGAGCCTTACAAGAGACCCAAATGCTTATGGCCCAGAGGACTAGCAGAGCAGAGAGCTGTCTCCAAGAGCCAGCCTTATCTCTTAACTATTATCTCTGCAGTGTAACTCTCTGAACACTGTGACTGAAACCATTACCCCCCCCAAAAAAAGAAACCTTGCTCTCCCATCTCAGTTTTTATGAGCAGCAGAGGAACTATTTCTGGTTCTGGCCCGATTCCCCCTGAGTGCTAATCTGCGGACGCATTCCACACAGCCGGCACCGCGCTTACCGCTAGTACTGTTAGCGCACGCTGCTAGCATTAGCATCAGTGACGCCGTCGGTCACATGGAGCTCAATGTGAGACACCACCGTCCCCGCCCCACCCTGGCTGGTCTAATCCTGGCAGGGCACATCGAGGCCCGTGCTTTTAACAGTTCCCCGGGCGGGGAGGAGATTAAAAAACGACAGCAGTGATTAGCATGGTTATTAGCGGCGCAGAGCAGCAACTGGACAATAGCAGGGGGAGCAGGAGGAGGAGGAGGGGGAGGAGGGGGTGACCGCTCAGGGGGAGACAAATCGTAGAAGGAGGAGGAGGACGGGTCCTCCCTGACCAAATCTCAACCCCCACCGCCCCAAACCCGCCCTACACACCCTGCTCCTCAATCACAGGCTCCTCCTTCTATCCGCAGAGGAGGACGGGCAAGACCAGGAAGGAAGCAGCAAGCCCATATATGGTGTGCATGGAGGAAGAGGAGGAATTCATTCTTACTTACTCATGCTGGTGCCCAAGGGGAGGAGGGGTTGTGGGGAGAGGAAAAGGAAGAGGGAGAGAAGAGGGATAGGGCGCCAGCGCACTAATCTCTGGCTTCTTCTCTCCTCTCCTCTGCTCTCCTGTGTCCTGATTAGAGGGTATTTTACACAGACAACCTGGCTGAGCGCGGTGAGGGATTAACACCTTACAGCACAGCACAGCCCCAGTCTCTCTGTACCTCTCTGCAAGCTGAGGGGAGCACAGGAGGACACCGCTGTACAACCCAATCTGCAGGCAGGGGGAAGGGGAGAGGAGGACTGGCAGAGGGATAGAGTGACAGAGCAGGAGAGAGGAAAGGAGAGATAATAGAGGAAGAGAAAGGAGAGAGAGACAGAGCGAGGGATATAGAGAGGAGAAATAGGAGAGGGAGAAGGATGGAGGGAAGGTGAGAGGGAGAGGGCTCATGACTCGAAATGGCAAATGTTTGAATGTCACAAACAGTTGCATAACATCTATGTATGCGTTCTTCCAGCTGATTTACAAGTCATTTCCTCAGCTATATATTCATTCCCTCCTCTCCTCATCTCCCTACATCAAGGTCTTGGCGTCCTTGGCTTCATCATCATTATCGTCATCATATTCCTCCTCCTCCTCACATTGCTGACGTTTTCTGCCCCAGTTGTAAAGCGTCCGATGTGTTAGACTGCTTTTGTTGGAATTCTGTGTGTTAAGCTTTTTCTTTCTCATTTTCAGTAAAAAAAATATGCTTGATTATTTGTCTGTTTTTTTCTAGACTCGTGTTTTGAGCTTTCAGAGTATTTGAGTATTTAAACTAAGATAAAAGTGTCCACCAAATGGCATTTATTAATTGATGCAATCAAATCAACCCAACCCAAGATCTCAATGATCAATGGCCACAAATAAGCTATCCAAAGAAAACCCTATCCAGAACAAACCGGTTGGACACTGCTCCACGACCGAGCGGCTCCGCAGGCTGCGTAGCTCCCCGACCTCTGCGTCTCTCTCTCTCTGGGCGAGGGAGAGCGAGGCCCATGGCGTGGTAATCTGGTGTGTAAGCCTCTGCCCGGCTCTTATATAACAGGAGGGATGAAACCCGCAACCGGAGAGGCTGACGGCTGCGCGTGCGGCCGGAGACTCCAGCTGCCACTCCATCATGTGCGCTGATGTGTGTCCCGTCCCAGGAGCCCTGCGTGTTTTGACATCTAAATATACACGCGCTCTCCATGTGAATGAAAAACAATCCTCTGTGAGCTCCTCTGTGTTTTTTTTCCTCCTGTTCCAGTTGATAAATGACAGAAACAGGTTTTATTTTATTTGTGTGACGCGGGCAAATTAAATTGAAATTGAATTAGAATTATAGCAGTAGGAGGGAATAAAGTAGCAGGGAATAAAGTAGCAGGGAAGGTAAAATGTCTAAAATGTCTACTTTTGACGAGAGGTTTCAATTTAATTAGATTTGAAGCGTATATTTATATTAATGGCTTGGCACACTTGACAGCGAGGCGCGGTGTAAGTGGTTTCAGATGCGTCGATGGCAGAGACCGCACGGCGGCGGTCGTCAGAGCTCGTTATCCACGGTGCCTGGGCTGGCCCCACCTCAGCCGCCGCTCCGTGTAGCAGCCAATGACAAGGTGCGAATAACTCAACGCACCCACGCCATCCATGTCAATATGTTCAGACATGTCATTACCGCACCATATGACAGGGAAGGAGACGCCACACTGCTCAGAATCACACACGTTCCCCTCGCCCTTTTTTTGCTTTACATGTGTGTCAGCCCTCCATTTTGGCTAGCTACGTGACGGGAGTGGTATTAGCTCAGGAGAGGGGATTGGAACTCAAACAAATCCACCGGTGAGGTTGTGTGATTTCACTCTTGGTACGTTTGCTCTCCGTGTCAGAAAGACACAAGAATGAGTGAGATAATGATTTTAGGGTAATGGTGAGATAAAAGAATGGAAGAAAGTAAAAAGAGAAAGATAAGAGGGAGGCAGCGAGACCAAGAGGAGAGGAGACAGGAGCACGTCCCTAGAGAGAGATTCTATCATTCAGATGCAATCGACCGGAGATTGGTAATCGAATGACAAGCACTATATTGATAGTGCTTTTAGTGAATTAGCTTTATCTCTAAATCCAAAAAACAGGTATTGAAGCGCCATCGAGGCACTGCTGTTGTAGGACACTTTGAAAATATGGTAATATCTAATATTTCCTTTTTGGTCATACTCAAGTTAACAGATCCAAGATGTGGATGTTAAAATGATCATCCATCCGCTGGTGATAAAATGTATTCAGAGTGCGGACATAGTTGCTTTCTCGCTGAAACACACGGCAAGAAACGTGAACGCGTGCGCGCACACAGGAAGACACACACAGGAAGTGGAGAAGGGGGGAGGGAAAAAGTTGAAATATTTTAGTACTGTAGTACTTCTTAGCAAAGACTCATTTCTCATTTCCCTTTCATAGCTGCACATCACTGAATCAACCGGGGGAACAGCATGGATAAATTATTTAACTTAAACGGTGACACACAACGAAGCAGGCATTGTAAACAGCATTAACCGCCCTGCAGACCCAGGCAGGAGAACAGTCAATGTACTGATGGATGCATATTTTGGTGAAATTGTTAGCTAGAATTGTCCTCTGCTGCATAAAGGTGTGGCAGTGATGGAGGAGGTGTGGTGTCCTGTTTTGTTTTTTTAGAAGGAAATCGATAAGCCAAACCGCACATCGATTGGCTGTCATGTCGACGGAGGACAAGGGACTTCTGGAAGCGTTGTGGATTAATTGATACGCCTCACCTTGAATTTTTAACCCTAATGAGAATTCACTGAAAATGGGATTGGAACAAAGAGAGGACGGGAGGGGAGGATATAATGATGGCAGACGAGGATGGAGGTGAATGGAAGCGGATGTCCCCCTCAACAGAGAGAGCTTACTAAAGCATACTCAATGGTACACTCCTGTTCAGGGCAGACCGCTAGCAAAAACCCAAAAGGTCTCAACTCCACTCAGGACCACTCCAGAGGGAAAGTTCTGGCACACAAAGGGAGAGAGATTAGCCTGTCATTGGAAAAATTGGCCTTGCATTCTGACAGCATAAACAACACACACACACACACAGACAAACACAAACACACTCAACTTCAACCCAGATCCCTGATGCAAAATTCCTCTACTATCTGTTCCAACACACGTTTCCTTAGGCACAACACAAGACCGACCCGAGAGCCAATACAAAACACTGTGTGTGTGTGTGTGTGTGTGTGTGTGTGTGTGCGTGTGCATGTGTGTGTGCGTGCGTGCGTGTGTGTGTGCGTGCTTGAGTGTGTGTGCACACACACTAAGGAAGATGAATTGTGTACAAATTCCTGATGGAGATGGAGGGGGAGGATGAGGACACAGAGGGCATTGGGGGGAGTGGGGGGACGGCACAATGAGGGAGCTAGGAAGAAACAGGCAGACTTGCATCAGCACCAAAATCAATACTGCAGTGAAACCCAACTCCCCCCAGTCCTGAGTCGTGTTACCCACAGTCTGGACGTCACCCGTTGGTTTAACACAACCGTTTCCAGGGTGTACCGTAGACTGACGGAGAGCACAAGTGTTGCAGATTTTTTAAGCGGATATAAACCATACGTGGCACATTGAGGCCAAGACTTTAATGGCTAAAACTCATGAATAATTAATAGTTTATCACTTTGTAATTACATATAGCTTTCAATCAGATGAATTGATGAATTAGCCAATGAGATCTTTACCAAACAAAGGAAAAATGATTGGCTTTCATTGCGAGAATTAAATCCCATCTTTTCCCATTGACTTGTGGCAGATGGTCTTTCTGAATCCACCTACCACGAGCCAACTATAGGCTGTTTAGGACACCCTTACGAAACATCAGTCATGTGTTTAGTATGCTGTTGTGTGAGCCAACCGGACACAAGGACATATCAGAACAGAGAACAGTGTGTGTGCGTGTGTGTGTGTGTGTGTGTGTGTGTGTGTGTGTGTGTGTGTGTGTGTGTGTGTGTGAACAGTGAACAGTGAGTATTGACTTTTATTAGGTCCGGTCAGGAGTGTGTCTTTCCTTGTTGATGTACTATTGAACAGGAAGTGACTCATAGCATTGGCCTATTAAAGGAATGTGTATAGCATCTTATATTACTGGAAGATATTATGTTTCAATTGTTTGTCTGGCTTTTCTTTTGTAAAATATATATTCTAACAGTATGTGTCGTGTACATAAGGCAATCACGGATACCTAGGTAATCCAATAAGCTTTGAATACAGTCAGGTAAAAACAAGTTTCCCAAAGAAATGGAAGCATACTAGAGAAAATGGAGAGCAAAACGCACATTTGCAGTCTTTTGACAATTCTGAATAAGCATCTCCAATTGTCATCTCTTCTCAAGTAGTTCATATGAAATCAGACACATGGTCCTCTCTATCTCACTGAATCACACTTAGTTTAAAGACCGCTATTAAGCTAGCACGCTAGATCAACCAATCTAAACTATTTTAAATTGCTTTAGCTAAAAGAACAAAAAGATAATAGCTCACCGCTTAAGTGTCGGGATAATAAATAACAGTAAATTAGCACAAAGACAACACATGGCAAACCATTAAAAGGCACATTCAACCAGGACAAAGAGGCAAGATTATTATTAAAACGACAGCAGTCCAGAGAAGCAAGTAACTGGTTATTTATATCATGCACAACGTGGAAGGATATATTTGATCAAAGTGTGCAAAATATCACACTTTACATGTTAATCCAAGCAACACACTCCTTTACTCAATCTGCTATACTCCTCACATCATTCCAATAGATATGTTACCATGTTTTATTTATGGAGAGGGAATGTACCACACACATATCAATCTAAATGTAAGGGTTGATGTTAAACCTTGGGTAATATCCACTGTTACCGGGGACAATTAGTTTAGAAGTATGGAATTACAGCAAAACAACAACAACAAAAGGTTGCGGTTACACGGTTCTGAATCCATACATTTACTCACATGGAATAGTGCCAACGATAAGCACTTCAACATAAGACGCAAGCATAGAGGCACTTTCTGGCCAAGGAACAAGCAGAAGCTGTACTTTGAGTTATAAAGATCCCCCCCCCCCTTGGTGCATTAATAAGCATTCATTTCTTGGCAGTAGTGGATGGAAGTCAGTCAATGCAGCAAAACAAACTTCGAGAACAGTTGGCCCTCTGCAGTCTCTACACAATTTAACTGGTCTCCAGCCAACATTTTCTGGGGGCTTCTTGGATTATAGTGAGAGATACTGTGGCCGCCTTTCAAGAAGCTGGGACACATCTGACGGACATCACAGGGGGTGGCTGTGAGTCCACCTCTGTGAGACCGCCTCTCTATAGGTGGCGAGATGAAGGGAACCGCCGTGCTTGGCTATTCTGCTTCATATGCATGGTGTGGAAACACTTGCAGTCTGCGACATCAACCCCGTTTCAGCCAAAAAGTTTGACCACTGACATAAATTTCTGAATCGGATCAACGGAGAACAGAGTCGATCTTGAGGATTGCTCTTCTTTCCCTACACACGTATGAAGCAGTGCTCACTTGTATTAGAAAATAGCAGAATGTGACGGTGCCTCTTTAAGGAGAGTGTCGAAGTGATGGAGGTTCTTAACTCCGCCCACCTCCTACCAATGATGACACATGCATGGGGAGTCACAGGTGATGCGTCACACCTACACGACCCCATCAGTATGATCTGGAGTCCCACTGCTCCTATTAATCTCAGTACAATCTCTCATTCAACCCTCCTGGTTGTGATTTGAGGGAAGGCAAACACACGTCTTGGACTCAAAATGGCTCCATGCAGTCAGACACACCCTGGTCTGGGTGCAATGATCTGCTGGAGCTGCCCCATCCGTGGTTACAGTTCTGAGTCAGCTGGGCACCATGTTGGCCAAGAACACACACACACACACACACACACACACACACACACACCATTTGCTGAGCGTGCACGTCCATGCATATGGGACTTCTGGCTGGGGCCACCAGTCATTACTCCGCTCTTTTGTCTCAGTGGCGCCCAGCGAGGTACACACCGAGGACACAGCTGCCTGCTCCTTCTCTTCCTCCTCTCATTCCTTCATCTGCTCATCCTCTGCTCAGTTCCTCTCCACATCCTTCTCCTCCTCATCCTCGGTCTTTCCACCTTTCCATTTCTCTCCACACACACCTCCTCCTCTCACCAGTCTCTATCTCTCACTCCTCCTCCACCTTCTCTCTTCAGTCATTGCATCCCCTCCCCCTCCCCTCTTCAGACCTTCCACCCCCCCCCCCCCCCGCCCTCCTCCTCCACCTCTTGATCATTTCCTCAGTGTCTCCAGCCTTCATACCTCCTCCTCTCAACCCGTCTTCATCTGCTCCTCTTAACCCCCTCTGGGCTTCTCCTCACATCACAGTCTCCCCCCCCCATCCTCCTCGTCTTCCCTCATCCCATCCTCATTTTCCTTTGCTCCACATAATCTAACCCCTCCGTCGCCTGCCTTTCACTCCTCTGTTTACACCTCCACCATTTTGTGTATTGTCTATTCAGCTCTTGCTCATTCTCTCTGTCTTGATGTGACAGCGCTGTACACGCGTATAGGAGGCACAGAGTGTGTCGTGCTAGGCGTCATATGTGCATAATGCATGTGCCGTCTACAATGCATATCGACAGCAGGGAGAGGTCATGACAGCAAGTCCATTTCTATTCTCTTACTTTCTATTCTATCACTTTCTCTTTCCGTTGAACAGGATGTTGGTGTGGGTGTGTGTGTGTGTGTGTGTGTGTGTGTGTGGGGGGGGGTCGTGATCTCTCGTCGGCTAACGACCCCTGACCCCTGGGCTGTGGAGTGAGGCGATCACTGGGACTTCCCCCACCCAAGAGACACAGAGACTTTCTCAGCAGTAAATCAAACAACATGTTGACCTTTCCACTCCCTCCCCCTCTCCCTCCCCCTCTCCCTCCCTCCCCACCTTTTTACCACTCCAGAACACACACGCTGGCTCACTATTAAAAAGACATGAGGACACTCTGCATGGAGGACTTTAATATTTATGGACATGGTGAATGTGTGGTAAGGAGGACCCCAGCCAGGCCTGTCTACATGGTTATTGGAGTCATGTTCTGTTAATTGCAGGGCTGGCCATTATCAGGGATATATGTTCTGCTTAATGGCTGCTGTGTAGCATTACAGTATACTACGACCATAACGAGGTGGTAGAAAAACACACAAAACCCAACTGATCATTTATGAGCCTCGATTGAGAAGTTAACCAGACGCCATCCATCTAACATGATTTATGAATGTATTCATTATTATCATACACTTTTTTTTTAATCCAACACTCAACCCTTATAAATTCTATATTTTAGAAACTTTTTGACGGCAGAAAAAAACAATCGCATCATCGCAGGTATTGAGACTTACTGTCTGCAAACCTCCAGCCCTGACTAGCCCAGCCTAGCTTGTGTTTCCCTGCAGTGCACGATGCCCAGAATACGTGATACACAAGCACTGAATAAAACATTAGCCATGGCCTGAATACTGATGCGCAGAGAGAGAGAGAGAGACAGAGAGACAGAGAGAGACTATGGAAGAAGAGGAAGAGATGGTTGGGAAGGAGTGACAGAGAGGCACCATGCATCCACTGAGAACCACAAGTCTCTTCCTATCAAAGCCTCCAGAAGGCAGGGCTCCGCAGTAACAGTCGACTATTCACACCCCGCCAGAATCGGCCAGATTCTCGGCCACTCGAGTCTTTTCCCAATGGAAAATGCAGCAGATTGAGTCGTTGAAACCCTTGACATGAATCAAATATGCACCAAGAAATACATGGATGAGGGACACAATACCGCTTCCACAAAATCCCTGTAGAAAACACGGAGAGCATTCTCAAAATTTGTCTAAAAATCTTTACTTATGAAAGGCATGAATACATATATACGACACAGATCGGCAGTATAAACCACCACAAGCCAATCCCTGGTGGCCTGGCCTGATCTGCCAACCATAAACCCAGAGATGCAGAGTCGCTCTCTGATGGATTTCAAACAAGGTTTAAAGCCTTCCAAACATGCTAATGCCCTGTTTGTATGAACTTTGTGCTGCTTTGACATTTCAATTGAGTATTGCATTGTAGATCACTCACACGCTTTCTTAGAAATGATCTTTCAAGTATCCTACTCTGATAATTGGTTCCCAAGTACTTTAAAACATGGTGACTTCCTTACTTTTTTTGTAAAGGGACAAGATATAAAAGCATGGACGAACTGAAGACATCCTGTTGCGTTTTACGCTATCAATGGACCCTGTTCAGAGTTTCCAGGTCATTGTTAAATAAACGGTTCAAAACCAAGCTTTCAAAAAGAGACCCTTACTTTAAATGGACTGCTGCAATTGCTAGAATGTCTCATAATTTCATTGCAGCAATCGAGACCATTTAATAAAATGTGTTAGCTGGAGATCAACACCTTAATCACTGAGAGCCGAAGCAGACAGACAGTGTGTAGAAGCATGGCTGGTCTGTCCACCTAACACATGGAAACACGTCTGGTAGAGAGACAGGTTTGAGACATGGCTGTCTCTGCCCTAACATATGGAAACAAACCAGGGAAAACGACACACACACACACACACTTCAACCTGGATGTGAAAGGAACCCAATTAAGTTATTTTTTGAAAAGGTAGACACACACACACAGCAATTGCTGTAAAAGGAAACAAAGTTATTTTTGGCATGAAGGCATGTACTTTTCCCCTGGAAGACAGGTGCATTAGAGGCAATGCACTCTGTGTGACGGCATGTCCGGGTGAACGCCAGGATGCTGAGAGGCTGCAGGCGTGTCCTGTACCCATGGCTACAGACTACCACTCCTGCTGCAGTGCAGAGCTGAGCCTGGGCCAGGCTGGAACCAGGGAGACGGCCTAACAAGAGGACAGCTTGAGGACAGCCTTACCATAAGACAGAAGGACAGCCTCACAAGAGGACAGAAGGACAGCCTTACCATAAGACAGAAGGACAGCCTCACAAGAGGACAGAAGGACAGCCTTACCATAAGACAGAAGGACAGCCTCACAAGAGGACAGAAGGACAGCCTTACCATAAGACAGAAGGACAGCCTCACAGGAGGACAGAAGGACAGCCTCACAGGAGGACAGCGTCACAAGAGGACAGAAGGACAGCCTCACAGGAGGACAGACGGACAGCCTCAGAAGAGGGCAGAAGGACAGCCTCACAGGAGGACAGAAGGACAGCCTTACCAGGGGACACTATACACTGACTATACTATATTATGTATAAACAATCTATACTATAAACACATGTTTATAGTGTCAAAATCAATCTCTGCAGAAGTCATATCAAAAATGAGAACAGCTTTGAGGGCCATATATATCTCTAATCGTGAATAGCACAGAGAGCTATACAGAAAGTAGGACAAAGATAAATCACTAACTTTGAAGGGGCAAAGTGAGTCACCTTTTATTAACTATAATATCAATAATTAAGTCAGTGTTTTACATGACTCAACCCGTTAACAAATCGACTTTTCTTTGTGCATACAACTTTCTTTTCTCTAAAGATCCACTGGGATGGTTTACATAAAGAAATTAGCTGTTTTGTGTCCGTTGTTGGAGGAATGGCGCGACCGCCTCTCTGGTTGCTGCTTTAGTTGACAACGTTGCCGATGAAGAACCAGGAGGCTGACTGAACGCTCCACTGCAGGTTCGCTCACGCCTTGCACTAAATAAATGGTGCCGCTGTAACAGTGAGGGGTCCTGAAATTCAGAGTATGCATCCTTTGAAATGGTTTCGTGTGGGGATGAGGGGGAGGGAGGTGCAGCAGTTCTGCACGCAGCTCCAATGTAGGAGCAGGTTCTCAGTGCTTGCTGCTTGCTGGGTCTTGTAGTGCCATGCATCAGGGGAGCTTGAGATGCAGAAAAACAACATTTATTTGGAGCTGAAATGATTATAAAGGCTGGTACCAATTTGGCCAATGTCCTGATTAGGCCCCTCGGCCTTGTGTTTGACACATGTGAACCATACTGTACTGTACTACATGTTTATTAAGTTTGTCAAGGATTGCCTCCAGGTTAGCCTGTGCAAAATTGAATCAAATCCTGGACCATTTACACTTACACACTACATTTCTTTTATTTCAAAATTAATTTATGTTTTTGGGCTCCCAATTCCATTTGCTATTTTTATTTGCACAACATATAAATAGAAGTGAGCTGCGTGTGTGTATTTTAGGACAAATTAATGGATTGCATAATACAGATTCCAAAACTTTGTTTCCACAATGTAATGAAAAGCATTATCAATCCAGCCAATCATTACAGCCCAGTGTGATTGAGTAGAATAGGTGAAATGTAAGATATATTAAAAGAGATATTTAAAAAGCAAAGCAGAAAGCCTTGTAGACATCTTTTTCATCCTCCGTCCCTCCCTGTGTGATTGCAGAGCCCATCAGAGGAGTAATAAACGTTTCCTCCATCCCTTCCCTTAAGTATCTCACCACGGTTTTATCGCTAATCTTCTTTTTTAATAGTTTATCTCGTCCACTCAGTCACGACAGGCTCAAGAGGTATTTATTCATCCTTTCTTTCTTTCCTTTCCTCTGTCCCAGCTCCCTCCCTCCCCTCAACCTGCATCCCTATCTTCCTACGTCCATACCTCTCGTTTGTACCTCACTCCCTCCTCGCTCTCCTCCCGCTCTCCCACTTGCTCCATCACTTCCTCTCTCCCCATCTGTTAACTCCCAGCTGGGTTTGTTGTGTGCCGTGTCCCTCGTGCACGAGGAGGTCCACCGTGCACGACGAGGTCTGCTGTGCACGAGGAGGTCTGCCGTGCATGAGGAGGTCGCACACAGTGCCAGCTAAATGCACGGATGGATGAGTCACCCACTCAGAATCTGCCACCACGCACGCATGCGCGCATACACACACACACACACACACACACACACACACACACACAATAGCGCAGATTGTGTACTTGCAAACGAGAGAAAGCTAGTTTGCAAGATAAACAAGAGAATTGAGCTTCAATGGTGTGTGTGTGTGTGTAGATGCTGAGCTAGAGATGCATAAATGATGCAGCCATCTAGATAACAGGAATGCAAATGAGCCATTGGGATGGCAATCATTCACCGCGTAAACCCCTTCTGCACTGACTCATGGAAGCCCATTTCCATCGTCTTCAATAAGACTGGTGCTTTTTAACTCAGAGGTAACTGGAGACGTCATTCCTAATCACAACGTCTGTGTGGCTGTCGTTGTTACAGAACACGACAGAGCCGTGAGAGGAGATCTCCATTCATTATCTCTCTGTCTCCTGTTATTATTGAGTTTATAGTTAATCATTAAGCATATAAATGATCCAGAATCTCACCCTTTCACCTGGCCATGCAAAACATAAAATATATAATTACAGATATTGTATTATCATAAATAATTTTAATACTGGAGTACAGCAATAATGCTGGTTCTTACGGTTTTACTGTGAAGAACAGATTTCAGTACATTTTCTTTCTAAGTAAATGTGTGTGCACATGATTCTGCCACCCCTCTCCCCTCACAAGCTGCTTTGAACAGCTCCACAGTGTTTATTTTTTTACCGTAATAGTTGGCTAGCAACACACACACACACACACACACACACACATTTCTATAGAAGCTGCCAACCCTGTTTTTAAAGTTACAGTTTATGATTTCATCCGGAGAAAATGTGCAAGGCCAGCGTCAGACCTTCAACTTCTCCTTCGTTTGGGGGATGTTGAAAGATGAGACGTGAAGGCCGGGCCCATGAAGAATGTTGCCATATTCTATGTGATGTTTTCCAAGGAGAGGTATAAATTATAAGCACTTTGTTCTGAAGCCTGGTGATCGCACTTGGGATACAGTGTAATATAGAGATGGTTACTATACTGACGTCTATTAACGGGAAACTGTGTCTAGACGTAGAATAACGTAGAATAAATGTATGTTGGAAGTTGGTTTAATCTGCCAATAAGAAAGAACATACCAATCACTAACTTCCGAGTGCTGCAGGTCCTTAAAAATACACGTTCTTTCAAAGTATCTGGCTGAAATATTATGTTTAAGTAGACAACCCTGCAACACATGCCATACCTTTGCATTTATACATGTAATATGCACACACACACACACACACACACACACACACACACGCACGTCGGTCACAGAGGTGGCATCTGCTCCTATATGACTCACTGCACCCGCTCAGGGCTGAGTTGATCTGTGACGTAAAAGCGCTGATAAAAATAGAGTCATTACATCTGTGTTGAAGTCTGTGAAAGGAGCACAATGAGGGAGCAAGTACTCCAAGGGATAAACACACATACAAACACACACTTACTCCCCTTCTACCATGTACAGAACACACACACAACTGCACTCACTTTCTCTCACTCACACGCACGCACGCACGCACGCACACACACACACACACACACACACACACACACACACACACACACACAAGAATTGATTGGTCGTTAAACCAGGAGCTGGGCTGGGCCTACCCTTCACGGCCGCTGCCCCGTGTCCCGGGACAGTGGTTAATGGTGCCCCGCACCACACCACGCGCCACCATGACCTCGCTCCACAGAGACAGGTGGAGAAGGTGGAGGGTGACCGGAAATAAATGACTTGGTGATGGAGTGTGTTTATCACGTACATTAGAAGGTGAGTGGAGGTAGTGTGTGTGTGTGTGTGTGTGTGTGTGCGTGCGTGCGTGAGTGTGTGTGTGAGAACCGTACAATGAGGGTGAGTGAAGATATGTGTGTGTGTTTATCTGGGTACTAAACACAAGACAGAAGGTGAGTGAAGCTGTTTGAGTATTTGTTGGTATTGTAATCGAGATAATGTGAGTGAAGCAGCTTGTGTGTGTGTGTGTGTGTATGTGTGTGTGATGTGTGTGTGTGTGTGTGTGTGTGCGCGTGCGTGTATGCGTGTATGTAGGTGACTGAAGAAGCACGTGTGTGTGCAAGAATGTAAGTGCACGATTATATTGCGTTCATGTGTGCATGTGTGTGTGTGTGGATCTAGCCCCCCTCCACACTGAGGCCCTCTCTGCAGCCCTCCAACGCGTTAGCACCCCTCGACCACCTGGTGTGCTTTAGACACCTAAACTAAAGCACAGGATGAGGTTCTGCTGTGGTTTCCACGGCAGCAGGGGTCCTTTCCAGAGCATTAATTAGCCACGAGCCGCACCCGTAAAGCTAGCCCCGCGAGACTTTGTTCGTTTGATGGAGAAAACATTAGCATAGTGGTGTTGAGCTGAGGCAGTGTAATAGAATAGAATGCCTTTTTACAAACATTCTTTTTTTATGATTCATACAGATACGAGTAACCCAAGCCATTAGAATTTAAACCGAAAAAATATATTCCTATACGAAAAAAAGTGTTTGTTTGGCTTACAATATATGCTGGTCCAATTCAATTACATTCTTTGTTGCGGCCCTAATCCCATGACATCCATCGCTGTGTGCATGTGTGCACTTTCAAATGTGCATGCACATGCAATTCATGCATGCGAGTGTTTGCAGGTGTGTAGGGGCCCGTCGGTATGGGGGTAAGAGGAGGGTAGTGTGGGGGTCGGCAAGGACAGATTGCTGGCAAGGGGCCCATATGGACTGGGACTTGGGATCTGATCCTGCTGGATTACTGAGCCATACATGGAGCCTGCTGTCGCCCTGCTCTCAGGGGGAGGTGCAGGAGGGGAGGAGGAGAAGGCAGTGGGGTGGAGGAGTATTGGGGAGGAGGTGAAGGGGAGGAGGAGGCACAGGGGTGGAGGAGCATGGGGGAGGAGTTTCAGGAGAGGAGGAGGAGGCGCAGGAGAGGAGGAGAATGTAGGAGAGAGTGAAGTGGAGGAGGCGGCACAGGAGGGGAGGAGCATGAGGAGGAGTTGCAGTGGAGGAAGAGGACAGGGGTGGAGGAGTGTGGAGATATGAAGAGAAAGTGTATGCTTGAGGCCAATGACTGCAATCGGAATACAACATGAAATGTAAATGGACCTCCTTCAATTATTCAACTACATTTTTTCTTATTTTGCTTCCATACACTGTCTCCTGTTTGTCAACTCATCCTATAACACATTTCCTCTCCATCTCATCTCAAGCCTTCAACGTGCCAACAAACATCTGGCTGGCATGTTTTGTCCCTTTTGCACGATTCAAATCACATTCCTCCTCTGTATGAACTATGACCTTGTTACCAATAAGCTGGCATTAACCAGACAGGACAGTCTGGTTACTAGGGAGGTTGACTCCCAGCTAAAAGGTTCTGGGTTCAGACCCCACTGTCTGCCCCCTAACCTGATGGGCCTCCCCGTGCACCCCTATCTCCACCTTTTTGACATTTATCTGAATTCACGGTCACATTGGATAACAGTGTCTGCTAAATGACTAAACAGTAAAATAAATAAGAATGTCAACGCTAGGGAGGCATGGCTGAAGGGACGGCACGGTTATGGTCGATTTAATGTTGACTAAAACCAAAAACAAGACCATGTAACTGGCCATTGACTTTAATTTCTAACGTTTTGAAACGCCAGACAAATCCTCCTCCTCCAATTACAGCTTAGCGCCTTTTTAAAAACTTGTCCTCCTCTCTGCCTCCGCCTCTGTCCTTGAGAAGAGGTCTATGTGTGTGTTGTGTGTGTGTGTGTGTGTGCGTGTGGTTGTTGGTGTGCGCGTGTGCGTGAGTGACGCGTGTGTGTCAGTGTGTCTGAGCTACAGCGACAGGCGAGGAGTGACTTTGTGTCCTACATGCCTTGTCATACCCACCGAAAAGATTGGGAGATTTAGGAACCTGGAGGGGTATGGAATGAAATGGCGTCATAAACTCTGTATACTGAACATGGCAATTCTTCGAAACGCTCTCACACACACACACACACACACACGCACACTTACCTACCATATTATCCTCATCTATCAACTGAAACCACTTAGGTAATTATACTCTTCTAACCACTGAACACACATTCACCCACACACCTGACTAATTATCTCTTTCTATTAACTGAACACACACACACACATAACCTAACTAATACTATACAGCATTTATGCGTAGAAAGGAACTTGATTACATGTAATTGAACGTAACAGCAGAACATAACCATAACATTATCTCTCTACCGCTGAATCGTCGGCTAGAAAATCAACAACTGACTGAAAGGTTCGGTTTATCTGTCACAATGGATCGGTTAGTATGTGACAAGCGCTGACCTTCGCAAGCAGGGCTATTATTAGTGTCATGATTAGGTAATTACTCTCTCCTGGAATAACACTCTTCCTCTGCTGAACGGTCCAGGAGAGGATGATGATGCAGCTGATGATGATGATGGGGCAGACAACACAAAGCTTATTCACGCAAATGGGAGTCTGAGAAACTGAGATAAGGAGAGCGGAGGAGGGCAGTGATGAGAGCAGGGGTGTGAAAGAATAGAGGCAGTGACGATGGTTAGGTACTGTAAATGGATCCAAGGCAGGAGAGACCCATAGAGCCAGGGAGAGGGTTCTAAGGCAGGGGAGAACCGGAGAGCAGGAGGCCAGGGTGAGGGTTCTAAGGCAGAGGAGAACCATAGAGCAGGGAGCCAGGAGGAGGGATCTAAGGCAGGGGAGAACCGGAGAGCAGGAGGCCAGGGTTCTTGAGCAAAAATGACATTTTACACATTCTGGCTCCTCCTAGGTAGGTGTTGTTGATACCAGTACAGATCACCACACACGTCCAGTCACATATTGTACCCAGCCAGTTACCGATGAAACAATCTGCATAATATAGTAATACACAAAAAATTCACAGAGATAGAAATATTTTCTAAATATATCCCTGTGACTATTTCAATGATATATATGCCTGCTGCATGGCAATACAAATGGTCCTGTTCCGTAACCTTGAAACTACGTAGAGCATGCACATGGAAAATTGCGCATTAGTTTGGAAGATGTCCATTTCTTTCCGTTCCTCGGGTGGACCGTGCACTACACGGCTGAGCTGTAGCCGTGCAGTGTGCGTTTAGAGGGCGGCGAGGTCACGGCAGAGGACCGTGGAGGTAAAGACGGATTTCCGTCACAACGCACTTAACGGTTATGCAACGTTTGTGTGCAGCGTCAGTAATCGCTGCCGTAGTTTTTCAAAACACACACACACACACACACACACACACACACACACACACACACGCACGCACAGCCTCTAACACCGCTATGGGAGCGCCGGGCTACACCGAGAACTACGCGAAGGGCTGCAGAATGTCATCTGAAGGGTAGGATAGTGAAGCCATGTTCTCCGTATTACGATTTCAATCATGGATTGCGCTCGTGGGAAATTCTACCTCTAAATTATTTTGATATGGATGTAAAATAGTTTGCAGAGTGTCCATCAAATACATTTTTTTTTACAAGAACACGATCGTAAATATATCCCCCCGTCCCTCCTCCACTACCACCAACAACCTGCACCATGGTTGATCGGTGGTGCAGTACCGGAATCCGCCGCACATGATATGAATCCGGCAAGGCAGACCCGAGCGACGGGTAAATACGAGACCAAACAAGGACGTTGCCTCATGCAGAAACCAAATAGGTTTACCCTCCATCCAATCACCCATCCACACGACCGGTGTGCCGCTACACCGCATCACCGAGGACAAGTCAGGTTACACACGCAGTCGACGCTGTTCAACTGTACGTGAAAAAAAGGTTTTTAGCATGGAGCTCTTGCCAAGGGGTTTAGTGTGTAAACGAGAAGACCCCTACCTGAGTGGCTTTGTGGAATTGCTTCTTCAGTCCCGCTACAGACATGACTTCTACACGGTGGTTTTAGCCGGGGTGTACGTGGACTGATGCTGCAAATCGCGACAGGTAAACGCGGGTCCCACTTGCGATGGTTTTCCTTGCAAAATTGACGAGCCCCTTCGATCTCTCTGCGCCGTTCTTCTTAACCAAAGGAATCTCTCTTGGCAGCGGAGGGAGGGGGTTGAGCAAAGCCGTGATCAGCAGGGTAGACTACTGAATGTCAAAACCACATGTCTGCACGCCGTGACGTAGGTCGTAAGCACGGTTGCGTCGTACGCGTCGTTTCTTAAAGCAGACGTTTCTCGGAGCACGACGTCCGCATCCCAGCGTACAGATAACACGACAGGATCTATACCTCCCCGCCCATCAGGGGGGACATGGGGTCGAAGATAGCTGGAAAAAAAAACCTCATCATATGAGCAAAGAAGAGAAACCCAGCTTCGTGTATGGGGTGGGGTGGGGTGTGGGGGGGGATCGATGGAAATGGTGTAATGTGCATACGTGGACATGATAGAAACGACCCACGCATGACACAGACCCCTGTTGCTGTTATAGTGGTTGATGTGAAAACGGCCAGGGGCAGCGTTCCAAAGGGTTGCTTTTCAGCACCCTGGACAGCGCCCATACAGCCAGGCTCCCTCAGGGAGCCGCTGCTGCTGCTGATGCTGAGACGGATCAACCTAAACTGAAGCCCCACAAAACACTCACATTGTAGGCCTACATGTTAACCACTAGTAAATCTGCTAATTTCACAATCGCTGAATACGACCAATCACTTTATTGTGAAAAATCATGTAAGACTAAAATCATTACAATCAGAATACGGATTTATTAAGAGTCATCTCCACAATTTGGAGTAATGTTTTTTTTTTTTTTTTTAACGCCAGATGGCTTTCCTATTGTCATTTCAGCAAATATTTTGACACTTAAGGCTGCTACTGAAGTTCTGGAACAAAGCAGGATACAAATAGGCTATCTTTTTTTTTACCACATGGCACATGGTCCATGATAATCTCCACTAGTTTAGTACCTGGGCCCCGGAGAGCAGACCCATCATTCATTATGAGCGACACTTGTTTCTCCTGATGTCTCTGTGAAAAGGGTCTATAACTCAGAAAAGGAAAGCATATTATAACTTTGTGGATGACCTACTCCGTCCACTAGTAGGTCTACATTTAATTACGTAGGTCAGTGGTTCTCGCGTTCTCTAGTGGTACGCGGAGTATGAACAATTATTTTTTTTTAAAAGTTGAAGCAGAGCTGGGTTCACCGTAACTCTCACGGGTTCACCGTGTGTGATGGCCGTGCAGTGTTTCCCACACATAGGCCAATGTGTGGCGCTGCGCCACAGATTGAACAACGAGCGCCACAAATTGATTCCGCTTTTATTTATTTTTACTTGAACGCGTTTTTTAAATGTAACTCCGCCAGCCCGTAATCGCGCCCCCGTAATGCTGCCAGTCCGACATGTTCCCATTCCGACAGTCCTGTGCGCGTATGCAAATTAGCCTTGTGCGCCAAACAGACGAAGGGCCCTATCTTGCGCCCGGCGCAATTGACTTTCTACACCGACGCATGTGTCGTTGCTAGTTTGCACCCGGCGCAAAGCTGATTTCCCCCCGCAGCAACCAGGCACCACTACACTTGCATGTTAAATATTATGATGTCAAAGATTATGCATACATGTGAAACTGCATAGAAATAGCGTGTGGATTGTGGAAACATTTTTTTTTCCATAGGGCTGCACGAATGAACATGAATGAAGTATAGTAAGCTATGCCATGCGTTAAAATAATAATAAAAATAATAACAATAATACATTCGAGAAAGTATATTCCAGGCTTCCAAAACAAAATCTAGTTTTAGGGTAAATGATTGGTTAAATGATTTGGGAAAGAACAGCTGATACAGCGGTAAATTGTAGGCCTACTTTTAAATCAATGCATCTGCAAACACCGTACAGCAAACACATATGTTCTTAACAAAGACATCGTGTACAAGCCCATTACTTTTAGGATTGATGAGTATTTGATCGTGAGAAAACATAGCTTTACCGCGAGTGAGTGTTTAAAATAATGAATGAATGCGGGTGATGCTTGGTGCGCGTGTGTGTGCACGCCCATCTGTCTAAACAAACGCAAATTAAACACGTAAGTGTATGAGAAGGAAATCGAGTCAGTCGACCTGCGATAAGCAGCTGATTCTGAACGAACTCGTCTTCGAGATGGACGTGTTCTAACGCATTCAATCAATGAAATGTTAACACAACAGTATATATCTGACCATTTAATTTTCGGGGAATTTTAGGGGAAGCCGAGCTTCCCTTGCAGTCGAGAAGTCGCCACTACGAAAGAATGCAATGTATCCAACTAGCGGGATCTAAACAAACTAAGCTCCAGCGAATTACTACAATGCAGAAGTAGTGGAGAATGGTGAAACACAGCAACTCTAGCCTACTCTCAACCAAAATAAAACTAATCGCAAACCTAAGTTAGGTTACTTTTTAGCAGGATGGAAGTGATGCTGATGCGGCTCTCAGCTGTGCCAGAGCGTTCACAGTTGCTAGGGAGACCACCTGCCGTCGCCGCCCGGTGCAGCAGTGTGAACTGCCCCGTTTTTAGAACGTCTCAGCCCGTCTCGCCGCAAGGAGTTGCGAGTTGCAAGCAGTTGCGTCGCGAATCCTTGGTCTGAACTGGGCTTAAATGTTGACGGGGGGGACGGACGGACCGACGAGGGGGGACGGGGGACGCGTGTTTTTTGTTTTTTTGGCCGTGAGAAATTGGATGTGTGGCGTGTGTAAGCAGGCAAAAACGTGTGTCACACGGTGCACCGTGCAAGTTGGCAGCTCTGAAATGTATAAATCGAATTACGTGGGAGCCAGCGGGAACTACATCTAATAGAAAAGTATTCATCGAACCGCAGGCCTTGACTAGGCTAGTCTACATAAAAAAGACGTGTGCAACTAGCCTAGCTAAACACCGAATTGTGTTCTCATTTAGGAATGAGGAGTTGACGTCACGGCACAGTAAGCCGTGTAAGCCCCCCCCTTTCCGCCATGTTGGTAGGTACGCCCCTCCGAGTGCAGCTGAGCTTTGCGTTATTGTTGACACGGTAGCTGCTAGCAGAGGAGGTTGTTGAAATTCTTTACTGTTTTAACAATGCCTGGAAGCAACTGCTGCGTTAAAAACTGCTCCAATGCCTCACACGATCGCCGAGGAAACCGTAAGAACAGTGGGCTACAGTTTTTTAGGTTCCCTAAATGGAGAACGCACTTAGGAGAGCAAGTATCCG
Source organism: Micromesistius poutassou (assembly GCF_964030765.1). Classification (NCBI taxonomy): domain Eukaryota; kingdom Metazoa; phylum Chordata; class Actinopteri; order Gadiformes; family Gadidae; genus Micromesistius; species Micromesistius poutassou. Next base: position 11,910,352 of record NC_140273.1, read on the forward strand.
ACATCACGAGGAGACGTCGGATTTCTTGGGTGGCTGCAATCAGAAGAAAGGACCTTACTTTCGATAACATTCCCCAGTCGATAAGAGTGTGTTCTCTGCATTTTCACTCAGGTACGTTCTCTAAAAATGTCTTTAAATTTGTTTATGTTGTCGTCTCTTAAAGCCACGAAGTGTACCTTATGTTGGTGCGAACCCTGAAGTGCATCTTAAGTTGTTTTCTAGCAGCTAGCTAGCTACCTAACAAACTGTTGCTTCTTAGAAAATGCTCGATGGCCCAACCATTAATGTTGTTTTAAACAAAACTAGTTGAGATTCAGTTCATGACATTAGTGTTTCCCATGATTGTTTTGAGCTTAACTAACACATTTTCTGTAAAAGCTTAAAGCATTGATTACATTGCATTAAAGCATTGATTGAAGCATTGATTGTACATTGTACATTGCATTAAAGCATTGATTGTAATTAAAGCATTGATTACATTGAGTTTTCATAATCTAATTATTCTGTTCTAGGTAAACCATCATATGAGATGGTGGAGAACCACCCTGACTGGACACCATCTTTGCGGTTAGGCCACAGTGATGTCAAGCCAACAGATGGAGCGAGATATCAGCGGCATGTAATGCGCAGCAGGACCCAGCGCCAGGAGCAAGTGCCACCGCTGGCAGAGCATCAGGAGCAGCGGCCTCCATCCCCGACAGAGGAGCAGCGGCCTCCATCCCCAGCACAGGAGCAGTGGCCTCCATCCCCGACAGAGGAGCAGCGGCCTCCATCCCCGACAGAGGAGCAGCGGCCTCCACCCCCGACAGGGTGGGGGGGTGGAAAATCATTTCTAAGGTGGTACTCATGGTAAAAAGTTTGAGAACCACTGACGTAGGTCATTCCACATGACCTACGGCGGAAACTTAAGTTGAAAGAAAATCCCAGTTTGAATGTGTCATAAATAATAAATGTATAAATTAAGCCACCTCTTAACATCCAACATCGAGGTTTCTGCCAACAGTGGATGGCGTTGGCATTGGAGAAAACATGTGAGTGGCGCCATCTGCTGGACAACAAGACAACATGCATTTGAGCGACAAAGAGCAAAGTGCAATGGGCAATACATTATTGAATGTAGGCCTACCCTATGGTTTATTTGTCTACAGCATCAGAACAGAATAAGCCATAATCAGCAGTATTTTGTTCAGATATTCAAAGGTAATATTTTGTTTATGGTAAATTACAATAAAGTGGGCCAATCGATATAATGAGGTAACCCAAATAACTATTTCCATGGACACAAATAAATACAATTATCAATAACGAGCAAGAAACACGTTATCAATAAGAGAGAAATTGACCAAAGTCAATTGACCATTTTTATTTATATATATGTATTTATTTAATAGCCTATAATGAGGAATTAATATATGCTGCCACCTTGTGGTTAAAGGTTATTAAAGCATTACGCTAGGTTTTTATAAATGCATAAACTGACTCGATAAGATTTGTGCCGTCTGAAAGTAAACGAATTATCTCAATCCTCAATCCTAAAAATTAAAAAGAGACAAATAACTATCAACAGTTAATGGAAATGGACAGCGAAGGCTGAATTGCATATTCAAACCCCAAACCTGTTTTAAGTGAATAGGCTATGTCATGAGCTCATCGATGGCATTTGATTATTGGCGTTAAGGATTCTGCTCATTGACACGCCAAATATTTTTTCCCCCTCCAGTACAGAGAGGGAATCAAACCAGCAGCCATGAGCCACGATAGGCCCACTACCAGCAGTGGAACTAGAACTGTCCCCCTTTCCCATGCTTACAACACAATACGTAATATAAATTTGTGATGTTCAATGTCAGAGCGGAAAACAATAGTGTTCCCTCTTCCTAAGAAGGAGATGTTGGCGATACATCACAGAGGTTGTCAGTGACCTATAAGCACAGTTCCTAACTGAATGGTCACGCGCACAGCCGCGGACGACAGCGGTGATGAAGTGCTCGCGGCCCGTGGCTCAGAGCTGTGTGTGTGTGTTGATTGATTGATTGCGTCCGTGCATGCTTGTGTGTGCGTGTGTGTGGTCCGAAGTGCATTTTGTCTTGCCCCATGAGACGATAACTCTTACCTGTGAGCGGGCAGACAGATGTGGAGATGCACTCAATTGTTAGCAGACATCGCTCTCACCTTTACAGGATGATGACCACCAGCATTCTGTCGTCCCCGCCCTCCTCCCACCCGACCTGCGAGGACCCGGGGTTGGAAAGAGGAGCGGTTCACATGTAATTGTGAAGAATCGGAGTAGAGCTTTCCATTAAGTCCTCTAAACAATATGTTTCAATTCTTACTCCTGATTATGTTTGCAGTTCGATTCGATTTGTCTTCTTTTCTCTCTATACTCTTTAATCGACATAAACGTCTTGTTATTATTTATTATGGGTTTCCGACCTTAAACATCTTCCAACAACATCCAAGGCCAACATCCAAGGCCTAAAAGGGTTGCTAGTCAAAGCGGTTGAGAACTCTGGACGAATGTAGATATTAGAACATTATAACATCTATACAACAGTTTATTTCCAATACTGCAGTGTTTAACATTCACAACACATTCTCTACTGCTCTGATACAGGGACAAATATCACATTTTTGCAGAATTGCAGAATATGGAAAAGTAGGCTACAACATATTTGTAGCATCCAAAATGTTCCTCTTTCAGTCATGCTACCTACAAGAGAGAAGCAGTGAATGTATTTCAATTTAAAGCTCATTGGATCGGTTCAGCCACCTACACAAACGACCTCTGAGCGGAGTGGTGGACGCACAAAGCCTGAAATAACCGAAACCCAGAAACGGCGAACCGTGTGATTATAACGGAGCGGCACCAACTGGCCGCACGCGTGATGAAAAACGTGAAGGGGAAAAAAAAAAATACGTGCGAAGCGAGCTGCGATCACAGTGGCCCCGCGGTCATTTGTCACACACTGCCGCCAGCTGCGTCGCCAGGGACCCATCGGGGCCACGGTCAAACGCGTGTGTGTGTGTGTGTGTATGTGTGTGTGTGTGTGTTTTATGAGGTCTGCTACCCTTAACCCTGCCCGCCTCCAAAACACACGCACGCACACCCACACACCCACACACCCACATCTCACCTTACACCACTCAAACATGCTAATGCACCTATGCTGCGCTCTAATTGGTCCCAGCGATGCACGGCCTGCTCCACCTGTGTTTGCGGGAGGCCTGGAGCCGTGGCCGGGCCGAGCCACTGTGTGTGAGCACCGCGAGTCAGAGAGCGCGAGAGCGGGGCTAATGTTATGCAAACAAACACTTCTTTGTTGTTTGGCGCTTCTAGTGCCTTCTTCCCTGCCACTGTACGAGAGAGGATGGAATAAAGACGAGGGGGGAGAGGGAAGGGGGGGGCGAGGGAGGGAAAAAAATTGAGAAATGGCGGGTAGGGGGTGTCGGGCGGGCCGGGTAGGTGGGCTTTGAATTCATTAGTGTGATTACCAAAGGTGTGCTACTTTTTGGAAGCGCTGTGCGTGTGTGTGTTCCTACCCTACAAACTTTAGCCCCGCTAATGAGGACGGGAGAAGTTGCGGTCCACGTGGGAAGGTGCTTTCCGAAGCCCCTCTAGACCCTGGAACCAAGTTATGATTATGCAGAAATACAGTGTGAGAACAATGGCTGAACGCAGGGCTGCATCGCCCAGGACCAAAGCCCCATTATCCACTGTTTATTAGCTCTGCCTCTCCTCCGTAGCGCTACCACCACGGCCGCGATCAAAGCCTCCGTCCTGCACCACTGTTGTTATTGAATGCTGGAGATATTGCTTTGACTAGACCTTCCCTCCCCAGATCCACACACACACACACACACACACATAAACAACTCTCCTGACTCTCCCAGGAGAGTCAGGAGTATTACGTCCCTCTGTTGTACAACAACACCTGTGCACACAAACATCCACCTTGCTTAGCCGCTGGTACTCTCCAGCCTGGAGAGGCATTACCCGCCCAAAGCTCCGTTGACGCACACACTCCGCTGCCGCTGTCGTCCCGGCAGTGTCCGTCTCTCTCTCTCTCTCTACCTCGCTCTCTCTGGTGGAGCCTCGAGGACAACAGACTCCTTGTTGCTGAGAGCTGAGGAGATTAGAGACGAGATCAACCCCTACCCTACCCTCCTGACCCCCCCCCCCCCCACACACACACACACACACGCACACGCACACGCAAACACCCTCCATCCATCACACCTTCACCCAGGGATCTCTGACCGCGGCTTACAGCGAGGCGGTGGCCATAAGCAAAGGCTTTAGAAGGAGAGTCCAGGGAAGAGCCGGGCCACAATAAGGAGGACAAAGAGTGTGGAAGGATAGAAGACAAATAAGAACAAGCCAAAGGGTTGGGGAGGAGGAGGAGGAGGCGGTGGTGGTGGTGGTGGTGGTGGGCCAACGACTCTTCCTACAGCAGGCTATAGGGGTTCTCCTGGGGGGTTTAGTCGTGTACAGATTCTGTAACTTTCGCTCTTACCATGGAGAGCTTGGCTCTCTCTGCCAACACTGCTGGCTTACTGCATGACATAGAAAAAGTGCTGCGGTTGACCCTGCTGCTCCGCATCCTCCCCCCCCCCCCCCCCCCCCCCCAGCCCGCTGTCTATACAAGATGCTCCCTGCGCGGTACCTTCGGGTGGGCTTCGGTCGGCACAGAGCCTGCTGTCACATCAGGTCTGGAGCGGAACACTTTAGAGGAACAGGAGGACAGCGATTTTGTTGTGAAACAACCGCTGAAATGTTATATATTTTTTAGATGTTGAATTAGATGCGGCCGTTATCAAATGTCGGTAGGAGAGGCCAGTGGTCGGGGGGTGTGACTGCTGATAGGTTTGGAGGTTTGAAACCCAATGGCAACAGACTACCTCGAGGCGTCTTTGAGCAAGAAGCCTGACCTCTACTTGCTCATTAATGACACAATTACAAACATTGTATGTCACTTTCACTGATCAAATTCACTGCGTTAAGTCTCGTTTTTTTCCTGCTAATTGAGAGGGACACTATTTCAATAACCTACTCTTGACGTTCCACATCCTTGTCAGCAACAAGTCAATACCCCAGATAAACATCCTCCTGTTTCGACTCCGTCTTCAAATGCAGACTGACCCAATTAATAATCCCTTTCATTCATTTCCCCTCCACTGAAGTTGTTACCACGGCGATAGCAGGACAGCTACGGGAGCCCGGGGGGAAGTTGAGCGCTGAGCTACACCCACCTCTGGAAACACCACAACACCGTCATCCCCCGCGGACCCCAAATGCAGGACAGGAAGCGCCGAGAATATCGTAAACATGCTGCATTATACATTTGACAAAGGCACATTTGGCTGTCACACACACACACACACACACACACACACACACACACACACACACACACACACACACACACACACACACACA
>NC_140273.1:11918288-11945419 GCF_964030765.1 Micromesistius poutassou
GGAGCGGGAAACCTTCCCGCCTTCAGGTTATAAAAACACACTGGTAATACAAATGTAAAATATCTTTATTTAAAAATGAAGCAACAACAAACACACGGCCGGGTTTCATAATTAAGTGGTGTTTTGTCAGTGAACAGACACATAAAAAAACCCATCTACAATAACAAATATTAACACATCTATAAAAAAACATTTTTTACAGGAATAGTATTTCTTCGAGATGTGAGCAGCGAGGGTCACACCTCTGGAGGATAAGGACTGATGAACTAAGGTCCTCCGCTACAGGAAACATACGCACCAGACTGTACAGTCATCACGCCTTGATAAAGTGTCGACTTGGCATCCCTGGGTCAAGTCCCCGCACCCCGAAGTCCTTCATATGCTCACCAAATTAGGAGGAGGAAAAAGTGCAAAAAGACAGGGTGGGTGCACAAAAAACGACAGGGGAAGAGAAGAAGGAAGGGGAGAGAAACAGGGGAAGAAGAAGGAGATGTCCAACTTAAGCATCGGCATAAGCACTTGCCTCATCACCCTCAGGGCTACGTAGCGCGCGAGAGAGAGAGAGAGAGAGACCCACAGAGTTTGTGCGAGAGAGAGAGAGAGAGGGAGGGAGAGAGTGTATGGCGAAGGCGGTGTAAATTAGCTCGGCGCTAAAGGGCCCCCCACTTGTCTGACAGATAGAGTGCGCCAGGCGCTAACACAGATGTCGAGGGCTAGTGGTGCCAACGTGGCGCCGGGCCGCGCGGTGAGTGAGTGGCCCGGCGAGCTAGCCGGCAGCGCTCCGCCCCGCAGCAAATATTAGCTCTGCTGCCGCCGCCGCCGCCGCTAGGCTAAGCTAACGCCTGGCCACGGCCCCGACGGCCCCCCGCCGAGAAGTCTGGAGAGGAACAGAGAGAGGGATTGAGAGAGAGAGCAAGGGGGAGCGAGAGAGAGAGAGAGAGAGAGAGAGAGAGAGAGAGAGAGAGAATGAGTGAAGAGATAGTGGGAGAAAGAGAGAGAGAGAGAGAGAGAGAGAAAGAGCTAGAGAGCGCTAAAGCAAGAGAGGGAGAGCGATAGAGAGAGGGGAGGGAGAATGCAAACGGGCGCAAGAGAGATAGATAGGGATAAAGCAAGACAGAGAGAGTGATAGAGAGAGAGCTAAAGCAAGAGAGAGAGAGAGGGAGAGAGACAGCGAGAGGGAGAGGATGACAGTTTCCTCCCGCCTCAGCCCGGGGAGTCAGGCGTTTTCGCTGACTGGTGTAGCGAGCGCGGCGAGCTCTTCTGTCAGCACTTTCCTCTCCTTCATCTTCACACGCACTGCCTCCATTAGCTGGCCAGCAGAGGGGATCTGCAGGGGAGGGAGGGTGGAGGGACGGGAAAGAGAGAGAGACATGGATGGGGAGAGGGAAAGCGAGAGGGTGGAGGTTATAGGCGATTTGAGAGAAAAAAAAAAAAGTACACAAAGTCCCAGTACTGCGAGGAAAGAAGCCAGTACTACAACAAAAGACACCCACAATGGTTAGCACTAAAGCACCAGGCCGTGCCCTGACACCTGGCAGATCTCTGGACTGCGGGTTCGCTGCAGTTCCTCAGCGAGACAACAGTTTCTCGGCGTGGGTCAGACGGCCTCGTGAAGAAACGTTTGAGGGACTGTGTGTGTTTTTTTTCCAAAGACACCTCCACAGGACACACCACACGGAACGAGAGCCGGTGTTGGAGAGGGTAAGCTCTGAACCTGCCGGGCTGTTTTTAATCCACTTCTTTGGAGGCGGACGAGAAACACAGACCAAAACAAACAAACCCTCTGACGCCGGGAGGACTGAGGAGCAGCACTGAGGAGGAGAGCCGACCCGGACCTCCCCTCTGAGCCCGGGATGGGGGGTGGTTTGATTTTGATGCAGCTGACACAAAGAGTTACTGGTCCGCTAGGGTTAACGTTAGCGTTCATGCACAGGACTTTCTTTTGGCCGATCGAGGGAGTCAAAGGGTAGGCTAAATCTGATCCCGGTCGGATGGAAGATCTTCACTTCCCAGACTGAACACGGCCTCATACATATATCTGAACATATCGGGAAGAACATATCAAGAACAACGTTTTCCTGTGTGTGTGTGTGTGTGTGTGTGTGTGTGTGTGTGTATCCAAAAAAGTATTCACATGACACAACAGAATGTGCATCCATGTCGTGTGTGTACGTGTTTTATGTGTGTGTTGGCGTGTTTGTTTGTGTGTGTGTGTGTGTGTGTGTGAGTAAGGAAACCAAGTCCCACCAGTGCAGGGCGCATCAAACGCACATCCATACTCCTTTGGGAGATCTACACCACAGTATCTGCTGAGACATCGCTCTCCCTGCACACTCTGGAGAGATGAGGCTCTCAAACGCGCACACACACACACACACACACACACACACACACACACACACACACACACACACACACACACACACACACACACACACACACACACACACACACACACACACACACACTCTCTAATCATGTAACTCCAGCTACTAACTACTAAGCAAACAAACTGACATGGAGACAGAGCCACAGCACTGAGACAGCAGCATCTGGTTCATTAAGGCTGTGAAGAAGTGTACGTACAGGTGTATGGGAACCTGTGGTGGGATAATGTTTCTTAAGACAACAACAACAACAACAACAACAACAACAAGCAATGTGTTTGGACACTTTGGTTACCAGTCAGCAATTGTATTGATGTAAAAAATGATGAAAAGTTATTGATATGACACACAAACAGCGACACATGCACGCACGCACACACACACACACACACACACACGCACACGCACACACTCATGCACACACAGTGTGCAGTTACACATAAACTAAACCTAAAAATATCTGCAATGCAAATAACCACAACAGAGACACAGCGATAGAGAGAGAATGAGAAAGAGAAAAAGGGATGGATCGAGAGAGAGAGAGAGAGAGAGAGAGAGAGAGGGGTAGAGCAAGAGAGAGAGAATGAATGACTCTCTCGATTCACCCTGCAGGGCCGTCTGCGCTGCGCTGTGATACAGCTGCTCCACCGGCTCCCCTGAGTACCGGGCGCTAGCGCCTTGTGCGCTAACAATATGCTACAGCCTGTTAAGCTAGTACCCCTTGTCCCCTTTGGCTGCCACCCCCCACCCCCCACCCCCCCCCAACCTAGCGCTAGCGTTAGTGCTAAGCAATGCAATCTCTGTTTGGCGGGAGTCCCTGTCCCCTTGGGCAGTGCCACGATAGCTTACATTAAGCTAGGCTAACTCAGAGCCATTACTATTCAACAGGCCCTGCAGAGCGGCGCTTCTGTCTGGCGCACGGGCCTCTTGCTAACGCTAACGGACCGGCATGGGGAGCTGCTGACAGCCTGGGAGAGAGAGAGAGAGAGAGAGAGAGAGAGAGAGAGAGAGAGAGAGAGAGAGAGAGAGAGAGAGAGAGAGAGAGAGCTAGGTAAAAATTGAGATAGAGATGGAGATAGAGAGAGAGAGGAAGAGGGAGGGAGAGAGAGAGGGAGAGAAAGAAAGAGACGGAGAGCTAGGGAGAAATTGAGATAGAGATGAAGATAGAGAGAGTGAGAGAGAGAAAGGTAGATAGAGAGAGATGATAAGAGGGATGTAGAGAGAGGGATGGAAAGATGGAGAGAATGGCGAGAAAGAGAAAGGGTGTGTGTCTGCGTGTGTGTGTGTGTTTGTGAGTGTGTGTACATAAAGGTGCCCGGTAAGGGGGTCTAGGAAACAAAAATGTATTTTTATGAGCCAATTAAATGGCCCGGGTATTCAAGGGCCCCGGGCGCACCTGGAGGCCAGGCTCGGCTCGTCTGTTGAACCACCCCGGCGACCGTTGTCAGGTAATGGCCTCACACAAACACCGCCAAACACTTCTTAAAAGACCCATCATTCCCTCGCCTCGGCCTTGCGCCGCTTCAGCAGGAGGAGTGTGATTGTTTTGAAGGGCGGCCATTTGCTGAGAAGGAAAGAAAAAGGGAAGGAGTCCAGAGAGAAAGCACACACTGTAAACAGAGCCACCTCGTAGAAGGTAAGAGTCTGAGGTGTTTCAGCGCGCGTTCACAAAGATACAACACAAGCCATCGACCTTTAGTGGACATAATTAATAGGGTCGTTGGATTCGTAATTCTAGGGTTTGTGTTTCCCGGTTTAAGGTTAACTCTCGTAATTATACAACCATTACAAACACGATTGTATGTAATGTAGGATTTATGGCCAGCTACACACAGGAAGAATTTCAGGTAAACCTGTGCACTCATTTTTAAGACACTTGATGGAGAAAAACTAGTTTAAAAGTAAAAAAATGAAAATAAAGCATTAGTTGCACTCTTCTTCTGGGTTTTTTTTGACGCACATTTAGGAAAGCAAGACATGGGGAGTTTTTCAGTGAAACGTGCCCTCAAAGATATACTTTGAAGACTTTTGCAAATAATCAGTATACCCACCTACACTAGTTTGGATTATAGCAGGCAGCAAATGCAGTCATATCACCCCTCATATCGATGAGGGATAAACTTTTTTTGTACAGACGTGCGGAAGGAATAGCAAAGTGGATTTCATTATTGGCAACGCAAAAGTGTTCTTAACAAGTTACTTTTCTCATTAGGTAAAGTAAGTCAATTTGTAATTTTCCTTAAAATGTTTGCCAGAGCCTAATCCGTTTTCTTATCCCAGTAGATCCTTGCCACCTAGTTACACCGATGCGGATGTCTGGATCACCTGCTTTAACTGGTATAATAACCATGTCCCCTTGCAGACAATGCCGTCTCCGATCTAGGCCAGTGCTCAAGGTAAGGCAGTAGTTACACTGAGTTCTCATGATCACAGGGGAACCGACAAAAGCCTTTTCTGATCTTTGATCTTCCTACTTTTTGTTTGAAAATCAAATTCATATCGTCCGGGGGGAATAATAAAAAACAACAGCCGCGTGTTCTAAGGAGAAGCACAAAGGCACCCTGGTAAAAAAGCCTTGCATTTGATTATTCCTCATAATGAATATGTCACATTTGCAAAAGGAGGGCCCAGGTAAGTATCTTCCAAGCACTGATAAGCTTGTTCTCTCTCTCTTTACCTCCTCAGTAATTACCTAGCGGCGCTGCAGTGATGCAGATCCCCTCTCTCTCCTTCCCTTCAGGCCACTAGAGACTGATATGAAAGGGAATTGGACACTTGGGGCCGTGGATATTGTAATTAAAAAAAAATAAAAATGCTCTCCTATTCTTGATATGTTGTTTGGGAAACTCCAGGTCTGTGTGTTCGGATGTGTGTGTGTGTGTGTACGTGTGTGTGTACGTGTGTGTGTGTACGTGTGTGTGTGTGTGTGTGTGTGCATGTGTGTGTGTGTGTGTGTGTGTGTGTGTGTGTGTGTGTGTGTGTGTGTGTGTCTGACCTAAATACACTGCAGATTAAACAGAGGAACACCGGGTCTTTGTCTTCTGCTCATTAGGTGTTGAGGACAAGGTGATCAACGTAGAAGAGCAGGGGGTCTTAAAACACACACACACACACACACAAGCCCTGGTTTAAACTGCATGCACGACTTCAACACCTTCACCTTTATGAACCCCTAGAGTTCCTCCGAATACCAAATCAAATGAGTGTCAGCTGCTTGTTCATTTATGTGTATGTGTGACTACGTATGTGAGTCTGGTCCAATCATGGTGTTTGTGTGTTTTTCATTAAATGGATCAATCTGTTCATCAAATGGCAAAATGTTGATGACACCTGATGATAAATATGAAAATATGTTAAACCTGTGTGTGCCATCTCCATCCAATGAACAAAATGTACAAAGTCTTTGTAATAATCATAATACAATAGGGCTCGAACTGAACACGACCTCTCTCATAGAAAACAAATGAGAGAGTGTGCCCCACACACACACACACACACACACACACACACACACACACACACACACACACACACACACACACACACACACACACACACACAGGATAGTACAGAACCTTCCAGGTTCATCACACACACAATGTTCTTCTGCTGTGGGTGTGTATGTTTGTGCTTTTGTTTGTGTCAATTGAATGATTAATTTATCATGCAAGCTTAGCATACGCACACACCCACACACACAGCACAGAAAAAGGTAGCGTAAAGGGCTAAATGAGATATTTGGATATTTGTGACAAGTGTAAATAATACAGAGGCTGGTTCTGAATGAGCCCTGTGAGATCTCTCAGGGGGATCTCCACACACCTTCCCCCCCCCACCACACCACCCACATATTTACAGTACAAAGGCTCAGTGTGAGTCTCCAGTAGACACACACATACACGCACAAATTCTAACACACCATCTCAGACAAATACACGCATGCAAAGACACACTCTTAAACACAGGCACAGATCAGATATACACACACACACACACACACACACACACACACAGACATCCACACACAAAGAGACGGACACACACATGCCAAAACACACACACCGAACACACACACAGAAAAGAAAGGGAAGAGGAGAGCGTGACTGATTTAATTAGCCTAATCATTAAATGGGGCTTAATTAGAGTCACTTTCCTTCACAGGAAGGAGAGGGGACTCCAAGCCACTGCTGCTTGTCATTACAGCAGAATAATGAGGCAGCGCACGTGTGTGTGTGCGTATGTGTTGGCACGTTGAGGGGCCCCTCAGCGTGCCAACACACAGGCACACACACACACACACACACACACACACACACACACACACACACACACACACACACACACACACACACACACACACACACACAGGAGGAGTGCGAGACAAAAGGAGATCGTTCTGGCGGTGCGACGCAGAGCCTTTGATGTGTCTTAATTCCCGCCGTTACCAGTCGTGGCACCGCTCCTGCAGAACGCGTTAATACGGCCCCAAAGTGGCGCCCCAGAGAGGGACCCGCCCGCCACACGGCCCCCCCCCCAACACACAGAACGCAGCGCAGCTCGTTCTCCTCTAGAGGAGCCGTGAGCTGCGTACGCTGGTGCCGTGCTGTTGTGATTGGAAGGGTAGAGGGGGGGGGGGGAGTAGGGGTCTCTTACGTGACGTGAATGTAAATGCAGGGTAGTGTAGTCGCTCCGAGGGTTTGATCCCTGCGTGTCTGCGGCGGTACCTTTAAGCATCCTTGAGCAAGATGCGCTAACCACCCCCGCCCCCCCCCCCGACCTAGCGGCTCTCTTAATGACCTGTATCTGAGTTGGCTGTAAGTGGCTTTGGATGAAGAGCCGCTGAATGGTTGCGCAGTAAACAGCAGCTCAAGGTCTCCATAAAAAGAGAGGCAGCTGTCCTTCCGGGCCCCTCTGAGCAGGGAGCCGCTGAAGGCCGAGGGCTGTGAGAGAGGGGTCATGTGTTTTGTAGCGTATCTGCAAGTGTCCATCGCAAGGCAATTTGTGTTCCCTCAGTAGCGACTGTGATCGTTGGTGAAGCGCCCCCCCCCCCCCGAGCGAGAAGACCAACAACGTGGCAAGGAGAACGACAATAAAGACAAGGAGAATCAATATTGAGTTGTTTGACTAAGAATTTGGCAAAGCAATATACGAAACATGGAAGGGAAATGAGAAGTCCCTCCCTCCCTCGCTTCTCACTGCTAAATCCATGTAACTGAAAGTCTGCCTCTCCCTCTCCTCCTCCCTCTCTCTCCATCACTCCCTCCCTCTCTCTCTCTCTCCTCCCCCTCTCCCTCTCTCCCTCTCCCTCTCTCTCCCTCTCTCGTCACACAGCCGGTTCCAGGCGTATGGCGTCCCCGTGCGGAGGCCAGGCAGCGGGGTCATCAGAAGGCGTGCTCCGCAGCCAGGGAGACATCAGCGTTATGTCCAGGCTCTGGTGACGGACCCGGCGCTGATCACACGCAAGCTGGCTCTCCCTGGGGGGTCGTTCCAGAGCCCGCTCCTCCTCCACCACCACCACCACCACCCACCCTGCGCTCCCTACACCTCAGTAAAACCCCAGCCATTGTCCTCTCATAAAAACAAGCCAACACACTCAATGACTTCTTAAATGTTATTGTGCCGTTGTGAGACTCGAGTTCGCTGTCCACGTGTGTGTGTGTGTGTGTGTGTGTGTGTGTGTGCGTGAAGATAAATTGAGTTAAAAAAATGATCTAGAGGGGAATCTTGTGTTTATAGGTGTGTGTGTGTGTGTGTGTGTGTGAGTGTGAGAGTATGAACACCTAGGTCTCCTCCTCTGTTCATTATTGGCTAGCAGGAGAAGCCAGTCATTTCCCTGTCTTCATAAAGAGCAGCCCATTAAATCCTACCTCCAGTCAATAATTAGGACTCCACAAATAAACCAAAGGCAATTAAATCAATGCTTCCCCGGCCCCGCTGCCGGACCCTGTGGCCCCGCGTGGACACTCCATCTTCCCCACTAGCCTGCACACACACACACACACACACACACACAAACACACACACAAACACACATAGACACAGAGACACACAAACACATAGCCACACTTAAGCGTGCACACACTCACACAAACACACTCAGCCACAGGCAAGTATATGAGTTTGTCCATACTGACATGTACACATACGTGCACACACACACACACAGACACACACACACACACACACACACACACACACACACACATACACAGACACAGACACAGACACACAGACAGACACACGCGTTTGTCCTGCTGAATGATGAGATGGCCCAGTGTGTCCCTGGGCGGGGGTCCTAGCACGTTGTGATGGCGGTAGGGTTGTCTCTCTGCTGGGAGAGCTAGCCGGTGATTTCATTATCTCCACCAGAGGAGCTCAGACTTATAGCGGCCATGAAGCCAATGTTTCATTTGGTTGCGAGTGGACACTGGGGGGCCGGCCGGGCATTTTAGCGCTCCCGGACCCCCCTGGTGGATCACCGACGCCGCTCCGCAGGTAAGGGGGCGCGTTAAATCAAACTCACACACCAGCGCTCAGACACACACGTACACACATGCAATACTTGCATAGACACAAATAGATACACGTACACACACACACACACACACACGCACACACACACACACACAGACACACACCGACAACACACACACACAGACACACACAAATCCTAACAGAGTACAAGCACACAATACTATGCACACACACACACACACACACACACACACACACACACACACACACACACACACACACACACCTCATATGTCTCACATGCAGGGACCATTTGGTTGCGCGGCGGTGCTCTCTGTCAGCCTGCCCTGCTGTCTGGCCGCTAACTAGCGTGTGGTGGCGGAGGTCTCTGCTTGTTATGTCAACAGGACAGCGATGCTGACAGGGACAGTGCTGGGAGGGCCGGGGGGTGGACGGCGGGGCGGCGGGCTGACTGATGGCTGAGCTATTGACAGGGCCACTGAGATAATAAAGTGCTGTCCCTCTGGCAGCTCCATTAGGATCACACGTGGTGACAGCAGCGTAGCGGCTCCACAGAGGGGTCCCACACACACACACACACGTGTAGACAGCTACATGTGGACACACATACACACACACACACACACACACACACACACACACACACACACACACACACACACACACACATCGTCTCAGTGACAGCTAGTCAGTCATGGCCATGGATCTCTCTCTCCCCCTCTCCCGCTCCCTCCCTCATCTCTTTTCTCACAGTCTATTTCTGTCACTGGCACTCTTTAGCCGAGGTAGACAATGCGCGGGTGTCCGTCCATGAGTGTGTACGTACCAATGCCCGTGAGGGCCAGCATCACATCATGATTAGGAGTGTGCGTTATTAGTGTCACACGGGGGGGTGACAGGCCAGGCAGTTTCCCTCCACACATGTTCTGCATGGCGAGACCTTCTGCCGATACGATGACAGGGGAGAACCAATGGGAAGAGAGGCGGGGGGGGGGGGGGGGGTCGTACAAACGTACGCTACAGACCCGCCCTGTTGCTATGGAGATCAACCACTTTCTACAAGATCAGATCAAACTAATTAGAAATGAAAAGTACGTGGGACGTGTACGGCCCGACACCAGCTTGGAAACCGCAGAGCAAGACTCGTCCATTTTGGGCCGTTCCACTCAAGACAATCTGCATTCACGGCTGCGGCTTTATTACAGTTGTTTGAATGAGTCTGATTTGTATATACGCCGATGAAATGCAGAAGCCATGATTATCAACACAACACAAAATCATTTCCCATCCAGTTGATCGGGACGCAGTGGGTAGCTCATCGCGGCGGTTAGCGCACGGTAGCACATCGGAGATCTCCTCAGACAAAATGACCCCATGGTCACAAGCAATCAAACAAACAAAAACAACAAACAGCCGCATGTCTTCTTTCCAAGCACAGGAGGACACCTCACACCTGGTGTGTGTTTGATCGCTCCTGGAGAACAACAGCGATAAATATATAAATAAAGCCCAGGAGAGACGGGCGAACAAGAGCGTGGGAGGGAGCAGGCAGCAGCAGCAGCAGCAGCAGCCCTGGATGTGACATGTTCCTTTACACCAGAGGTACGAGACAAGGCCGACAGACAGCGGAGAAGAAGAAAAACAAAACACCACCAGCATAAAAAAAAACAAAAAACGAAACAGACGTGATCAAGGCGGGAAAAAGTCCAGGGGGTGTGGGAGGAGGGAGAGGGGAGAGGGGAGAGGGGAGAGGGGAGGTCTGGCTGTCCCAACGGTCCCTTGTTGCAAACCAGGGGCTAGTCTCAGCCTTGTCATCCTCCACTCCTCTCTCCTCCTTAACCACCCCCCCCCCCCCGCCCCCCCCCCACCCCCATCCCCTAACCCTCCTCTGCCCACTGAAAAATGTCGATAGCAGGCTGCCGGTGGCGGGGTCTCTAGTGGATGCTAGCTCATTCTCCCGACATCGACAGGCCCCCGCCCAATCAATATTTAGTTCCCCACTAACAAGCTGCCTCAGGGTCTGAGAGAGAGAGAGAGAGAGAGAAAGAGGCAGGGGAGAGAGGGAGAGGGAGAGGCAGGGGAGAGAGAAAGAGAGAGAGAGAGGGTGAGAATGAGAGATAGAAAGAAAGGAAGAAAGAAAGAAAGAAAGAGAGAGAGGGAGAGAGTGAGCAAGAGAGAGAGAGCGAGAGAGAGAGAGAGAGAGAGAGAGAGGGAGAGAGCGAGAGAGAGCGAGAGAACTGGGACCCAAGAGCTGTCCAGCTAGAAGCGAAAAACATGGATTGAGTAGTGTGTGTGTGTGTGTGTGTGTGTGTGTGTGTGTGTGTGTAGGAGGGGCCGAGGGGTTGGAGAGGTCAGGAGTAGATCTGGGGAAGAGAACAGAGTCTGGTGTGTGTCGCTGTGCGGAGGCGACGCATGAGTGCCCGCGGCATGCGCTGACAAGACACTCACACACACACACACACACACAGACACACACACACACACACACACACACACTCAATCACACACATCACCATGAGCACGTCCTTGACAGCACTTCAGCAGGGCTTCAGGAATCCACTCACAGATGAGTGGCCGTGCACACGCACACTGACTCGCTAAACTCCGGAACAGACCAACGCACGCCAACACACACACCGCTGTCTGCGGCAGCTCCGTGAACACGCCTGTTGTGTGTTTCGGGTTTTGGAGACGGAGACGCAGAAATACATTATAATCCGTCTGCAAAAATGCTGGTAGAGGGTTGCTGTATAGTTGGTTGTGAAAGAACTGGGGGAAGTTAAACTAGCAGGGTGTTTTATTCTGAATCCAATCCCCAAGACCGCTGCCTACCTGTAGGCATCATGGAGTGAGGCTCCCTCCCCTACCTGCTCCTTAATGACATGTATCCAACGTAATGAGATGGAAGGCCCTTTGGATAAATGCTTTGCTCAATGAATAAATACTGAATAGTCCTCGCATAGCAAACACGTTAGTTGCTTGTTAGTGCGACAGGTTTTTCTATTCAGCATTATTTCCACAGTGTGAGATTCAAAACACAGTTAGAAAAAATAACAATAAGACTATAATTCTGGACACGAATGTTATTAAAACCAACCCAAAAGTATAGTTTGTTCATATGAGCTGTACAGCGCAGGTACAAATGCAAGTGTCGTCTTATATCTTGTTACGTCAGTGTATCATCAACAACACAATTAAAGACAGCACTACATTTTTTGGACAGAATGGTGAAGACGGACAGGGAGTTTGATGGACAGAGGGAAAGAGGTCTAGCATTTGACCAACTGGCGGGAATCGAACCTGGTGCATACACGGTTAACACACTAAGCTAGGTATGAGCAACCCAGCCCTCCAAACTCCTAGGAGTATGAAGGCCTGAGCTGGGATGAGGAGATCTCTGCGTCGTCTGGTGAGGGAGAGCCCTTACCTTCTGTTGGAGGATGTGGTGCAGGTGTTGTAGCCAATCCTGGTCCGGTATCTCCTCACTGGGCACGGTCTCCTCCTGTACATGAGAACACACGTACAACATTAAACCAAAACGATTCAGAAGAACACGTGACCAGAGCGCAATTACTTAACGCTGGACCAGCTGAAGCCCAGGATCGAGCGTTATCAGGGAGAGAGGGTTTGTGTGAGCAGTTTGTCCTTCGGCCGAAAGGTTATGGGTTCGAAGCCCAAAATCTGCGCTGTAACCGTAGGCATCCTTGAGCCTAACCCCTACTTGCTAATGTATAACACGTTAAAGAACATCCATGCAAGTTGCTTTGGATAGAATTCATTCACGCACAATAGAGTGTGCGTGAATGAATATGTTGCCAATGCTGATCATCATCCTAGGCTTGTTCTTTGGGGTCGTGTGGGGTTCACAACATTCTGGGACGTACTCCAAACCCTCATGACATCAGCTTCGTCTTGCAATAGACGGGACCTTTTATACAAGAAGACATCACAGTTATAGTAACTTAGTAAGTCTTCTCAGTTATACACTATATTTCACCATTTCAAATTCACTGAGAGCGACTTCAGTTGGTCTGTGCCCTGATTATAATAATACCAAAAAGAAGCCCGTTCTCTAATGAAATGACTCATTCATAAATGATGTAGCCTCTGCCCTCTCTGTTCTCCACTGGTCTCCTGCTCCAGGGAGAGGCACAGCAGCCCGGACCTTGGGAAAATTCTCTGGAGGGTTCCTTAGTGGCGGTGTGTATGCATGTGTGTGTGCGCTACACTCATGTATAAACCTGGTGCAAGAGTAGCCTTGTTAATGCTAATGAAGAGGGCAACAGTGATACAGTGTGGCTATGTAAGCCCCCCGCGCTAATGAATCGACCCTCTCCCTCTCTCTCGTGTTGCTGCTCTGCACGATGTCGCACGCCCTGCTCTGCCTCCCAGGGACAGCCAATTTTGAGATGCAGATTGTGTGTGTGTGTGTGTGTGTGTGTCATCTGCGATCCTCAATGGGGGTCCAGTTGTGTTAGCACCAGTGCTAATTACCATGTCTTCCTCATTAGCAACTCCTGCCCAAAGAGTTAGGAGAGAGAGAGGGAGAGAGAGAGAGAGAGAGAGAGAGAGAGAGAGAGAGAGAGAGAGAGAGAGAGAGAGAGAGAGAGAGAGAGAGAGAGAGAGAGAGAGAGAGAGAGGAGAAGGAGGCAGAAAGGAGCACAGAGAGGGCAGCAAGAGAAAGATAGTGAAAGAGAGATTTGGAGAAAGAGAAAGGCGAGAGAGGGAGAGAAAAGGGAATGACAAAGTGAGAGAGGGAGAGAGAGATAAAGGAAGGACAAAGTGAGAGAGGGAGGGAGAGATAAAGGAAGGATAAAGTAAGAGAGGGAGAGAGAGATAAAGGAAGGATAAAGTAAGAGAGGGAGAGAGAGATAAAGGAAGGATAACGTAAGAGAGGGAGAGAGAGATAAAGGAAGGATAAAGTAAGAGAGGGAGAGAGCGAACAAGAAAGAAAGGGAGAAGAGGGCGGGTCTGATGGTGAGATTTCCTTTTCCTACCCACTCAGTCTCCCTGCAGACAGAGGAGGGTCGTCTGGAGGAAGCAGTCGATGAAAGAGAGAAAGAGTGGTAGGGGGTAGGAATATAGGGATAGAGAGAGAGAGAGGGGGGGAGAGAGAGAGGTAGGGAGGTAGGAATATAGGGATAGAGAGAGAGAGAGGGAGAGAGAGAGAGGTAGGGAGGTAGGAATATAGGATAGACAGAGCGAGAGAGCGGGAGAGAGAGAGCAAAAGGGAGGAGTAGGGAGAGGGAGAAGGAAAGCAGTAGGGAGGTAGGAATATAGGGGGCGGAGAGAGAGCGAGAGCGAGAGAGCGAGAGAGAGAGAGCGAGCCGACGGAGGGCTTGTTGCTTCCGTTGGCAGAGGCGGTAACAACACACTTGACCCTCTGTCCATCATGAGCAGCTCACTGCAGAACAAACCCTGCACGGCAATTATGGTCATAATATCAGTCCACAACACGCTGCCCACTGAGCCCGCGGCCACTCACCAGCTCTCTGCCTCCCTCCCCTTGTTCTCCTCCTGCAGAATTATAAAGACTATCGTACAGACACACAACAAGAACATTACAGTTTACTCACCCAGGACTGATTGCTTGGACTATGTGTGTGTGTGTGTGTGTGTGTGTGTGTGTGTGTGTGTTTGGTACGCGTTGGCATTTAAGGGTCAAGTGTGTTTAAATTACATTTTTCTATTTTGGTTAGCTTTGAAAAACATCTAGAGGAACAGGTGGAAATTCTGAGCGCTCCTGTTTTCAGCCGGACCAGCATATATAAGTCTTATATCTCTTATATATATATATATAAGTCTTATATCTCCATTTTAGCCTGGATGAACAGGACACCAAAACAAAACAAGAGAACCAGAACACTTGGACTTCCCAACAGCCATAGGATATGCGTTAGATTTCATGAATATAAATATGATGAATACAAGAGCGGAACAGAAATCCTGCTTGACACACAATGAAACCTATGCATTAATGTTTTCACTAAACAAGTCTTTTTTTTTTTTTTACATTTTTTAAGGATCCACAATGTGTACGTAAACTGAATTGTGCATTTGACCATAACAATTGTATATCAATCCAAAATATTAAAATAAAGTGATCCATCTCCCTGTGCTCCACTCCCAACTGTCCTCCTGGCGCTGGCCTCTCCTAGCAGGGCCGCGCGGTTCACTGCTAACTTGTTTGGCCAGAAGAACAACAGCTTTTCTTCTAGTTAACTTCTGTCCCCCCAGCGGGCTTGCGCTCTGGATATACACACACACACACACACACACACACATGCCTACTCCATGTAACCCATGATGCATTCGTGGGATTTTTCAATTAACATATGCTGTGACTGGCCTTTTGGTTTTCTCCTCCGCACCCACACGCTTGCGTGGGCGTGCGTGTCTTAAATAGATGGCTTTCTAGCTGAAAATGTCTGTCGGGTTTTGTCGATCCTGTCAGCTGAATTTAGAATGGGAAGCTGCTCTGCATAAGGTACTCATAACTCTCACATCTGACTGACGGTTATCCACTCGTCTTATAAGTGAAACTCTGAGGAACATTTTTTTTTTTACACAAATGTTTTTCACACAAACACCAACACCGGGTATTTATAGCGTGTGGCATTGCAGGAGACTGAAAACCCGCTGAAATAGACTAAATTAAAGTGTGGTCGCCTGTGGGGGGGGGGCTGATCTTTAATTAAGACACAATCGCTCACATGAGAGCCCAAGACCCCGGCGGCCATTAGCCACGCTATTCAGTGGGAGGAGGAGGATGAGGAGGAGGAGGCGGAGGAGGAGGAGGTGGTGAAGGTTGAAGGAGAACAAGGTAAAGGTTAAGAGTTCTCAGCCTCCATAAGAGGGACCTTTTGTCTGGTGAGAGAGCGCGCCCTGTCATTGGCAGGGTGTGGCCGGTGTGGCAGCGAGCGGGGGGCTCAAATTGGTTTCAAGCGTGAGTAAGTGCCCGGTGGGCCGGCTCCTCCTCGTGTGATGGATGGGGGGGCGTTCCCGCGGGGGTGTGGAGGGAGGCTGATTGTAACGCCGGTCCGCTAATTGGCGCCGAGGCTAGGAATTGATCTATGGTGGAGTCCACCGTAGAAAAACCTACCAAGTCAGAAAGTGTAAAAGAAAAAAAGAGAGAGGAAAAAAACCCCGGACATTTGGAAAAGTTTTCTCTTTGAAACCTGTGGCGTCGTATTTTCAGATAGACTCATCATGAACGGGGTTGTTGAAATCCGAAGAAGCACGGTGTCTTCCTCCCTCCGTTCCACTCCTATCTTAGTTCACAGGCCGTTAGATCTAGTTTTTGGAACCCCATAACAAACCCAAACTGCTGGTCTCGGCCGTCGGTTGCTTGCTCATCCACAATGTATCATCAATAAGAGAAGGCCCGGGAAACAAGGGAATGTCCACTGCAACCGCGGTCAAACGCTTACCCGTCTTTAACCTCAGTCTCGCACTGATAATAAGTAAATCCATAGGCTCCCAGCTGAAGTCTCAACCGCTGGCTCGGTGAAATGCCCGCATTTACCACGACGGACAGTAGACCACATGTTTAACGTTGGTTAGGAGGGAGGGAGGAGGGGAGGGGGGGGGGGGAGTGATCAATAGTATATCTTGAGTTGAGCCACGGATAAACACTGGCTAAATTGGCGTGTTTATGTGTTAGCGCCGAGGGGCAGCGTATGGAGTCGCCCTCCTTTCGCTCCGTGACGTCTACCTGGTCGCCGTCCAACATGTCAGCCAGGTCGCGCTCGGACATGTTGAGGATGGAGGCGGCGATGGACTTGGCTCGGATCATGGACTCGGCCGCGGGGGCCAGCCGCGCCGCGCCGGCCTCCTCGCGCCTCCTGCTGCTCCTCTTCCTCCTGGTCCGCGTCTCTGTCAGCCGCTGCTTGACCTCCTGAACGTCTCGGAGCATCTCGCCGGCCAGCGCCTGCAGGGAGGAAGGGAGAGGGAGGAGGAGGAGGAGGAGGAAGAGGAGAAAAGAGGAGAGAGGGATGAAATGGATGAACAAGAAAAGAGAAAACGTCCAGCAGAACAAATGGAAGATAGCCGCGGCTGGCAAAGCAATAAATTAAATTGATCTAAAACGTGCCAGAGAGGCCCGGTCCATTATGGAGGAATATTGAGTCTGACAGTCTCTCTCTGGTTTTTCCTTGCATTCCCTAATCCAATATTTTGGACTTCAGGCCCAAAAGTATTAAATAAATACAACAAAAAAAAGAAACACAAATATTGCCCCCTTTGATTGAACGCTCAGGGAATGGTCTTAACAATATCAAACACACACCAAGCTGGGCAAGGAAAAAATTAAAATAATATATCCACAGGATTGACGGAGGATGGCGCATGAAATAGAGAGAGAGAGAGAGAGAGAGAAAGGAGAGAGAGAGAGAGAGAGACAGAGAGGGTGAGAGAGAGAGCAAGAGAGAGAGAGACAGAGACAGAGCGGGGAGAGAGAGAGAGAGAGAGAGAGAGGGACACACACACACACACACACACACACACACACACACACACACACACACACACACACACACACACACACACACACACACACACACACACACACACACACACACAGAGGGCT
Source organism: Micromesistius poutassou (assembly GCF_964030765.1). Classification (NCBI taxonomy): domain Eukaryota; kingdom Metazoa; phylum Chordata; class Actinopteri; order Gadiformes; family Gadidae; genus Micromesistius; species Micromesistius poutassou. The sequence goes on from NC_140273.1 coordinate 11,935,758, forward strand.
GGCTGGAGATGCGAAGCCATTCATTTATTTATTTGCTTCTTCTGACTGTCTCGCGGTGCAACGGGGGCAGCATAACACTGTAAATAATTAAGCCACGCGAGCAGCCGCTGCAAATGGCGCCCGTGTGCAGGGCGATGAAGACGCGCGGAGGGCCTGGGACGGCGCGGCGGTCGGCCGCTAAATGGGAGTTTGCTCTAAATACAGGGAGACAATTAAATGTTAAAGCTGCCACTGTACGCCGCGAAAGTCAATAAAGTAAACTCCCCTTTGTTTCATTTTGAGCTTATTGATCGAGGCAATAATCTTCCGTATCATTCCCCTGTAAGCCTGCAGGAAAGAAAAAAGGCTGACCTTGGACTAGTCGCTCTCCGAAGAGAGAGAGAGAGAGAGAGAGAGAGAGAGAGAGAGAGAGAGAGAGAGAGCGAGAGAGAGAGAGAGAGAGAGAACTTGTAGCGCGCCTGTACACACACCGACACACATTAAAAAACAGGCAACAAAACATCAATGGCACAACACAGTCCATTTTAATACACAAAGCAAAGTAAAGTAAGGTGCGGCTTGCAATTCCCCAAATTATCCCACAACACACGCATACACACAGACTCACATGGGCATTGCAGAGACGAATGATTACCACAAGTGGGTATATTGGTGTAATGGGGGAGAAAACATCTTTATTCCTGCGGTTGGCTCTGTGCAGGAGAGCCAGCTTCTGTCTCCGAGGGAAGGCTATATGACTGACGGAAGGCCAGCGCCTGGTTATTAGTAGCCATGAAGCAACAGCACAAAAGAACAGAGACATCAAGATCGTAACTATTCGATTTGGGAGTGACTTTCCTAAAGAGGACACATCTACACATTTTCTTAGAACAGGGATGATGAGGTTGTAGCTTGATGTCTCAACTCACCACTGCGCTGCTAACCCAATAGGCCAAATGCACGTTCTGGTTGGTCGGACTTCATCATCCTATCTACAAAAACTAAATACACCTAAATTATACAATCACAATAAAAAAAATAATAATGGAGAAAGCGTGATCTCTGAAGCCCCTTTCACCAAACCTATCTAAGATCCCAACGGCTCATTAGCCAGCCACTGGACTTCTTTACAGCCTAATAGATATTCACTGTCACTTGCAAAGGGTTACATTCAATTGACCTAAACCCTGCATGTGGGATAATCCAGAAGGAGATTAGGGCTGCGTTCACTATCACTCGCTCTCAGCCTTGAGACACTCAACACCCTAGGTGAGCGACTAAGGCCTTGTGTGTGTGTGTGTGTGTGTGTCTGTGCCCGCAAATTAGGAGCTCTTAGCTCATCAAGGCCTTGTTTGACAATCACAGTATTTCCAAGGGATGCTTCAGAATGGAGGGGGATTAGTGTGCTCAGATGGAGATCAAATGAGGAAGCCCTTTTTAATAACAAGCTAGCACTGGCTTCACACGGTGGGACACACAAGCCTACAAGCCTGCGCACACACACACACACACACACACACACACACACACACACACACACACACACACACACACACACACACACACACACACACACACACACACACACACACGACAAGGCTGCAACTGTTCCTTTCTAATAAGGGAAACAAACAGGTTAAGGAGGAACTTCATTCGCAAATTGAATTAACCCATGTAGTTATTTTTCAAAATTCCCGATGAGACTACATCCCTTTAAAAATAAAACATTTGTTCTCTGCACTGCTTAGCACAACCACTGTGCAGAGTAATGATGTCAATAAAAATTCAATTTCATCGGACAAACAACAAGAACACCGTCGGAGGCTTAGCCACGGCTCATTGTAGAGTGTGTGTCTCAGAGTGTGTGTGAGTGTGTGTGTGTGTGTGTTGCAGTAGTCCCGCTATTCATGAGGACTGTTTAGCAGTTCAACTACAGTGCCTAAAGCCCCCGGGCGTGCAGGGAAGGGGGGGGGGGGGGGGGGGGGGCCAAAAGGGTTTCGCTTGGTGCACCATAAAGAAACTCCACCAGCACCACCAGAGACACAAAGGAACACACACACAAACAATACAGACACACACATGTACACACACACACACACACACACACACACAAAACATAGTACACAAATCCAAAGACACACACACTCACACACACACCCCAACACACAAACACACACACAGACACACACCCGTGCAGAGACACAGAAAGACACAGCCCTGCGGTAGTGATCAATACATGACAAGAGTAAATCTCCTCTGGACGTGGGGTGGACCAATCAGAGGCCTCTGTGTTCTTATGTGGGATCACAGGAGCCAGAGGGGAAACAACAATGATGTGAAGCCTGAACAACAGCACAGCGACCCCGCCAGCCCGGGGTTATGGGAAACAACAGCTGAGGAAAGGAAACATTTGGTACATTTGGAAATGTATGCATATGTATGGATTTATGTATTTATGTGTGGGTGTGGGTGTGTGTGTGTGTGTGTGTGTGTGTGGTGTGTGTGTGTGTGTCCATGTACATGGGCAGCAGCTGTGGATATGAACGTATAATGTGGCTGATTTCTTAGTGTGTGTAAAGGTATGCGTATTGATGCACTTGATCATGGCTTGTGGGCTGGTGGCTAGGATTATGTACATAGGAATAATCGCATCAAGGAAAAATCGTTTGAGGGAAAATTCCTTTTCAACCAACAATAAGATCTTCTGTGTTTAGAGTGAACCTCAGCAGGGACGAGGCCGACGCAGGCGAACCACACCACCCCGGACATGGCTCGGACAAGACATTAAAGCTATGACGAATGCTGTGAATATCGGCCAATAAACAACAGTGTCCACTATGCGGTACTTGAACAGCGAAGCGGCCATTACCCACCTCCACCTTGATGCACTCCCCCCGCTTGAACGCCATGTCGCAACTCAGCAGAGCCCGCTGTTCAGCCTTTATCAGGCACTGGCAGATGTGCATACAGACACGCACGCATGCACGCACATGCAGACACGCACACGCACTCGAGGTGGAAGGGACTGGTGGATTAGGTCTGGAAGATGGAGACAGCAAAGCCTTGTCCCAGCAGGCCTATAGTATGCTGACTGCAGTCCCCTGCATCCCCCCCCTGCATAACCTCTAGCATAACATACGTGCACACGACACACACACACACACACACACACACACACGCACACGTGCGATCGCAGGTACAAAGTCACACTAACAACCCCACTATGTGTACTTGGGAAGGCTTCAATATACTGCAAACTAAATAGAATTAAGTGTTTAACTTGATTGTGTCCCACTGGTAAATTGACATTGAGTTTGGGGGGGGGGGGGGGGGGGGGGGGGGGAGTACATTGTTATTTAATTTTTGGGGAAAAAAAGCGTGCTTTTTCTTCATTGTCACTGTCATAGTGGGACGTATATTCCATCTCAGCCAAAATGGTCCACTCCCAGTGACTCCCCTGCCTGCCTGCGGTGGTGGTTTGGTCTGTGGTGAGTGGTGAGCACGATCCATCTCCTTATCTAGCCAGGGAACATATCCTGGATAATAACACACTTTGAGTGAGTGAATCAAGCAGATCCTGTTTTCTTATCTCTGAAAGTGTGTGTTGCTGACTGTGGGGGGCAGCAGTACGCCTCTCTGAGGCGGTCAACATCTTCCCGCTGTTGATGATCATCGCAATCTCTTGTTTTGCATCTTTTTTTATTTGCTTGTCCTTTTGTTGAGTTAAACGTTCAAATGTGATCATGTACCCATCATACACACGTTATTAGTGTTCTTTCTCAACACAGTGCAGTAACAACTCTACCCTTTTGACGGTTTTTAAATATAGACACCGGCAAGAAATAAAACAATGAGATTTATGGTGATATTTCATTTGATAGTGTCAAGAATTAACTATTGATAACACAGATTTCGGCTCAATACAAAACAAAAATCAAAGAAAAAAAAAGTGCCTTTCAATAACCTATATTTTATTTATACTTTATATTATAATTGTATTGATACTTAAAGCCCTTTACTTTTACACAGTGTAAGTGTGGTATTCAGGCCACTCCGACAGATCAATCAATCAAACTTGATTCATGCAGACCTCCAATACGTCTTTCCTGCATTACAACAGACCAAGACATAAAGATGAATTAATACTAATTCTAAACTTGGTACAGAAAACCCACCACCAATGACCACCCATGACCCCTCCCTGACCTTTTCAAATCCCAACCCTCCCCCCACCCCCCTCCTCTGGTTACCTTGACGAAGGCGTGGAGCTGCTCCGTCTGGGAGGACGCCAGGCCCAGCCGTCTCTGCAGAACATCCAGGGCCTGGGAGCTCTGCTGGGTCAGGCCCTCCATCTGCCTGGTGGCGGTCTGCTCCAGCTGGGCCAGGGCGCGCTGGCCCGCCCCTACCTGGGCCTGCAGGGTCTCCAGGAGGCTCTCCTGAGAAGAGGAGACGTGCAGGTGAACACGGCGGAGAACCGTCTCCTGGTGCTCTCCAGGCAAGGCAAGCAGAGTGTATTTATATAGTACCCTTCAAACACAAAAGCCACTGAGAGTGCTGCACAGATGCAGGCATCCCCTTTTAAAGACTAAACGTCAACAGAGGGCTTACAAAGGACAATCGACTAAAGACAATCGTTTAAAAGAGATATGTTTATGTTCATGTAAAGTATGAGGAATACAATATGCACAGCCATTAATATTGCACGGCCATACATTTTAACAAAAGGCTGCGACAAATAGAAAAGTAGTCTTGAGGCCTTTCGTTAAGATGTAAAGGTCAAAGATAAATGTAGGCTTAGAGTAAGGGTTGTATTTCTACATCTGAGCAGATTCATTAGGGGCCAGAATATCGTATTCAACGGGTCACTCTTAATGTTTTATAGGGCTAGGGCTGTGTTACACAACGTGACCGGTCTCATTAGAGGTGTGTGTGTGTGTGTGTGTGTGTGTGTGTGTGTGTGTGTGTGTGTGTGTGTGTGTGTGTGTACCTTTCTCTCCAGCTCCTCTCTGAGCTTGGTGCAGGAGGTCTCGTGCTGGCTCTTCTCTGAGGCGGCCACACTCAGCCTCCTCTTCAGGGACTCGATGAAGGCCTTCCTATTGGTGGCCTCCTCTGATTGGCTCTTCACCTGGGGCCGAGGGGGAGACGGTGGAGGTGTAAGATGCAAGCTGGGTTATAGACTTAGGTCTCTGTTTGTATATTCAAATGTTCAGTTAGTCCTTTTTATCCAAATCATGTTCCTCCAACGCTTTTATGCAAAGCAACGTACTGGTGAGGCTGAGCATAAGTAGCAGTAGTTTTTATTAGCATCTTGGACAGTATAGTAAATAGTAAGAGTATTATAGAGAAAAGCGAAAAAAAAGCTAAGAAAAAAAAGAATTACATCATGTACTGTACTGAGAATCAGTAAAAATCCCCAAAACAAGCAGGGAGACATTGATATAACCCCTCTGTCATTTGTTTTTACTACAATTCACTGTTATGGGAAAAATGCAGAGTAAGACTCAATGGAATTGTTGGAACATCTACAACATCAGAGGAACTACAAGGCCATCTGCTGAGCGGCTCCAGCTGCTCCCACAGCCCCCCCCCACCGCTGCAGCCGTTGTCTCTAACCTTCTTCTCCAGCTCCTCCACCTGGCCCCGGTGGCTCCGCTCCGCGTCCTGGAGCACCTTCAGCCTGGTGCGGAGGTCCTCCACCAGCTGCCGCTTCATCACCACGTCCCGCTCAGAGTGGCTCGCCCTGGGGCCGAGGAGGGGGGGGGGTGGGGGGGTGGGGGGGGGACAGGACAGGGGGGATGGAGGGGATAATGAGTGACCTGGAGATCAATGTCATGGATGTGTGTGTGTGTGTGTGTGTTTCTGTGGGGGAGGGAGATTGTGTGTGTGTGTGTGTGTGTTAGGTGTGTGCCTGTGTTAGGAAGAAATAAACAGCATAAAAGGTCTCCTGTCACAAACACACAAGGTGGCTTTCTTGTTTAACACAGAGAGTGAGAGAGAGAGAGAGAGAGAGAGAGAGAGAGAGAGAGAGAGAGAGAGAGAGAGAGAGAGAGAGAGAGAGAGAGAGAGACTGGAACATGAGGGCTGGCATGCACCAGTGTCCCTGTGCTGGGTATCAGGCATGACAGCTCATTATGACAACTAAATACACTGGCATGCTGTCTGATGGGGTCGGCTGATGGCTGCGTGCTGGAGGAGAGGTGAGGGTGGGGGAGAGAGGCTGGTGCACGGCTAATTTCCAGTCTCAAAGTGACAAAACGTTAGAACAAGTGACAAACAGCCTTCTTAATGTGTGGTGACATGGATTGGCGGCGTGCAATTACGCACTGTTTTTAAACCGTTTTCTCTTCTTTTTATACTAATAGGTAAGGCACACTCGCCTGGTTTGGAAAACGTTGGCAGGGTGGTACAGAGTTACGTTGGAAAGGATGATAGGATGATTCCATTAGAATGGGAGTTAACCTTCTAAGGGTGCTGGACCTTACTACGCTTAATGCATTGTTGCATTCTCAACATACAGGTTTCCTCTAGGTATCTTCTTTGTAACTTGTTGGAGCTGATCATGATGGAGGCAAAGTGGAGCCTCTTTTCTTTATACACGATCTAACGGCATAGTTTGAGTCCAATACGTTTCATTATGGATGGAACAAGCTTCACATGTGCACAGCCTTGATTTATCATTGGACAATGATGTCTTATGGATGGTCTCATTCAAATAAGAAAATAACATATATTTTGAATGAATGATTTGAATGGTTTTGTAAAAGTCATTCCATTTGTTTCATGAAATGTAATGTATTTATATTTAATCTTTTTTCTTATAAATACACACCGAATTTCATTTATTCTTTCACACACATTGTCATTTTCACTATTTTAAACTAATTAGTATAAATTTGTTCAATCATCAGCTATTGTGAACAATTAAAAATAAACACATAATTAACATTCAATGTTTCTGTTTACTGTGCACGTAGCAACTAAACATACTAATACAAAATCACTGTCTAAATAAGACAATTACCATGGTTTACAAAGGTCTTTTCGAAAGCTTACATAGCCCTTATATTTTAAAGATGCAACAGTATTATTAATGAACACATTTGTGAAGAGATTTTTAATTATGTATCAATAATGATTCAAGTTATTACTGAACATTTTTCAAAACAAAACATACCCTAGCCTGCATATTTATGTAAAACACATTATCACAACAATCAAACTCACAGTCTCTTTTCAAGTTAAGTATGCATGTTTGTGTTTACGGGAACACACATTATTATGATTTCAGAAACTATTACGACTATCTATTTACATGATTGGTGCATTACGTTAGTGGGAAGCACTTACGTTAACACTATAGTTAGGGGCATATTTGAAAGAAAAAATAACATTTCTCATGGTTGCCTACACTATGGGGAATTAGAACAAATAGAATCGAGATCATAAGGATCCAGTTAATTAATATGGTTTTTCTTAAAAAAAAGAAAAAAAAAAAGAGAAGAAGTGGGATGTGGTGGATTCTTCCTCCCCCACAAATGCACGCTGGCCTGCTCTAAATAAACATATGACGCAATTCTTCGGCAAGACGAACTCTCTTCATCTCTCTCTGCTAAGTAAATGTCCCCTTCTCTGCGTGCCAGGTCTGGCCTACTGCAGGGCCACGCTGCTTAAATAAATGTGAGCTTGTCCTTTTGGAGTGGCGTTAAATTAAATGAGAGAGAGAGAGAGAGAGAGAGAGAGAGAGAGAGAGAGAGAGAGAGAGAGAGAGGAGTTTAGCCTGGGGACCCCCCAGCCACACCAACCCCTCGGCCGCCAAAGGACCTGGCCCTTAATGAGAAAAGCCATATCGAACCCCCTGTTCAAATGGCTGGCTGGTGTTTACTTAAAGACCCCCCCTATGGCAGTTCCCCCTTGCCCCCATGCTTGCGGCAATTAGATTGACAACATTTATTGTACATGCACGCTCTCGCTCCCTCTCTTCCACTCTCTCTGTCCCTCGCTCTCTCTCTTTCTGTGTCTCTCTCTGTCCATCCCTCTTTCCTGTCTCTTCTCTCTTTCCCTCTCCCCCTCTCTCCCTCTCTTCCAGTCTCTCCCTCTCTTTCTTAACACAACAGAGGATAAAAAAGAATTAGGAACAGCAGAGAGTATGATCTGGATCTCCAAGCGTGCGTATAGCGGCTGGGGGGGGGGGTTGTAAGAAGAAAGACAACGAGCAAGCATCCAGCCGTAACCCATAACTACCGCTGTTTGTTCTCTTTGTTCTGCGCTTGTTGCCAATATTGTTCATCAAGCATGCGTGTATTGTAATAAAAACAGTCAGCGGTCTGACGTGTGTGCCGCTTGTGTATGCACGTCGTGCGCCCCCCCTGTGCGTGTGCGCGACGTGCGTGTGTGTGTGTGTGTGTGTGCGTATGTAGTTCCTTGTGAGTTTGTAGCGGAGCGCGGAGCTCAGCCTGGGTTGTGCATGTGGCTGATAGACAACAAGGCTGCAGATGAAAGCGCCAGCTTCATAAATAAGGCAGGGCCCTGGTGCCGGATATTGACTGAGGACATGCCGGTGTACTTTGAAATTCATTTCTTTTCTTTTGCCCGCGTCTCTCCTTTAAGATGAGGCAGCCCTGCTCCCAGTGTGTGTGTGTACCGAGATGTATATTTCAGAGGCGTCTAGACATGTCTTTCATTCTGAGAAGGGGGGTCCCTCCGTGGAGGAAAATACCGGGCGCGGATGGAGTGACGGCAAGTTTTGTCTCGGTGTGCGAGTGTGTGGGAGCGTGTGTGTGTGTGTGTGTGTGTGTGTGTGTGTGTGTGTGTGTGTGTGTGTGTGAGAGAGAGAGAGACGGGAGCCTGCCAAGGCTGTCGTGGAAGGCGAGGCGAGTTTCCGTGTGTCTGGCTGTGATCCGCCGCGCTTTGGTCACAAGGTGTAAACACATTGCCACTGTGATGGTTACACATAAGACAAGGATGCATTATTGAGATTGGGATGGGCGAGGGACACTGCGCTGCACTGTGCGGCGGAGAGGGAAAGAGAGAGCGATATATATGGGGAGGTACAGAGAGATGGCATTGGGGAGGGGGAGAGAGAGAGAGAGAGAGAGAGAGAGAGAGAGAGAGAGAGAGAGAGAGAGCAAGAGAGAGAGAGAGAGAGAGAGAGAGAGAGACGGAGGGCAAGAGAGAGTGCGGAAGTGTGGGGGGAAAAAGGCAACTTGTTTGTTTGTACCTTCCTCTACAGTTCAAAGATGAGTTCCGACTGCAGGAAAGGACATATTTGTTTTTAATAGGATTCTTTCTTTCCCTGCTTTTCTTTTCCCTTTGACGTTTTTCCCCGGCGAGTTGCTTATACATCCATACGATGTGTGTGGACGCTAAGCAGGGCAGCGCTAGAGAGGTGAACCATGCAACTCATTAGGGCTGGGGGGGCCCACGGGCTGCACCGCTGCTGTGTGTGGGTTTGGGTGTCATGAGCCCAAATGATCCCTCCTGCGGCATGCGCAGACACACACATGGGTGCGCACACAGACACACACACACACACGTGCGCGCAAACACACACACCCACACGCGATCAATATTGCTGCTTTGATCACGGCTGCACATCAGCTCTCCACATAAACTACACTACATGACATGGGGCACATGCATGCGCACGTGAAAGTACGTGCACACACACACACACACACACCGAA
>NC_140273.1:11945619-11966656 GCF_964030765.1 Micromesistius poutassou
CTCCACCACCCCCACCACCACCACACCCCTCTCCTCTCCTCTCTACGCCCTGGGAGTGTGTTGTTACCTGGGTGAGCTGCTTGCTGCCTCCCAGCCTGTCGGCGAGGGCGTCAAGCTGGGCCGCCATGTTCCGATTGGCCCGCCTGGTCTCCCGGGCGGTGCGCGCGGCGTCCTGGCGGGCCCGGCGCAGGATCTCGACGCGCCGCTGCAGAGACTCCACGCGGCGCTGCAGCGAGACGAGGGCGGCGGAGGCGGAGCCCGCCGTCGCCGTCTTCCTCCTCCTCCTCTTCATCATCATCATCCTCGCCGTCTTCGTCGTGGTCGTCGTCATCATCGCGGCGCTCCTCATCCTTGTTTCCGCGCTCGTCTCCGCCCGTTCCCCGGGCGCACGCCACTTTCGCTCGTCTGTCGGGAGGCAACACACACACACACACACACACACAGACACACACGCCACCGGAGAGGGTGCAGGGGAAAACATTGCTCAAATCTCCTGATTTAGACTGTGCCTCTGGGGAGTCCATAGCGTGTGTGTGTGTGTGTGTGTGTGTGTGTGTGTGTGTGTATAGACACGAGTGGGAGAAGCAGAGAAAACTCAACAACTTTGTGTTTGATTCATATTTTTCATCCTTATCATTACAACAGCTACAGAAAAACCAAGCCAAAAAAAATAAAAAAAATAATGGAAATTGGAGAAATGTTTTTTTCTCCCGGATTCCTGTTCCAACGGGGATGATGTGCATGCGAGCGCTGTGTTTCCCTTCAACCTGATTAGCTGTCGATTAGGTGTTCTGTAAGTGAGCCTGGTTGTGAACCAGGAGGGGAGACGTGAGCTACCTGGACTGGGACCACTGGCGTGCCTTCTGCAGGGCTCATCCTCTCTTTCCACCACCACGGTCGCGCCCGCCGTACACCTGTAGGGCTGGGAGGGAAACATGTGGTGTGTGAGTGTGTTGAGTGTGTGTGTCTGTGTGTGTGTGTGCGTGAGTGTACATATGTGTGCGGCGGGGGGGGGGTCTGGATCTGAGAAGCTGATTAAAGAGCCGAGCGCTTAACGCAACACAACAGGTTGACATGATCGGCTTCCTGGGCTGGGCTCGTAACGACACCGTGATCACAGAGGGTACTCAGTTTAACGCAACGCGACAAATCACCCCCCTCGCTTTAATAATTCACCGCGCCGCGCTTAACGCCATCGCTAGATTCAGAACGCTTTTCTTGGCACCGGGGTATCGCCTCTGACAGGTGCTCACTGATTCTCCCCCGCGTCCCTCCCCGCCGCTCCCCCCTCGCCCTCACCGCCTCCTTTATTCAATCACTTGTGTGATTGAATAATGGAGCAGACTCATAACATAACACACATGCATGCACGGGCGTGCGTGCGTGCGTGTGATGTTTTGCGTCTCAAAGAGTGTAGGTGAGTTTATCCACGTCTCTACTTTTGAGCATTCATGTGTGCATGCGTGCGTGTGTTTGTGTGCGTGCGTGCGTGCGTGCGTGCGTGTGTGTGAACCTGTGTGCGCCTGTGTGTGTGGGTGTGTTTGTTCCTGTGTGTACGCCACCTGACTCCTGACTGTGGTAGCGGCGTTTGTAGTGACATCAAAGAGACTGGATCTACTCCCTCCCCCTCCTCACCCACCCCTCACCCCCCAGTCTTATTTTATATGGAGGGCTGGTTTAGGGTTTGATCAGGAGCAGGTTTGATCACACGGAGAGAAGACTTGCGGAGCGAAGAAGAGGTGGGGTGGTTAGAGGGGGGGCTCTTGGGCATGTGACACGCGGTGCGGCGCAGGGGCCAGGGCTGTCATGGCGATGAGCCTGGGCAGACCTGACGGGGCACGCGGATTGTGTGTGTGTGTGTGTGTGCGAGCGATTGTGTGTGTGTTAAGGGAGAAGTGAGGGAGAAGTAAGGGGGGATTTCAGAGAAGGGTCCTGACAGCTTCCTCGCTGCATGTGGAACGACTCCCCCCCCCCTCACTACACACACCCAAGCACACTCACAGGCACAGGCACAGGCACGCATGCACACACACACACACACACACTCTTCCACAGCTCCGTCCACGTTGTTCTCCTCTATCATGGGACAAGAGCGCGCGTGTGACCGTGCGTGCACCGGAGTTTACCCCAAAGCTTTCCCTTCTTTCTCTCTTTCCATCTGTTTTTTTTTTTATATCCCTGACAGAACCATGGAAGGGGCGGTGGTACAATCCATCTTTCTTTTTACCTGATCTCCTTCTCTCATCCTCTCTACCTCCATCTTCCCTCCTCTCTCTCCATCTCTATTGCCCTCTGCTCCCTCTATCTTCATCTTCTCTCTCTCCTTTTATATCTCTCTCCAGCTTCCTCTCTCTCCACTTTCCTCTCCTCTATATTCATCCTCTCTCTCTCTCTCTCTCTCTCTCTCTCTCTCTCTCTCTCTCTCTCTCTCTCTCTCTCTCTCTCTCTCTCTCTCTCTCTCTCTCTCTTTACTTCCCTCTTCTCTACTTCATTCTCCTCTCTCCATCTTCATCCGGCACCCCTCTCACTCTCTTCCTCTCTACATCCTTCTTCCCATTCCTCTCTCTCTCCATATCACTGTACCGCTCTCTCTCGTTCCCCAGGGTGCAGCAGGGCTGCCATGTCCTGCTGCGAGGAGGTTTGATGTGGACAAGGGGTATTGATTTTGTGGCGGCGGGGGGAGACGGGGAACATGGGAGAGGAGGACGTGTGGAGTGGACCAGCTTGCCGGGGCCAGAGCCTCAGAGACCGGGCCGAGGGAGAGAGAGAGTCTGGGAGCTGGGGTGCTTGGATGTTTATCCTCAGTACTTGATTTACTGGTCACCCATTTTGTCATTTTAGCAGATGCTTTTTTTGTTTTTTGCTAAAGCCGCTTGTTTTATTGGATCGATAAGAAGTTATGAATAAGGAGGTAGGGCTGAGACGTGTTGCTCAAGGGCACCTACAGGTAGAGTGCAGTCGTCTTTCCTTTCTAAATATGCTGTATAAATGTGTGCTGATGTATCTCCTGTGTAACCTGATTAATGGCAATCAATCATCTTGTGGGCCTTCACCATACATAACATTCTACACAACGCAAACTAAAGTTGGAAATGAAATGTATAAAAGGTTGAAACAACAAACAAAAAGTCAACAACAACAGCGACTGACCGTCGTAGGGGTGGTGTGTGAGGGTCTCCTGGTCTCACTGCGATTGCCTTCCAGGCTGTCATAGAACTCCTCCTCGTCGCCCTGACTGTGGAGACAGAGGGAAAGACGTTGTCATGTCACTGCAGAGAGTAGAACCGACAACCCCTCCACTTTCTGCCAATACCACCCTTGGATTGCAGGTCCAATTTACCTTTTAAGGGGAGCTTGAGTTGACATCAAGCTAAAAAATATGTGTGTGTACCTCCACCCACACACACACACACACACACACACACACACACACACACACTAATACATAAACAGCCAAACACAAAATCAATGCTCCTGTCAAATTTCTTGGAGCTGGGAGTGTGAATGTGTGTGTGTGTGTGTGTGGACAGGGGGGGGTGAGAGACAGCATCATGAATGCATCAACATGTATGAGAGGGGCTGTGGCCTTCATTAGCCGTCGGCGTGTGACAGACGTGTGCGTGGCACGGCTGAGTGGAGACGGAGCGCCGGCCCAGAGCCTGATGGACACACGCTAAGGGCTTCCCGAGCACCTCCATGACCGCGCTGCACACACACACACACACACACACACACACACACACACACACACACACACACACACACACACACACACACACACACACACACACACACACGTGCACACACACGCGCACACACACGCGCACACACACGCACACACACGCGCACACACACGCGCACACACACACACACACACACACAGGTTTATTGACAGTGACCTTTGACGCTGAGGTGGAAGCCAGTGACATTTACGCCGGTGGGTTTATTAAGGTGGGGCCTGGGGGCAGAGGTGGAGGAGGTGGAGGAGGAGGTGGAGGAGGAGGAGGAGAAAACGACCACAGATAGTGGAGCGAACCTGGACATGACACAAACTAGGAGCTAGCACATTTAGCCTAGCATTGGCTAAGAACCTCTATTTCTAGGCCCGCCATAACTTTCAGGAGTGACCCGATTGAATGGGATGCGTACATATCACTGTGAGATGGTTCATGTTGGCTAGCCTTGAAGCAGTAATAGGTAATGTGCTTAAAGTCAGTCCTTTTATACAAATGCATTATTCCCCAGGCCATCAAAAAGGTTATTCCATCAGTTTCATTTAAGATACAATACAATAAATGAATAATTCAAATATTAGTTAGTAATAGTAGCCACTCAATGCAGAACCATTGATTGATTTTGAACTGCACCACCTTTGGCAGTGTGTGTTGCCTGTAATTAAAGCAGGTGCACTTACATCCTCAATACCATGTTGTCACGTTGTCATGGTTAAATAGTCACAGAGCATTGCCTTGCTACTTGTAGGTGCAGAACACCCCCCCAAAAAAACACAGACACACCCCGCCCGGACAGGACTCCCTGGTACACCCCCCCCCCCCAAACACAGAAGCTGCTCATCTGTGGAGATAAATGGTCAGCTCCCAGCAGCAGTAGCTGGAGGACGGAAGGAAACCCACCCAGAGTTTAAAAAAAGAAAGAGAAAAGAAGAAGAACAAAGGTTGTCAGTATTCTTAACGAGTCTGACATCTTTATTCTGCGCCGTTTAGGCGGAGCCTCCCAGAGAGAGGAGGAAGGAGAGCGGCGAGCCTTTCGACGGTGACGCACGCGCTGTATAACACATCTCGCGAAAGAGCTTTACACAAGTCTGGCCAATTGGCAGGTGTCTAAATAAGACGACGTCTCAATTCGGGCTTCCTTGTGCAAAGAGTAAAATGAAGTAATGAAATCCGGTTAAGTCTGGGTGAAGAGGTGTGCGTCGGACTGGCTGCTTATTAGCCCACAGACAGTGGGGCGTTTGGGGAGGCAGGGCATGGCTGAAGCCAGTCACTGCTTAAAAGGCCTCCCATGGATACGGCTGAGGTGGATTACCAACTGATGAATTAGTTAGGAGGGGGAAAGTGAAGCGTTGTATAAGGAGGAGGGAGAGAGAGAGAGAGAGAGAGAGAGAGAGAGAGAGAGAGATGGAAATACAACGAGAAAGAGAAAAGGGAAAAGCTAGACCAAGAAAAAAAAATAAAGAATCAAAAAGAGAAAGAAGGCGAGAGAAAGATATGTAGACATAGAGAGAGACACAGAGACATAAAGAGAGAGAGACACATAGACACATGGAGAGAGAGACAGAGAGAGAGAGAGAGAGAGAGAGAGAGAGAGAGAGAGAGAGAGAGAGAAAGAGTGAAGGCAAAGACATATCATTGAGCCCCCCCGAGTGTTTAAAATAAAACCTCCTGTACCATCACTCAATAAACGTCGGCTCAGTGGCTTTTTGCATAAAACATACATGAAATAATTACAGTGGATGGGTCTTAATTTACATGGTGTTAAACAGCTTGTAGACATCTGGTACCGAGCCGAGCAGGGTCATTTAAAATGTATCTAACTAAATTAAAACGAGGAGCGGGGAGGAAGAAGATGGGAGGGGTGGGGGAGGAGGGGGGGTGGTGGGGTGGCGCGTGCTTACACGTCAACGCGCCACAACTGAAGAGACAAGGCTGGGGGTGTGGGAGTGTGTGTGTGTGTGTTTACACTTTGTGGTTGTGCCGGCGAGGGAGGCTTGGTGGTGGTGGTGGTGGGGGGTCTATAGGGTACTTACATGAGAGATGGGGAGGAGGGAGCGTGGTGGGGAGGAGGGAGCGTGGTGGTGAAGGTGGTGGTGGTGGTGGTGGTGGTGGTGGTTGCAGGGAGGGGGTTAGTTGGTGAATATGCAAAGGACCGGTAAATTTAATCAAACTGCCAAACTGTCAATTTCAGGGCGGCATGACTAGTGCGGGAGAAGCGGCATCACTGGAAGGTATCAAGGAGATCGCAGCCCCCCCCACCCCCCCCCCCTTCCCCACCCGCACCCCCCTTCATCCCTGGGCTTTGCTGGCACCCGTTCAACTCTGCGTGCAGAGGTGGCAAATTTTGCATGCAAATTTCAGTCAATAAGCTCCGAGCGAGGCGTCCCAGGATATTTCAAAAAGGGATCTGACAGTAGTTTACCCCTCCTCTCCCTCTCCCTCTCCCTCACTCGGCATCATTCTCGCTCGCCATCATCTCCTGGCTCTTGAATACCAACTAGACAGATGCTGGAATTCAATCACCCATTTGCTCACACTTTGCATATGCACACTGTCCCCTGGATGTTGCACAGAGACAAACCCCTTTCCCCCCTCCCCTCCACTCGCGCACAGTCCACACACCTCAGCCCTATCCTTTAACTGCCTAGAAAATAATGAGGCTGAGGAAAAAGGAGTGTGAGAGGCCCCTGTGTGTGTGCGTGCGTGCGTGCAAGTGTGTGTGTGTGTGTGTGTGTGTGCACATTGCTACCTGTCTGTGCTCACATCCTCCCATTCGTCCTTCGCGGGGCTGGGGCTCCGTCCGTGCCAGCTGATGGCTTGATTGGGGCCGACCGCTCGGCGGCCACTACGGCGCACTGGACCTGGGAGCTGGGCTGTTTTGAATTTGACCTTGCTGCTATCCGCACCGACTGCTCCCCCTCCCCCCCCTCCTCCCCCCCCTCCCCCTCCCCCTCCCGCTGCAGTGCTCCTCCTGCAGAAGTCGCGGGCCGCTCGGAGGATGCCCAGCTCCTGCCTCAGCTTCAGCACCCGCCCCCGGAGCTGGGCCGCCTCCTTCGCCGCCGCCACCAGCCGGGCCTCCAGGGCCTGGGTCTCGCCCGAGTGCCGCTCCCGCTGTGCCAGCGTCTGGGCCCTGGCCGCCCTCTCGCGGGCATCGGCCTGGCGGTGCAGGTGCTCCACGGAGGCCTGAAGGCGGCGGCACTCGTCGGACAGCTCCTCGCGGGCCTCCAGTAAGTGCTCGTTCTCCAGCCTCAGCCTCCCTGTCTCCTCCTCCAGGGAGATCATCCTCCGCTCCAGTTGCTCCATCTGCAAGGGCCGGGGGTGGGCCGTTGGGGTTAAGAGGACACGGGTCAGGCTATGGCACAACAATAACAACAACAACAACAACAACAACACACTTGGATGGGTCACCGGTTTATTTCCACCGTTGTTTACATGGAGACAAGAGGGCAGGAGAAGACCCAACACAGGAGTCCCTGATCTGACACTCTGCACGCAATTCTCATCTGGATACGGGGAGTGTTTAACAGCGCATAAAAGAGCATATGTCTGGTTGACTGAATCCATTTGAGGAACCCCCCCCCCCCCCCTCCACCCCCCCACCCCCACCCCTGACCCCCTGGCACCCCACTCGTCACCCTCCACTAAGCACCATCCAAGGCCACTTAGCCTCTTTGTTAGATCTCGGGTGGAGACGGTTAAGGGAACAGTGGATGCCTGCTGGGTTCATACCCCCAGGCGATGTTTCCCCCCGCACCACCCTTCTTTTATTTGGAGCTCCCACTCTGCCCTCTGGTGAAGCACGGTACCTTTCAAACTAAATTAGACCACCACCCTCGTCTCGCCCCTCCCGACCACCAGCACCACCAGCACCACCACCGCCCGCCCCCCCCGCCCCGCCCCCCCCAAAGCTTGACTATTCGCCAATGTGAATGCAGGTCGGCCACCGTGTGAACGTAAAATAGGCAAGCCAGAACGGGGCACTCAAGCACGGTTGACATTTTTTGAACATATACTGTAATATAGTCATCGAAGCACTGGCCATCGCTGTATTGGAAAAGGGGCACACTTTTTCAGCTTGTCATTGTACTGTGTCACGTTCGAAATCCATAAAACAAAAATCACACCAAACTACTTTAACAAACTCCACAGAACACAATGTCTCAAGCCCTAAGAGCACCCGTCCTGTCACGCACGTCGTGCCTGACGAGCGCCGGGGGGGGGGGGGGAAAGCGGCAGAAGCGTCATTCTCTTCTCCCCGGGGGCCATTGTGTGGCAGATCCAGTGCTGACGGTTTCCCTTTTATCGGCGATGACAAAGAACAATTAGCCGGAGCTTTGGTTACGGCGCCATTACCTTTTTTAAGGACTCCTCCACGCGCTGGCTGGCGGCGGCGGGCTGCTGTTTGGAGGTGCTCCTTCTGACCCTCCGCTCCTCCGCCACTCTGCACAGCAGCTCTGCCGGGGGAGACAAAGCGGGGTATTGTGACGGGACGTGTCAAGCCCAGAGCACTCTGCCGATCGGTGCAGTCATTAAGAAAAAAGGTAGATAAAAAGAGGACTCATTAAACCGATTAGCACTATCAAAGCACTAATTTCTTATGACTATTATTACCCGTAAGGGCAATCTCTCGATGCCATTTTCATCAGGATTTGGAGAAATGCGTGGTGCACCTCCACCCTCTCGCTCTCCTATACCCCCCCCCCACCACCACCGTTTCTACTCCTACATAAAAGGAAAGCGAATCAAAGTTCCTTTTATTTAATCCTTTAGATTAAAAGCATTTAACCTGATTGACTTCAGATACAGGTCAATACGGACCGGCCTTCTTGCTCAGAGATTCCTACAGGCCGTTTGGGGACAACGGGGATAGAACCATAGCCACCACTGTCCTCCCCCCCCCTGCCCTCTCAATAGGATAGAAAACCAGCAGCTACAGCGACCCCTCATCAAAAAGAATGACTTTGGTTTACACCGTCCACCGGGGAGACGCATGGGGAAGCAGAACAGGCAGCAGTGTGCCAGGCTCCCTCTGGGGATGCTAAGCCAATATGCGGCAAGTGCTTGAATCCCCTGGTGAACACACAGGCCCTTTAGCTGCACTGCTTCACAGCCTACCGTGCTCTCCCCCCCCCCCCCCACGGACCATTCATCTCCACAGAATAGCGTAGCGCTTTATTGTGGGAACTACAGCTGGGCTGCTAAGGTGCAAGATTTGCATTAGCGCTCAATGTTTACAACGCCAGGCAGACGGGAGCTTAAAGTGCATGTTTTATACCCACAACATCAGCAGCAGCAGCAGCCGCAGCCGCAGTGTGTGCATGCAAAAACACACACACACACACACACACACGCGCCAATTGCCTCTGTGTCACCTCATATATGTAGAAACAGTTTTGCTCCTAAGATCAAAAGGGCAGAGGGAAAAAGGTACGAGACTTCATGGCTCGCAGTCGCCTTGGTTAACTTTCATGGGGGATGCAGCTAAAGCTCATTTGTAGGAGGCTGCAAATGTTAAATATTTAAATGAAAATGAAGACCTTGACGTATCAGTTGACCTTTTAGTTGTATACATAACAAAAAAATAAGAAGATGAGAGGGGGGGGCGGGGGGGGGGTGGGGGTGTGGAATAAGGAACCGTAGAGGAAAGCAGTGAAAGAGATTTGCTGGGAAGGAGCCTTGCGTAGCTTGGCAGCGTGTTCGACGACTGGCCCAGGGAAGTTTGTTACTTTCAATTAGCCTCCTCTTTTGTCTTCCCCGGGTGTGTCACATCCAATCAGACAGCCCCCCAAAACGGGACAGGAGGGGCTACCTGCCCGCCCCGCGCTCGCCGCAAGGAAGTCAATTATCCCGCTCCGGCAATGGCGGCCAGGGGAGTTGGGCGCTCCTCGTCGCTACCGGCTCTCGCTAGACGCCCCCAGACTCCTCCTCGATGGCTCCCCAGTCACCAGGCCGCTGGGGTGTGGGGGGGGGGGGGGGGTCTCGGCACACAGCGGTGGCATACATTACGGCTGCTGCTGCCGCCGCCGCCTCGGAAATGCCCCCCCAAGCTTTCATGTGCTGCCTTTGCTTAACGTGACGCTGATGGGGTGAAGTATGGCGTTGATCACCCTCCCCTCTCGTTTGATCCGGTTATAACCCTATGACCGGATCAAAGAAATTCACCATTATTCAATTCCTACTGAATTGAAAGGTATCGTCTTGGGGAGAAAATTTGTTTAGATGGGATTTAAAATAAATAATAGTTTCTCACAGTGTTGTACTACAGCGTTGCAGGTCTGAATGGCAACTAAATGAATATATTACGTGTTAAACATACATTTTACTACTAACCCATATAAAACACTAAATTGATACTATTCAAAAAGCACTACTTGCCAAAAAAAATGTAACATGGGTAAGGCCAGTTGGGATTTCTGCTGAGCATTACTACAGTAAAACTAGTCTTCTGTGGTATGGGCTGTTAAATACACATTTTTTTAATATCACAAGAAGTGGTAAATACTATATACTCACATTATTACTGTATGCCACATTATATTCATTACTTACATTGTGTGGCTGCAATAGTCTACACGCCGTCTCTGAAAGGAGACTGTTTGGTAGTATCCCTGATTATAACATTGATCTTCCATGGATGAGCACTCAGGGTTTTAATTAGTGCCATCCCTTTAAAGCACGGGCTTGAATCTCAGACAGAAGCAATCACTGTTGAGCTAGAGAATCAAAGTGATGGAGGACAGATTTGTTATTGAACTGGTTAATGAAGGCCACTGGTTGCGGTGGTCAGTGTCTGACTAAAGAGTGGATCCGATTGGATCGGAAGCGTCTGGCCTTTTATCGTTTGGAATGACATTGGATGAACGTAGTAAGAAGTTGATCAAGTCTAATTGAGTTACATTCTGCTAATACCGTGTCGGGCAAACTGTTATCAGGGTGACTCAAGATTGGAGGAATTGTGCGAAGGTGCGATTCATTGTCGACATGTCAATTCAACGTGCAGTATTTTGTGTTAAAAAAAACTTTTCCAGGCCCAATTCCGTTAAGAAAGTGAAGGGATTATTGCTGGAAAAACAGACCAAGAAGCAACTTGCAGCAGGGGCCTATGAAAATAACACGAAAATAAACAAGGTATAAAAACACGTTAAATATATAAATATGACAGAGATATAGCAGAAGGGTACCATGCACCACAGCCATGGAGACCGTCTCCAGGTGGGGGGTGGTGAGTCGGTGTGTGAGGTCACCTTGGTGCTCGTTCAGGAGACACAGACGCTGCTCCTTCACGGTGGTCCGGTCCAGGGCTGCCTGGACCTTCAGCACGTCCATCTCCTCCTCCAGGTTGGCCCTGCAGTCACATCAGGAAACTCAACATCAACATCAACTTCTTCAACATCTGCTTCAACTGTAAAACTTTATTTTACAGAGACAACGACAACAACAACTCAACACAAGGAAAACATAATGGTTAGCGGGAATTCGTTACAAAATATCATACCGACATGACAATTATTCTTGTTGCCTTTCAAGTTCCTATTCTTACAGAACCATGATTTTACTTTGGGCCCGATGCGTCAGACGAACATTTCACTTGGATAACTCGTATAAACTGACAGCAGAGAACAGCAGGTAATTAAAATGCATTTTAATTCATCTGGAAATCAAAGTGACATGCAACATGAAACACCCAGGTATGAGAGCAGCACAGTGTGTGTGTGTGTGTGTGCATGGGTGCGAGACCCTGTGTGTGTGTGTGTGTGTGAGGAACAGGCAAACATAAAAAAAAAGGGAGCCCAATTACCTCAATGCAATTAGCTTGATTCTTGCTAACGGCTAATTACGTGGTTAAAAAGGGAGGCCTGCAGGAGACTTTGCACTTTCAAGTTATTATTAGGACCCCAAAAGAAGGTCTTGTGAGAATACATACACAGACCCTCTGGGACAACCACACCTGATATACACACACACCTTGCTCCCCTCCCCTCTGTGCTGCAGAGACGCTGGGAGAAACCGCTGGAGAAACACGATCTTGTTACTACAGTCCCATTCTTCTCCCTGATTAACCTCATTACTACCAGAGAGACTCACTTCTTCAGGTGCATCACACACATTCACACACACATAACACACAATCAAAACTGGAGTAACTACGAAATATGTTCTGATGCATGACCAACTTTCTAAAACGCTGCTGAACAGAATGCAGGGCAGCTAAAGTTGTCAGACCACAAGTTTAGTAGAATCTTTACTTTTTTGGTTCAACATTTTTGAATTCGTTATAAGCACTAACATCAACCAAGAGCCGATGCACAAGTCAGCTTATGGGATGTTCTCGGTCGAGGCAGGTTCGGGTAATTTTTCTGAAAGTTTTTCTTTCTGCAGATCGCATGAAGGCCAAGTTGGTGGTGAACACGTGTGGACCGGGCCAGAACCGACCCGGCCAAACGGGGAGGACCACACAAAAAGTTGAAAGCGGTGAAAGGCAAAGTAATATCAGCACCACCCCTGATCGAAAATGCTGTATCGGGTGGTTTTGGGGGGTGGTGGTGATGCCGGTGTGTGGAGGGTGTTGGGTTAATTAATTAGTCTGATCCATAGAGTCTGGGCCCGGTGGCCGTCCGCAGCGTGAAAAGTATACAAATAACTTCCCCCAGAGGGGGCGATGTGGTTGCAGATGGATAAGTGTCGCTCCTCTATGGATTTTCCTCCACAAATGAACTCCAGTCAATGAGGATTCTGCATCGCTGGGCCGTTAATGGGACAAAGGATCTGAAATATGCTGCGTGCAAAGTCTCAGTCCCGTCTAATGTTTCTTTTTTAATGCCCTTCCACATGCCGATCGTATCGACGGCCAACAAGAGTTCCTATGCATGACACCGTTTCGTTGAAGGATGGCCCCCCCCTTTCTTGGACGTGCCGCAGATTAAATTGCGGACTCATTTTTCTCGGGCAGGGAACCTGTGATTTCCCGATCCAGCGCTCTTGGGGAGAAAACTGTGGAGTTTCCATTATACACACAGTGTATCTATCACAGATACAATTGCCCAACCGGAACCAAAATGAATGTTGAAAATAAAAGGGACAGGAAGTTGTTACAGTGAGAGAACCTGTAAGTATGGACTCAGAAATTGAAGGTCCTTGTTCTATACTCCCAAGATTAGAAATACAACAACAATGCAATTTTCACTCTATGCAGTCTATCAAACCAGTTAAACCTTGTGAAAGGAAACATTCCATATTTGGTTATCCTGAAACACAAAATAGAGAGGCTTACACAAAGTTGTAGGCCTGATGCAATCAACATGTCACAACAAACCTGTTACCAGGATGGAGAGAAATGGTTGGCACTAATTAGCCAACGAAAGAAGCTAGAACATGTATAAATAAAATTTCTCTCACCGAAGTAGGCTGCTATGGTCAATCATCATAGATTTCCTTTCTCCATTCGTCTACAAAATGTCATAAATAATGACAAATGGCCATCCCACATTACCTACAGCCAAAGGTGTCTCAGAGGACAGAATCTCTCCAGAACAAAGAGCAGGTAAGTGATTCCAGGTATTTGTTTATCAGTGCAAGGTGTGTTCATAGCCGCTTTCAACTGTATGCCGTATGTCCAACTGATCTCCAGGACGGTGCGCCGACTCCTCTCACTTTTCACCTCACCTCTTTTTCTCAGCCTCCTTTCCCCACTCACACTACACACTCCTACACACGCATTGTTTCCACAAATGCAGGTGTTCATCCACAGTCTAACCTGTTCCCTCAGGGATGATAAGAAAGAGAAATGCTGGAAACGAGGCGGAACCCAAAAGGTAAACGCAACGTCGTCAGGACGACATATGCTCTCAGTATGTATATGAATAGCTGAAATCCCAGAGGGAGCGACAGATAACAGCTCAATAACCTCACCATCATCCGCTTCCTGCTCAAATATCCCCTCCTCAACTCGGTGGTCCAACTCTGACGTCAGATCACCACCGCCTACCATGAAATGGAGACATCCCAATGCAAAGGTTATTAATGAGCTATGAGTGATGAAAAATGATTTGGGTTATGGAACAAATCAAAACCTTCTGCTTCATTGAAGGTAGTGAACGGCGAGAGCAACATCTCGCATCGTGGCTAGGGTCAGGGTCACCGACTACCCGCTGGTTCTGGGTTCAAGACTCCATCCGGGTTCAAGACTCCATCCATGTGAACCAACCTGTAGGCATCTCAGACACAAGATGCATCCCACTGCCTGTTCCACAACCACATGCATCTGAATTCAGTCTTTAAACATCTGTTCAACGACTAAAACAGCCGAACCCGGCGAAAAGAAAATCACCAAGTTTCCGGTTTTCTCAGGCAGACGGTCCGGCAACATCATGGCCAACAGCGATACAGGTCTGTGTCTCATGCTGCTCCTTAGACCCCGGTTTGTTAAAACACTTTCCCCCTTTCTCTTATACAGCACATCTCTGGGAGAGCAGCAAGCAGCCCCCCCGAGCCATCATCCACTAGCACACATCACATCTGACGATCCCCAGCCCCCCCCCCCCCCCCCCCCCACCCCCCCCTCCCACCATCTCCCTCCCTCTTCCCCGACGCGGGTTCAGATCACACCCCCGCCAGCCTGCTCCCTGGTCCACATGGGGGTGTACAGCGCCCTATCATCTTCAAGCGCTGTGTTTTCCACGCAGTGGCGGCAGAGTCCTCTACACACACACACACACACTAAACACAACAGGAAGAGCGAGGGAATATGGGGATGAAGAAGAGAAACACTTCTATCTTTTTTTTTTTTCATGGCTGGGGTAAAGATAGACAATTTTTTTCCCCTTCAGGAAAGGGAGGCAAGACATGTTTTTTTTCTTAGTCAGGAGGGAGTTCCCCCCCCCCCCCCTCCTCCTCTGTTTAAGCCCAGGCATACGGGGGCCGTTCTATCAGTCAGGGAGTCTGGCGAGATAAGCCACTGCTGTCAGCAGAAACGGGCCTAGTGGAGTTTCGCACGGCTCGGCGCTATATATTTTAGCTGTGGGCAATGCAGGGGAAGCAGCCGCAGCAGTAGCATCCACATGAGCAGCAACAACAACAACAGTAGCACAGAGAGTGAGAGGCTCTAGAGCCACAGGACATGGATATCAGGAGTACATCGAGTACACCGACGGAAACATGTCCGTGTTGTCCTTGTTCAGTTTGAGGAGAAGGAACAGGATATTTGCACAACTAAATGGCCCAATCAAAGTGGATATCTTATTGTAACATAATGGAAAAGATGATGAGGAATTCCCTATTTGATAATCAGAAGATTGACGTTAGATCTGTGTTAATCTGCTTGTCTGGCCGATAATGAGGCTTAAACTACAACTAGATGCTGCAATCAATCTGTCTCCGTTGGACACAGCACTCACACACACAAGAACTAATTTAATGAATGATAAAGATCGGAGCACTGCCTGGGATTTTCTCTGCACAAACACGTAGTAAATATGTATGCTGCGTGTGTATACATGTGTGTGTGTGTGTGTGTGTGTGTGAGGAGAGGTAATAAAACATGCCCCCCCGCCACCCCCCCTTCCCCTCCATACTCATTAACCCCACTACCGTTTAATAAATAAAGATGTAAACAAATAAAAGGCATATGTAGACAAATAAAGAAAACTTTTATTACACTTCATTACAGTCAATGTCGTGCTGGTGGGCGGTGGGGGGGGGGGCTAGTGGGGGGCCACAGGCGGTGGCGGTCTCCTCCAAGACCCTCACTCCTCCATTAACGATTTGTGCTTTCATGTCATCGTAGTACTATGCCTCTTGTTGATCCGTGTGTTTATTGGCTTTAATACCGAGGCCTTAATAAGCCCCACCCACTTCCCCTTCACCAGCGGATCCGTTAACAACAATTAACAACAGGCTCAGACAGGGCGCAGCGCTGCAGACTGCAGATGCATAACGAGCCAGCTAAAACCATCCCAAGGCCAATCTACATTCCTTGCTGAACCCCCCCCCTGCGTGCTTGCTCGCCCGCTCACCCGCCCGCACACACACACACACACACACACACACACACACACACACACACACGCTTGCTCGCTCTCTTGTGCCAGCCAGCTTCTGCTACGACCAGGAGGCAATCTGCATCGTGCGCCAGCGTTCGGATCTCTTTCGAGGAGGGCGGAGGGGTTTATTTGCCTTCGCGATCGACTTGATTCAAATCATTTTCCTCCAGAGTGCATTTGGGACACGTTGGAAGGTGGGGGAAGGGGTCGGGGGGGCCGTGGGGGTCTTAATGTCAGACCTTTATGGGATTGAACGGCGATATAAAGGACAGGGGTGGTGAGCGGACGTGGTGCTCCAGGTGTAATGAAGGCCGAGGCTTGAGTTGATGAGTCGGCTGCTTGTGGTGCTCGTGAGTCGGAGAAACTGTTTGCAGTGATTTGCCTTTTGAAATATGTATTTCTTTCCCATTTTCTTATTATCACCAGCAAACAACATTGTTTCACAACATGGTCTTAAAAATGTATGTGCGTACGCTGTTCAAGACGTTGACCAAAAAACGTTGATCCTTTGATTGTGTGTGTTCAAGAAGCAAATGCGTAGGTTATGAATGCCCATAGGCCCAGTCCTATTTGTCAGCAACGAGCACAGTTCGGCATCCATTAAATTGCCAAAGTTCAAGGGAGCTACTGTTGGGCTGCTTGGAGTTTATTTTTTACCTATATATACTGTATATGCATTTGTATCCTGTGCCATCATAAACAGCTTCAGTTTATCAGCAAAAAAAAACAAAAAAATACATACTTAAATTGCCTGATGATCCACCATTTTAAATGTTTCCAGACCAAATGTTTCCTTGTGAACTTGTAAATGAGTTGTCAAGCCATAATGACCAGACAGTGCGATAATAATAATAATAATAATAATTGATTTAATTTATATAGAGCTTTTCTAGACACTCAAAGACGCTGTACAGTGAAGGGGGGGGGGGACCTCACTAACCACCACCAATGTGCAGCACCCACTTGGGTGATGTGCGGCAGCCAATCTGCGCCAGAACGCTCACCACACACCAGCTTGAGGTGGAGAGTGAGGGGAATTAAGGAATCAGCCAATTATACAGGCCGTGTCGCAAGCCGGGGCATAACCCAAGAACCAAGGTTAAAAAATAACAACTAAAAACATATAGACACATATGTATAAAGAGCCGACGGGTTTGACCTTGGCCGGCCTCCTGGTTAACAGGGGGGGTCGAGTGGGAGTGGGGGAGGCCCACCCTGCGGGGACCCACTGCTCCTGCCTGTAAGTACCGTCATATCCATTCTGTGAAGCGGTCGTTTGGACCTCGAGAAACAAGTGTTTACAAGGTCTGTGTTTTCTACGTTATAGGGGTTGTGCTAGGGGACATCTGTGCAACAACACCAATGAGAGAGAGAGAGAGAGAGAGAGAGAGAGAGAGAGAGAGAGAGAGAGAGAGAGAGAGAGAGAGACAGAGAGACAGACAGAGAGAGAGAGAGAGAGAGAGAGAGAGAGAGAGAATGCGAGCGATCAAGAGAGAGAGAATGCGAGCGAGAGAGAGAGAGAGAGACCATGCAAGCGAGGGAGAGAGACCATGCGAGCGAGATAGAGAGAAGAGGGTGAGACAGCGATAGAGAGACAAACGGGAGGGAGAAAAGACTTGCAGCTGGCCACTTGAAGAGCCTGTTATCGGGCCCTAAAACGCCTCGCTCGCCAGGAGGTAATTAACCATTAGTGGATCATTACAAACACTTACGTGGGGCAACCTTCACAAGCACAATCATTTCAGCACATCAGCACAACAGCTAACAGGAGTGGCGGCTAACGGGAGCTCTCACGGTTAACGAGGGTCCAGGACTATAGAGGACTTTGGGGTTGTGTAAACAAAGACCACCCCCCCACCCCCCCCACCCCCGCTGCCTTTGCTCCTTTGACATTGTGAGGGTCCTGAGACGTCTAGGGGAGTGACCACTAGGAACTGAAACTGTCTAGACCCTGGGATGATGTTTTACTTTACGGAGGGTCTTCAAGAACTTCTGGCCGGCTCTCCTGTGCCTCAGAGGGGGGGGAGAAAGGGAGAGAGAGAGAGGGAGAGAGAGAGAGAGAGAGAGAGAGAGAGAGAGAGAGAGAGAGAGAGAGAGAGAGAGAGAGAGAGAGAGAGAGGAGTAGGAGAGGAGTAGAGGAGGAGATGTAGTAGGAGGAGAGGGATAGAGGAGAGGAATGGGGAGGAACCGATGAGTGGAGGAGTGGAGGAAGAGGAGACAAAGAGAGGAGAGTAGTTAAGGATTGGAATCCAGAAGGGGAGTGGCGGAGAGGAGAGAAAAGGAGGGAGGTGGAGACACCGTCTGGTTGTCTTTCATTAGTTAATCACACTGAGCAGGTTAATGGTCACAAGCACCAAATGCCGAGATCAAAGAGTGTGTACCCTGTAAGGGAGAGGTTGTTTTTCCTCCACAGCACGAGTTGAGGGGCCCTAGCCAAGTTTACCTCACAACGACCAATTGGGAAGCGTCCTGGGGGCGGGAGGTGAAGCAGCTGAACACTAACCCCAGAGGACAGGCCAATTGCACACGGATAGAAAGGGCGTCCGGGCAGCCTTCCCTCGTGGCTCTCCCCCTCGCAGGTCAGCCCTCAGGACCCCTGTGCATTAGCTGCAGCCCAGCCTCCTCCTCCTCCTTCTGCACCCCCCTCCCCCTACACCCCAATCCCACCCCCCGGCCTGTGGCTCCTCCCCCCCACATCCTTCTCTGGTCAAATTTGGGCGCAAACAGTGGGTCTCTCCACTGCTCCCCTCTCTCTACTTCCACCCTGGTCGGGGCAGCGAGGGGGGCAGGCGGGCAGGCAGACATGCAGGGCAGACCAACATCCCCTAACAGGCAGTAGCAGCAGCAGCAGCAGTAGCTTGGTAGCAGTGGCGGCGGCGGCGGCACCAGGGCTGCTAGCCTGTAATTAGCTCGGACAGCTCAGGCTTAGAGAGTGAGCGAGGCAGCCGGGCTACATCATAATGAGCTCTGCTGGGATTAGGAGGACAGGGCAGGGGTTGGTGGTGGTGGTGCGGGTGGGGGTGGGAGGGCTTGGGGGGCTGGTGGTGGCGGAGGGTAGGGAAGGGCAGAAGGGGGGTGGGGGAGGGGGGGGAGGGTCGTGGAGCGGTGAGAGAATTCTGGTTCTAGTCTCTCCCGCAGTATCACACAGGGCCTCGGAAAAAGGCAATGTGGGGAGGAGGGAGGGAGGGAGAAGAAAGGAGATGTTAAGGCTTGAGGGAGGAGGGAAGAGGAGGTGAAGATCGTCGCTCCAGGGCTTGACATGAGTAGCGTCTCGCAGGGTCAGGGGAGGAGACTTGGTTAGAGGGACTCTATCCAAACGAGTCAATGGATGGAGAGAGAGAGAGAAGGAGAGAGAGAGAGAGAGAGAGAGAGAGAGAGCGAGCGAGAGAGCGAGAGAGACTTGCCACAACCTGCCAACTCCAGGAGATCAACAGTAATTTCACCCTCACTGAAACCTCATCTATACAAGGAATGGGCCTTATCATTAGTTTCTTTAGAGCCAAATATAAAATAAACTCTGCTGTACTCTCCCGACAATATTTAACCAGGTGGAGAGCTTGGCATCGATCAATATCTAATCAGTTAAGCCAGTGCAAATTAAAACCTTATTGGGACAATATTCAACATCATAAACAAGTGCGAAGTCAACAAACAGTTTCCATAACTACCCAAGACGCTGGTCTCAAAAAGGAAGCGGGGGCTTCCGATAAAGCTAAGTTTCCTCCCTTAGCGTTAATGTGTGAATCTGTGCAGCCAATTTTACAAATGAGCACAGAGCCTTAATCATCTTACTCTCACCCCCGCTGGCTGGTAATGGAGGAGGAAGGGGGCAGGTGGATGCTGTAAAAACTTGGGAAGGGCAAATTTCAACACCCCCACCAACTGTGGAGGACGTGTCGAGAGCTGAGAGAGATGATGGTGGTGGTGGTGGTGGTGGCGAAGGAGGAAGCCTGCAGTTGCTCGTCCCTGTGTGTGTACGTGTGAACGCATAGGCACGTGTCGGCGCCTACACGCGCACGTGTGTACTTGGGCACATATGTGTCTGCATCAGTGTGTGTGTGACAAAATAAATTTAAAAGACAAAAGTTAAATTTGAAAAAATTAAACAGACCGAGGACACAGCGGGGGACACACATCACGGAGGCCTGTAGAGAACTGCACTCTACAGGAAGAGGACCGGCGAGGCAGACGGTCATGCAGCCTTACTTCTCGACGTTGAGCTTCCTGGCCAGGCGCTTGAAGTAGGCCAGCTCGTTCCACACGCCATCGCTGTCCTCCTGTCTCAGCTGCCGGGGCTCCGCTCTCCGACTCTGTCCTTTAGCTTTAGGCCTGGGGACAGACACACAGACACAGACCGAATGGTGAGCAGAAAGATGCACAGACACAGACACAGACACAGACACAGACAAAACGGTGAACAGAGAGACAGACACAGACACAGATAGAACGGTGAACGGACACAGATAAAGACACCGATACTGACAGAAATGTGTGCATAAAGACGGACAAGGAAAACAGACTGGGTTAACGGACCAATAACCAGAAAGGCATACTGACAGACGAGCAAACAGACAGACAGACAGACAGGAACATGATACGCCCACATGTACATGTTCCTGGCAGCCTGGGGCCCAGGTCACATGGGAGGACGGGCGGCCCCTCAGTCTCAGTGTCTCCCTGCTCTTGTTATTCAGCCATCTTGAGCAGTATTCAAATGAGTGGCCTTGACTCTGACGTTCCCGGGGTAAATCATGTACACGCACGTTCCCACTGCTTGGGTTTTTTTTTTGTCTCCTTTTTCCTCTAAAAGCCTAGGGCAGTGCTCGCGAGACAGGCTAATGCAGACATCCCTGTGTGCCATGCAAATTGAACATAAAAAAATGATATACACAAATATAAATAACAGCGAAAAAAATATATATATATATCCAAGGAGGCCTTTTAAATTTGCACACCTCAGTTATGAATAGTTAATAGCAGAGTGGCTCTATCATTGTGCCCCCTCTTCAAATATTCAGATACACGCACACGCACGCACACACACACACACACACACACACACACACACACACACACACAACACACACACACACACACACACACACAACACACACACACACACACACACACACACACACACACACACACACACACACACACACACACACACACAACCGATTGCATCCCTCTAACTCATTAATCTGTCTTTGCCCAGGCTACCAATTCAAGCCATTCAATTCCAATTAGTTCTTCATTATCAGACTA
>NC_140273.1:11966856-12009356 GCF_964030765.1 Micromesistius poutassou
AAGATTGCAAAAGGGCTGATAAGGGGGACAGTTCCTCTTCCCTGTGTCTCACACACACACACACACACACACACACACACACACACACACACACACACACACACACACACACACACACACACACACACACACACACACACACACACACACACACACACACACATACCTACCTACCAACCCACCCCCACCCCCAGCCACCCACACACCGCTAAATCAATGAGCAGAGGTGTGAAATGGATTGAGCGGGTCAT
Source organism: Micromesistius poutassou (assembly GCF_964030765.1). Classification (NCBI taxonomy): domain Eukaryota; kingdom Metazoa; phylum Chordata; class Actinopteri; order Gadiformes; family Gadidae; genus Micromesistius; species Micromesistius poutassou. Next base: position 11,967,108 of record NC_140273.1, read on the forward strand.
TCTATTGCGGCAGGCTCTCTTTCCCGTGGTCATTATTGGCTCTGTGAACGACGGCATGTAGCGTTAATACTAGTTAAGCCCTGGTACCCAGAGTTACTGGCTACAGAGGAACAGAAAATGTTTTCATTTAATACTGATAATGCCCATGTGAGCAATTTGGAGGACGTCAACTTTTTTTTTTTATAACCCCACTGTGTGTATGTGTGTGTCTTTTGTGCATGTGTGAGTTCAGCGTTTGCATGCTTTCCTAAAGTGCAGCACTTCTAAGCAGGTATTCTCACCGCATACTCGCCTAGTCATAGAGAACGACCCTCAGACACACACACACACACACTCGAAACAGAAGCACAGACACACACACAATTATCTTGCAATTTTGGGGAAAATGTAATAAAGTGAGCGGATGAACTAGAACTAGAACCAACTCAGTAGGTTTTCTTTAACGGTCTGTCCCGTATGATACTTACCAGGTGTGTGAGTTTCCCATATCACTTTCACACCGCACTGCTTTATTAAGTCAATGGTAAATCTCTCTGAGCAGTCATTTCCATACAGCGGGACAGAAATGTGTTGCATGCAGAGCCGACAGAGAGAGAGAGCTATCAGCGTCAGGCCTCGGTGCGTCTCTCTCTCTCTCTCTCTCTGCAGAATCCCACTTTCCATTATTAAGCAGGAAATAGACAGAGAACTTTTCCATGCTGCTGCCGCTAATTGCTCTGATTCGGGTGGGGAATCTGTTTATGTGTGCAACTTTGATCAGGGTACGGATGCCTTAATAACCTTTAATTTTATTTACTCACCCCCATCATCCCTGTCTGATTATAAAACTTTTTAACCTCCCTTCTTCTAATCCAAATCAGAAGTTGGCCGTTTCCCCGTGTTTGAAGACATTTCGGGAGAACGTGGACAAGCTGGTTTTAACGCCGGCACCGGCGAACGCTACGCAAACGGCATGCTGATGAGTTAGAAGGCTTAGCTAGTGAGACAGCAGCAAACCCCATGGGGCATCTTTACTGTAGCCACAAGCTAGACTCACAGTAGCCATTGGGTTAACTCCACTATCCTACAGAGTGGTGTCAAATACCTCAATCACGTGCTTAACTGAAGACTCGGAACGTGTCTAATATGGTTTGTGTTTTTTGTCTGGCCTTTGAGGATCTCCCCTCCACCCCTCTTTCACATCTTCGTCTGTGTGTGTAAGTGTGAAAGTTAGGATGTGATCATGAGTGACAGGTAAGGACGTGGCCTTACTACAAGACACAGCAGAATGGAAGTGACTAAACCCCAGTGCCACCTAAACACGCCACAGGGAAATGCACCAACTAACCATCTCCCCCTCCTATCTATTATTTTCTTTAATTGCATGACAATGTTTATACTTGAAGCACTTTGAGTCTGCCTCATGTATGAGAAGTGTTGTATAAATAAAGTTGCCTTGCCTAAAGATCCACCCAGCCTCGATGCCTCTCCCTCTACCGACACACCCGGGTACCCAGGTTCCTACCCAACCACTGATGGGAGGGTTTCAATCACCTCCCGGTCGTCTCCCCCTGCTCAGACGGGCATCAGGGCCTAGCAGGGCCGGGGGATTTTACAGACGAGGGCTGTGTGCCAAATATATGCCAGCGTGGTGACGTTGAGTGACTGGCTGCTGCCACAGAGGGCCAGCCACGGAAAGGGCAGCGGCGAGCTACCGCACCGATCAGCTGTCAAGGCGCGCCGCACATAGGCAGGAACGCAGCAATGAGCTAAACCTATAGGAACTAGCAGAAAGAGAGCTTTGACTCTGGGTTGTTGATATGTACCTTATGTATGTGTGAAAGGAAAACATAAGAAAGAGAGAACGAAAGGCAATCGTTCTCGTTCGCTTTCACCGCGGGGGGGGGGGGGGTAAACATTTTTTTCCGTTGATAACCTGCTAAAATATACGACAAGTGGTGTCGACGTCTCTCTCTCTCTCTCTCTCTCTCTCTCTCTCTCTCTCTCTCTCTCTCTCTCTCTCTCTCTCTCTCTCTCTCTCTCTCTCTCTCTCTCTCTCTCTCTCTCTCTCTCTCTCTCTCTCTCTCTCTCTCTCTCTCTCGCTCTCCCTCTCTCTCTCTCTCCCACCGCCCCTCTGTCTTGGTTCTTGTCTTTGTTCCCACTGTCTCAGACACATGCCGCTGAGCCCCGCGCTGAGCTCATCTGAGCCCGGGTTAGCGCCCGGCGCCCCGGCGCACCTCGCTCGCCGGCGCCGCGTTCACACGGGCTCCCGCCGCGCCGCTGTTCTCTTTAATTAACCCGGGAGAAAACAGCTGACGGGGTCAACACTTCTGCTCCCTCGCCGCCCAAGACCCCCCCCTCCCCTCCCCCCCTTCCCCTCCCCTATAGATATATTTATATATAGATATATATATATATATATATATGCTCCTTGTTGACTTCTTAATGGGAGGGGGAATGGGGGGAGAGACGTAAGGAAGAGTAAAAAGCAGTAAAAATGAACAGATTGGGAGTTAAAAGAGAGGGAGAAAGACAAAGAATGTTCCCGATAATGACAGTTGCCGTTTGGTGTGAAGTTTGGTGGAGAACGTGTGTGTGTCAGAACAGGAAATGGCTCTCCTGTTCCCCCCTTGTACTCACCTCCACCCTCCACAGGCCTTCTCAAACACCTTGCTGCCCCCCCCCCGCCCCACCCACCCATCATCAAACCACCCCACACCCCCCAGGACCAGACACCTTCAGCCTACGGCTCTCACATCCTAATGAACACTCAGGGAAAAGACACACACACCATCACACACACACACACACCATCACACACACACACACAGAAACACACACACACACACAGACACACACACCCTTGCACTTGACACAAAATGCTCCCAAATTGACTTTGGCTTAGAACCTCAGAGCTTTACAAAAGGCAAAGGCAGGAATTATTCCCTCCCTCTCCCCCGCCTGATCCAACTGTCAGGTAGGGTAAGACTACACAGGGACTATTTGTGAACGGCTTCAGAGGGCTGGGCGGCTGCTTCCAGAGGGCTTTAGGCTAAAAAGGAGAGAGGGGTTCTCCATGCAACGTCCGCGCTCCCCTCACTGACTGCTGTGAGAACGAGTGCGTGGAGGTGTTATCCGTACCACTGCACGTTTGAAGGCCCAGTGGGCAGTGTGAACAGCAGTTGCCCTTCACTCACAGCAAAGATTCAGTCATTTAGAGAGCACATACTATCCCTAATGTTGGCATCGCCATTTCTACAACTGTGATGAGATATTTGTATATTCTTTTTAAATTTTTTTATTTAAATGACTCTTATTTGATCTCTTCGTAATTCCTATAACTGTTATGTATGTTTGGCTGCGATACCCATATTAACCATCTGGGATTGATCAACTACATCTAATAGTGTGTGTGTGTGTGTGTGTGTGTGTGTGTGTGTGTGTGTGTGTGTGTGTGTGTGTGTGTGTGTGTGTGTGAGAGTGTGTGAGTGTGAGTGTGAGTGTGAGTGTGTGAGTGTGAGTGTGTGTGTGTGTGTGCGTTAGCCAGAACACTCAACAACACTCACAGGTCATTTGCCTCTTCTGCGACCCTCAGCTGGTCTCTGATGGTCCTGTAGTTGGCCTGGATCAGGTGCAGGCGCTCCAGGCGGTTCTTGTGCGCACTCCTGAGCACTTCCATCTCTTTTGTCTGGGAGGGAACACAGAGAAACTATTAGGGTTACGACACTTTCTTCCAGAGCCACTTACAGTGAGCTCAGATACAGGTCATTAGGGACCATATGCTGGTTATCAGGCGCCCCCTGCTAGCGGTCTTGAAGCTGCGGACACCGGGGATTCAAACCCAGAACTTTTCCGTCTGTCATCGACCATCCTTGGCCATGTCACTATCCTGCCCCCAATAATATTAAACTACTAACACTCAGCGTAGTGGGCAAAACCATTTCCCTTCTCCACTGTGCCATTTTGTTTTGCCCAACAAAGTTCCACCCATACTGAACCCTCATGGGTCCGAATCCAGCGAAGGCCAACCTATTGACACCGTGTCTCTCACCTAGGAAACTCCTCCCGATCTAACCCAGGCAGAGGCATTGTTAGTTTGAAACTTTTTTCCTGCCGGCCCTGGCTCAAAGAGACCATGGAGGAGGCGGTCAAGCATGTGTGACCAAACAATCATTCAACTACACCTGCCCTTCACCCCCGGTTCCACTCCCAGACCCCCGCCAGCACAGAGATCTCCCCCTAAGTGGGGTTATCCTTCTGCCAGTAAGAGGCACACATGTTGTGGTGCTGTTTGACGGGGGAATAGGAGAGGGGAGGCGCTATATGAGGCGGGAGGGGGGATCTGTTGACACGGTTGTTGACAGCCATGAAAACACAGCACAACACTACTGGGTTCTGACTTTAAAGAAGGAAGTAAGAGAACATATAGATTTTCCTTGACAGGAGCAAATGCTCCTCCACCACCACCCCCACCCGGCCATTATTTTGACCTCGGAAAGACGCAGAGGATGCAGAGGATGTTGTCAACAGGCGGGTAAAAAGTTGAGAAACCAGAGCCAGTGCATGAAAAAGAAACAAGGGCAGGAGCGTGGTGGAGGGAGAGAGGATGGATGGAGAGAGAGGACACCAGGGCGAGGAAAAAGTAGGAGAATTAACAAGAAAACAAATCTGAATTGAAAGGAAGACTCAAGAAATGATAAAAGAAAAATAAAGGAACAGAGGACCAAGGTGGGGAACATGAGATAGAAGAGGGGGGGGCGGAGGCTGGATAACGTAAATAAAGTCGGAAGAAACAGAAAGAAACAGAGAGAAAGACAAATAAATCAAGAGAACAGAAAGAAAGAAAGAAAGAAAGAAAGATGGAAATCGGGGGAAAGAAAAAATAAACAAATAGAGAAGGGAACGGAAAAATGAAAGAGGGAAAAAAACGAGAAAAAACAAGAAAGGAAAGAAAGCAAGCCGGAGGAAGACAGACAGAGAGAGGGAAAGTGAGAGGGGAGGAGAGCGCGGTTCTGGTTGAGTGGTCAGGGCTGGGAGAGTGGTGGAGCTCCGTGCTGAAGGGAAGGAGCTTGTTTACTGCTGATATGACACGGCTGCCCTGCAGAGAGGGAAATGCAAGCCCTCGGCCCTGTTATTATTAACAAGGACAAAGAGAACAGAGACAGTGCACACACACACACACACACATGTACACACACAAACACACACACACAGACACACCACCCTCATGCAAGCAAACACACACAACCATGACTCTCACAAACTCTCTCTCGCTGACACACACCCACAACACACACACACACACACACACACGCGCAAACACTCTGAAATTCATCCATGTGTGCGCGTACACACAGATACACACACACACACACACACACAAACAGCCTATGTGACAACTATGGATTTTTTATCCGGGGTATGCTTTATTCACGGAGGACATCTGCAACCCCTCCACAGCCCCCCTAATGAAAGGGGCCAGACCAGGGGTCGCTGGGGGGGGGCTGAGGGGGTGAGGGGGGAGAAGGGGGTGTGGGACAGAGAAAGAGTCAAGGCTGACTGATTGATTGCGGCGGGTCGTGTGTGTGTGTGTGTGTGTGTGTGTGTGTGTCTAGGGGGGTGGGGGGGGTGGGGGGTGGGTGGCAGGGCATTAGCCACATCATGGCTTCCCATGCTCCTTTGCAGGACTCCCCCTTGGGCAAAGCAGCTCTGGTCGACAGGCCGCAGACCCCTGCCCGCCGATCGATACGCCCCCCCCCCCCCCCCCCCCCCCCATGTCTGTGGACGTCCTCAAGCTGAAAAATAATTACAGACTCAACCGCTGATGTTTACTTGAGAAGTCTGGAGCGGGGAGAACACAAAAAAAGAAACAACACAAGGCCATTATAGTGGGGGAATTGTTTGTTTGTCTGCGGCTGTTAGCTACTAAGGTCAACGTGTCAATGTTAAAGGGGGCTGGCGTGGCCAATTTGAAAGGCATTCTATCGGAAACGATTGAACCGGGAATCAAGCGGCGAGCCAAATGACGTGGGGGGGGGGGGGGTGTTTGAGGAGGGCCGCAGGGGCGGTGGGGGTTAGCGTTTCAAGTGCAACTTATGAAGATGAGGGGGGGGGGGGGTCAGAGCACAAAATAACATGTTGAGGAGGCGACCACGGAATCACCTCGTGTCCCACCGCGTGTCCCCTTTTAGGATCAAGCCTCCGTTTCACCTTCGCGCCGCGCCGCATTATCTCTGCTAAATGCGTCCGCCCAAAAAAGCGGCATATAAACATAAAATTGAAAATTGCGCCATTAAGTGAGATAGTCATGCGTCACACACGCCGTGCCGGGCGCCGCGTGTGCTCAGTCGAGTGTTTGTCAGCGATTCAGACAGCCTAATTCAAGACACTCGAGATTCTGACAAGAAAATGATGTCCGTCCACGTCCGTCTGTGATTGAAGAACAAGAGGACAGAGGAGGGAGGAGGGAGGAGGGAGGAGGGAAAGGGAGGGGGGGGAGAGAATGACCTCCACGCGGATCACCTTGTCATGTGGGCCGCCGACACCAGAAGGTTAAACAGGACCCGTGGCCTGAAAACCAGACACCCGAATAACCCCCTCCTCCCCATACCCGGGGAGTTTCATCCCCTGTCAGGGGAAGGTGTAAAAGGAGGGATAAAAATATAGAATAATGCAAAAGGGGAGAAGATATTGTGTAACGATGGCTGGGAAGAGCACGGCGAAGGTTAAAAGAGTGATGAAGTCGACGCGTTTGGGGTTGGAGAGAGGGGGGGGGGGGGGGGAGGAGAGGTGAATCCACATTCACCAGAGCAGCTTCTTCCCTGCTGCTTCACTGCCTACGCACGCTCTGTGTGTGTGTGTGTGTGTGTGTGTGTGTGTGTGTGTGTGTGTGTGTGTGCGTGTCTCTCCGTGTGTGTCTGTCCATGTTTGTGTGGCCCCATGTATTTGTCGCCCTGTGTGTGTGTGTGGGAGAGAGTGTGTACGTGTATGTGTGTGTCTCTCCGTGTGTGTGTGTGTGTGTGTGTGTGTGTGTGTGTGTGTGTGTGTGTGCGCGTGTCAGGCAAGAGAGAGAGAGAGAGAGAAGGTCATGCTGGAGGGCTGAGGCAACGCTGGGCAGACCGGAGCCTTCAGAGAGCGTGACTGCTGCTGCCTCTGTGGTCCCTGATTGCAACAATCATCCGGGTGTTAGTGGCCTCAGCGGCAGGCTGTTCCATTAAGTACTAACTCTATTAACCAGGGCGAGCGCCGCGCAGCACGTTCGCACGGAATAAACACACTTATCCCGGCGGTTCAGAGCCTGTGCGACCGCCATTTGCGGGTGAGGTGGTTTTCGGGGAAAAAAATGTATTTTAAACCGTAAAGCACACTAACAAGCAGTGGCCCAGATAAGGCGGGTAATTGTATGAAATAGAGGAAAAATAAACAACGAGTAGAAGAAAGCATGTAAAGAGAAAATGGTGGAGGGATAATTGATGTTCTGAAGCCCGCGACGGAGAGTCAGATTGAAAGAGAAGGAAAAATGGATAAATGAAAAACAGGGACATGAGAGGGAGACATTAGAAGTCACTGGCGTAGTCAAAGTGTTTTTTTTTCCTTTACCTTGAGTTGAAGGAGCTCTTCAAGGTCCTGCATCCTCTGTTCTGCTCCTCCTCCTCCTCCTCCTCCTCCTCCTCCTCCCCTCCCTCCTCCTCCTCCTCCGCCTCCTCCCGCCTCCACGCAGCTCACCGGGGAGAGGGACCTGGACCGTTGCACAGGTGCATCCTGGGGGACGCAGTCAAAGAGAAGCACTGAGGTGGTGCGGCGCTTCAGCGCGCCTCCGAGTGCACAGGCAATGGAGCCGCCGCCGCGGCGCAACAATTAGCATCTGCGCAACACGCATGAAGTGAATGCCGATATCAGGATGATACATGGTCGTCTCGCTCCCCATTCACCTCAGGTAAAACACACATACAGACACACACACACACACTCTTCCTTTCCCAGCTCACACATACACACACACACACACACACACACACACACACAGACAAACAAACATACTACCAGAAGAAGTCAAGTAGGGAGAGATTAAAAAAAAAAAGAGATAAATAAATAAATAATAAAAAGGTGTGAGTGTGTGTACATGCGTGTGTGAGGGAGGGGGAGGGGTGTGTGTGTGTGTGTGTGTGTGTGTGTGTGTGTGTGTGTGCTAGTACCAGCTAGAATGCGCCAAAGGTTTCTCCCCGCGAATGGCTAATGAGTATGTTCATTTCCATTTACATTGTTTCTTTGACAATAATGATGTCCCATTAGGGGGGGGAGGGGGGGGCTGTGGATTCCGGAATGTGCCGGGCTTCATTACCGGGGGTGGGGTGGGGGGGGAAGGGTGGGCAGGGAGGCCCCTCTAATTGCTCTACCCGGGACCCGCCAGGTTACACTTGATAGGACAACTGAGGAGGGAGGAGGGAGGGAGGGAGGGAGGAGGGAGGAGGGAGGGAGGGGGGGCGTTCGCTATCTGGCCTCCTCTGTGGAGATAAATAAAGAAGGAGGCGAGGGGGGAGACGTGGCAGGGAAAGCAGTGCGAACAATATGCTGGTGGAATATGAATGCGGAGGGGTTGGGGTGGGCAGGGCCCTCCCACGGTGCCAGCGAGGGCCGACCAGATGGCAGGGTGAGGAGAGGCATCCTGCACTGCGACTGAACGTGCGTGGTGGGCAGGCCGGGGGCGCGGCGAGGAAAAGTTTGGGGGAAGGAGGGAAGGAGGGAAGGGAGAAGCGGTAGAGGTCGAAGCACAGCTTAGAGGACAGGGGAGCAGGTGACACAAAATGGGACCGAAAAATCTCATCAAAACTTTTAAACGCTGCTAAATAGTATGAATGATACTGCAGCATAACAGCGTGATGTAATTGAGCTTGACAGATTGACCACGGCCGCTTGTCCGCTCCTCAGTAAGTGTGTCTTCTTGAGTGTGCCTGTTTAATTGTGTGCCAAAGGGCTACAGCTGAGTCCAGTGACCCAGTGCGCTTGTCTTGCACTGTGCCCATGCTGCTACCAGCCAGGTCTGTCGTTAACAAATAGCAGCATTATGCTAATACATGGCACGCCGGCTCCCACGGCAACGTGGACCAGGCGGTTCAAAAAGGTGGGCGACCCGGGAAAGGCAACGACTATTTGGATTGGTTTTGTTTTGTTTTGCGACTCCCACAAAGTTCGGGGCTTTTTGCATTAACATTTGGCTTAACAACAAATTTACAACTGCCGTCTCCAAAACCAACCTAGTCAGATGAGGTATTTAAACCAAATGTATGATCTGCAGACAATTTTAAAGGGTTCGTAGTTTCAGGCGGGAAATTAAAGGAAATGAATCTGTTTTATATCCATCTAAAATGACTTAATGCAAGTCTTAACGTCTATCTATATCTCAACAGGACTTGGCAAACAAAATAATTGCATGGTTTTAAAAATTACCAAAAATGGATTATGACTTCTAACAGAGATTGACCTCATATATTGATACACAGAATGATCAGCATTTAGTTTAGTAGTAATATAAGTTATCAAACAGGCACCGTAAGTCATTGCCGATGAAAATTTGTGTCCATGCGTACGTGTGAGTGTATGTGTTTGTGTGTGTCTGAGTATGCACTCTGCTTAGTAGGGAAGGAGGGGGGTGGCGGGGGGGGTGGCAGTGAAAGATGGCAGAGTCTCACTGCAGATGCTCTTTGCAAGTCCAACTGGAGGCTGTCCCTTGCCTACCCTGCGACTCAGTACCAGAGGACACAATAATGTCCCCAGTCACACACACACAGTGACATACACACACACACTTGCTGTTCATGTTCCACCAGGCCTGAGACCACAAGGCAAAATATCTCTTCCCCTCACTCTCTCCCCATCTCTCCCCCTCCCGCTCTCTCTCCCTCAGCAGACAGCTGGCTAGCATCCACACCCTGACCTGCACACAGCACCCTGTAATGGTTCCTTAAATATAAAAGACCAATAGAGCTGTTACACAAGCAGAGGACAGCAGAGATATGAGGAGAGAGTGCTACATTGTGTGTGTGTGTGTGTGTGTGTGTGTGTGTGTGTGTGTGTGTGTGTGTGTGTGTGTGGTGTACATTGAAGACAGGAAACCGTTATTTACCGCGTACGGTAAATAACTGCCCAGAAGCAAAGGAAAGAAAACGGTGAACCTGAACTAGCATCCACTCTCTCATCTTTATTTTACTTTCACCTCTCTGCAATGATGCATCTCTCTTTCTCTCTCTCTCTCTCTCTTTCAGTATATCTTCCTCTCTTCCTCTCTCACTCTCTCTTTCAGTAGCCAGCTCTCTCTCTCTCTTTCAGTCTCTCTCTCTGGGTCCAGAGGCCTCTCTGTCCTCAATAGGTCTCTTTATGATGGCAGCAGCATCGTGTCCCGAGTGTGTCTCTCAAAGCATGGCTTGTTCTGCCTCCTAAGAGGTGAATAGGAACACTGTACACACAAGCACGCACGCATGCACACGCACACATACAATCTCGCACACACAAACACAAGCGTAGTACACGACACACAGACGGCCATATGTGCAACACGTGTATATCCATACTTTCTGCTTTACACACACCTACACGGTCCAAACAAAAGCACATCTACGTGGTCACCAAAAGGCATCACAGCAAGCTTTTAGTTACAGTACATTGTGTATTTGTCACGTATACAAGTTTTGTACATTAGCTCAACCAGGTTCATCCCATTTAACTGAATGCATGTGTGTGTGTGTGTGTGTGTGTGTGTGTGTCTGTGCGTGTGTTTGCCCGTGCGTGTGTGCCTGCGCATTTTTACCTGTGCCTGTGTGTGTGTATGCGGGTGTGTGTCACACACACACAGCTTGTGTGTGTCCCTGGCAACCAAAAAGACAAGGAGATTGTCCGAATTAAGACTGACGCTTCTTTAGGTCAAGATTCAGACCATGCAAGGCCACCTCCTCTAAGCATTCCCCGCCAAAGCGATGAGAGGAGCCGGATGGAGATCAAAGCTCTCCTCCTTCCTGTTGATGATGGATACTAGTGAAGCAGTAAATTAGCTGGTGGCTGCACCCCAGGCATGCGTGAAACCCGCGGCACTCGCTGCTGCGCTCGCAGCTGGTGGTTGATCTCTGTGTGCGTCAGTGTGTGTGTGTGTCTGCGTGTGTGTATGTGTGTGCACTTGGTAAGGACAAAGACGGGGGGATTTTCTGATCAACCACACATGACCCTCGCAAGCTCTTCCAGTATGCTCCCCTTTGTTTCAGGTCTGATGAGCTGAGCCCAGCCCTCATCCTAAAGGGGTAGATGGCATAAGGTCGTGTCAGCACCTGACTTTGAGAGTGCTCCATGTCTGGGAGAGGAGGACCGGCCGCAACCAACCCTGGAGGCACCGGGCTGGAGGTGGAAGGGAGGTGGAATCAGTTGCTCACCTGCGGTCTGCTGCTGGTGGAGCGGCCTCTAGAAGAACTGGCTTTCCACGTCCTCTCCGTCCAAGCTCCTCCGTCAAGAGGCGTGCTGGTCCCCGGCTCTGGACCGGAGGAGTTCGAAGCCTGGTCGAAACCGGAGCTAACCGCCGTGTCTGTCTCACACAGCTCCTGGAAGGACACACACGGACCCTCATCAAGACGGGGTCAATAAAGGCCTCGTCCTTGATAGGGATCACCACACAACCAGGTGCCTGGTCCACAACTCCAATCAAATGTATGATGTGGCATTAATGATGAGGATGTGGTGGTTGAGGGAGTGGAATCAGGCAGTGTTGAGTCCCTCACCCGACGATAAACCCGTCGTCCACCCCACTTCCATAGGCTGGTGTCAACATTTAGTGTGAAGTAGAGCAGTGGCAGTGGATATGGGCAAGGAACAGCTGTCCATTAGCCATAGCAGTAAGGTGTGTGAGTGTGTGAATGTGTATGCGTGTGTGTGTGGTCATTTATCATTGTCTGGACACCTAGCCCCTCCATAATACCCATGTGTATCGCTGGCGCTCAGCACATACAGGCTAGCATAGCCAAGAGGGAGAGGTGAGACTCGCAGGAGGGGCCCGGATCAGCCAAGACGAAACGCATCAAACACACACACCTGGACAGAGGACTTTCTCAAAGCACCATCAAGTCGGCACTGACTACTGCATATACAGTGTTGAAATATACATCTTATAGTCTGATTTCTCTGTGAATACTAAGTGAAAATACAAATTGTGGTGGGTGTGTGATTGTGGGAAACGGAGCAGTTTTTCGGAAAGTTTTAAGTTTTCTGTTATTTTAGACACAAAAATGTGTCTTTGAACACAGAAAGAACTGACCAAACAGCACATTAAACCATCCAAATACAGTATCGAAAAGTATACAAAAACAGTATCAACCACATTGCATTAAGTCAGCAGACCTTTGTTTTGTGTATATGCCTCTCACTCCCAGGCTCCAAAGCAACACAGGTTGCATACCACGGTACCTTTACTTTGAAACTACCTCAACCAAACAACAACAAAAACAATGGGTGTGAGGTGTGAAGAGAGAGAGAAACAGCTTCACCTGTCCCACGCCACAATACCCCACAAGCACACGTCGTCAACAACACACAACAACAAACTCTCCGCTCAACACGTGTGTGTGTGTGTGTGTGTGTGTGTGTGTATGTGGTATGTGTGCTTGACGTGCAGAGGCCTTCGAAGTTCGCACCCGTGTTTTACATGGAAGAAGAAGAAGAAGAAGAAGAAGAAGCAGGCGGTATGTCATCACCTCTTCACTCCAGCTTCTCCTGATCGCATTATCAGATACCTGGCATCTGGGTGTGACCTTGTTAACTGCCAGGGTAATCAACTTCAACCATTGGGGAGGAGAGGGAGAGAGAGAGAGGGAGAGAGAGAGGGTGAGAGAGAGAGAGAGGGTGAAAGAGAGAGAGAAAGAGAGGGTGAGAGAGAGAGAGAGAGAGAGAGAGGGTGGGGGGGGGGGGGGGTGATAAATTATTAGCGAGGAAGATTTTGTTCGCGTTTTTATTAAATTGGCCTGTCAAAGGGGGTCGGCCAAATTATCTGGGGCCTCGTTCGTTGGAGGCCGGCCATGTTGGCGCATCTGTTACAATTATTTATAATTTTCCAGGCGGTCGGGAGGACTGACTGGGGCTGTTCGGCATCGAGCGCATAAAGCAATTTACAAATTAACTGATGTGGGAGTGTCTCCACTCCTTCTCCGCCGATCGCTCCATCCGTAATATCTGTCTGGCCTCCGCTGCTTTTTAAACGCTGCATGCTTTTTTTTCTTTCCGCAGGGCAGAATATAGGAAAGAAAAGTAAATAAATAAATAGATAGATAAAGAAATAAAGAAGGAACTAAATCATGAAATGCTGTTGATGGGAGAGAGAGCAGAGTCATACCTGGAACGTGTCAGAAGACGCGATCAGAAAGCGCTGGAGGAAAAAAAAACAAAGTCAAAGAGCAACAGCTGCTGTAAATAACAGTAAAGAAAGAAAAAAAGAAAGGACAAGACAAGGAAAAGGGTGCAATACAACCAGAAACAAGAGTGGGGGGGGGGGGAGGCACACACGGGTTGGTGGGATGACGGGGGGGGGGTCTGGGGGTTGGAAGAAAGAGAGTCAGAGAGAGAGAGAGAGAGAGAGAGGGGTAGGGGAGGGGAGAACAGAGAACAAGAAGAAGGAGACGAGAAAAAAAAAAAAAAAAAAAAAAAAGCTGGTGCTCTGTAATTACAGAACACGATTAGGCTCTTCGGGGAGCTCGTCTGGCGCACGCGGCCCTTCGCCGGCGAGGATGCGGCGCTACGACCATATGGAGCGGGGCTCGCGATGGCGCTCCCCGACGCTCATGACCCGTCTGCTGCCGAGCCCTTGAGCTGAATGTGAAATGAGACTTGCCAGGCCTAATGTTCTACACATGCACCATTTATGCCACAAAACAAATCTGATCACTGTTAATTATGGAGCAGCCATAATCAGGGAGGGCCAAACGTGCATGCACACAGATACAGACACAGCCACGGCCACGGCCACACACACACACACACACACACACACACACAGATAGACTGACACACTCGCATACAAAGACACACACAGACACACAGACACACACACACAGACACACGCACACACACAGAAACAGACACTCAAGTCCAATCCAGGGCATATCTGCTGAGAGGCAGGGCATTGTGTTGAGAGTCAGGGCTAGCAGGAACATCAGCCCCAGCCCACACACACAGTTTACACTGTGGAACACGGCTCCTGGGGTCACAGTGGTGTGGGGGGGGGCTCCTTCTGACAAGACTCCTTCTGGGTGAAGCAAAAGGGACGTATGTCTGTCTCTGATTATGTGGGCTTGCCTTCGTGCAGAAGCACCAGCGCTGGTTCTGCCCACACATGACCAGGGTGACCTGTATGAGTGTATGCACGTTATGTATGTATTTATGGATGTGGACATTACAGGCATGTGTATATACACTACATTGAGAAGCAGGCGGCTGTGGTTCATTAAATTGAGGCGGTGGGGTGGGCTGGGGTGGGGGGACTAGGCCCTAATGAGAAGAGTTGAGCTGGTAAAACACACGCCACTGGAGTCCATGTCGTTAGCATGGACTCCATGTCATTAGCATGTCTCAGGCAGGATGGACATGGCACCGTTCCAAGTGCAAACACACACACACAAGCACACACCCACGGAAATGCATACACATGCAGATGCACACACACACACACACACACACACACACACACACGTACACAAACACACATTCACCCACACATTTATGCATACACATGCTCTCACAATCTCTCAAACAAACATGCACACACACACACACACACACTCATGCGCACACGCACACACATGAACCCCCTCACACAGAATTTATGTAAGAACAAACAATAAGGCTATAAATGGACATATTCAAATCTATAGCCATGGGCTCTGGGTATAACAGTGACTACAATACGGATAAGGATCTATAGATACATGCTGGTTACCAGGGCCAGTGTGAATCTTTAACCTCATGCTTACACGTATTGAGTGCATGATTGGAAGTGACACAAGTAACTGCGATGTATTCTTGATGTTCCGTCATCACCATTTTCGTAATTTATTTAGTTAGTTAATTTAAATCATACTTTAATATGTGTATGATATGACCACACCATGACACTAAGCCACAACAGGAAGCAGAGCTCTACACAAACACATCGACATGCATTTCACTACATTATACCCCATTCTACCATCAGAAGACCGCCAACAGAAAAAGACATCACTGCGCTCCTCAATCAATTTGCTTTGTAACATTTTAACTCCATCGCTTTTTTTCCCCCCTCCTGCATCGGACGTTTGATATTAATGATGATGATGATCAAAAGAAACACCTCGTCTGAAACCAAAAACATGACCCGCCATACAGCGCTGCCGCTACCTGTACGTAACTGGCACTTTAATTATACATCTGACAACTTTTTGATTGGCCAACATTAATATCAGCCAGGCAGCAGATGTTTGAAAAGCATCACAACTAGCTAAGGGAGAGGCACCACATGGACTACCGTGAAAATAGAAAAAAATAATAATAATCAAGAGCAGAGGAAAAAAAAAAAAGAAAAAGCGGGAAGCTGGTCACCTTGGGAAAATGGCTGCCGACTGGTACGAGGTATCCAATCTATTGAGTCTTCACGGGTGACGCTTCGAAAGTAGCTATCACGCTCTGCCGCCCGTTGAATGAGGGCTTTGACAAAACGCGTTAATGTGAATTTCTGCTCCAAACTTTTTTTCCCTTCTTATGGAGGAAATGAAAAATGTCTAAGCTTTCAATGGCAATGCAGAGAGAATAATTGGTGCTTTGAAAGGCTGCCCACGCAAAACACAAACTCACCGTCAATTGCGGTCAAGGTTCCAGAAAGCCTGAGGACTAGCGTGAATCCTAATGTTGGTCTTTAATCACCGTATAGCGAGAACAGTAGCCAGGCATGCAAACAGCGAGGCAAATGACAGTTGGGGAGTTTGAATGCTAATGACCCAAACAATACAGCCCTGGAAAACTACGGCTTGGTCTTCCAGGCAACTGATTGGGGATAACCCCCCTGCCTGGAGGTGGTGTTGGTAGGACTTAACCTGTCAAACCTTTTCAAAGTTAACTTTCCAACCTGGCAGCTGGTCTCCCTGACATCATCCCAGTCACTAGGATGCTAACTGGCCAGGCCCTACAGCTGGCCAATCACGGAAGAGCTCTCCTCGGTTCATCAAACTTTCTGAACATGCTTTGCTGAACCACATACTAACACTAACTAACACACATTTTATGCACAACTTTGCCATACGTGTGTGCCATTCGCTTCTCTTTGTTTCGATGACGACGAGAGCGCCTGCTTCCAAACCAGCAGACCAAAGAGTCAAAGGAAAATAGTCAAAAGACATGTTTGATTAGCCCATCCCTTCTCGCCCTGCATACCGGTATGCCTCTATGTGGAAGCCCAGCGAAGCCGCACAGGGCTAACGGGGCTAATGGGGCTTAAGGAAAGAGCAAGACAGACAGCTGATCTTAGAGGAAAGCATAAGACACAATAGGTGTGCTTCCCCCCTCCCTCCTCCCTCCAACGCGGATCTCCACGGGGTGGGTGGTTCAACTCTGGTCAGTATTCAAATGCACATCAGCACTTTGATCATCTCCAATGGTAACAATCCAGTGGAAAGAAAAAAAAAAAACATTTATAATTAAAATCTGCCTTAACAAGCTTTGGAATTTAAACACGTGTTCGGGAGGAAGTTGTGACAGAATCCGCTACAATTCCACACCACCAAAAGGCAGGCGCACCCTCATCTCCTCTTGGACCTCAAACACACACACACACACACACACACACAAAGCGCACACGGATGCACGCGTGCACCTTGTCAGTGTGATTATTCGGCGGGAAAAACGGTGAGCCCTCCTGACGGAGTGCTAGACCTCGGGACGGCTGACGGTCTGTTCATTCTGACATCAAAGTTAAGGCAGCAGGAAACCCAGACAGACACCACCTGCATGTGTTCAGTAAACACACGGTAATCACAATGATAATACCTACAATGAATGGTATGAATGCATTCTGGGTATTAACACCTATGTATATATATATATATATTCAACATCTGGAAGGTATTACATTTTTTAACAGATTTGTGTGAGAGGTTACAGAAAGGGTGTTAAGTATTCAATTCGGTTAAAGCACACATGAACCATGTGCGCACACGCATACAAGTGCGCGTGACCAACCACACACACTGACAGCAGCGCACGCACGCACACACAAACACAAAAAAAAGAAGAAATATGAGCACTGTGTGCAGTTCCCGTGAATTTTGTATTAATTACTGGGGGAACACATTATAGCTGTACTTAATTACCCACTAATTGATCCATTTATATTTCGACGTCCGTTAAACGAACGAGGTTAAGAGAGATGCAGTGATTGTAACTCACTTAACATTTGAGCTGATATCCTTTGACTTCTGCAGTCCAGGGGCGCTCTTGTCAGCCTGTCAGATTAATGCGCAAAATAAACATTCAATTTGCGGGTGAGAAATAAAACAAATCGCCAGCTGAACCGCTTAAAGCTTCTCACCTAACACTGAACCCAGAGCACGACTAAACATCTACTTCCCAGTTCTGCGTGTAGACACAAAGGCCCACAGCACATCCGTACTCACGCCTACCGGAGGATTCAACTAGAAGCTCAAGAGGGCGTTTATAAAGGAAGAACAGCCGCTCTAATGACAAAAGCCCACAGCACGTGACACACAGGGCCCAAACCAGAACCTGAAAACACACACGTGTGGTCCTGTCTAGCGCGACAGATCTAGCATTGCATTCAAACTGTCCAGCGTTACAGGGTTTGATCCCCCTGCCAAGGAACGCATGCACTCATCATTAAAGTAAAGACGCTTTGGATCGCAGCGTCCACCAAAGGACATATTTTACATTCCAGCCGGACCGATGCCCGTCATCGGCGGGCTCTTTCAACGGCGCCGTGTCTCGACGCGGCGTGGTCCCGGGAACACCCATCGCCACATCATTAGGAGTCATTAACGGCCACTTTCCTTGACGCCGCTAACACGCTAACTTGCTACTTTGACCCACCGCCCGACACTCCCTCCTCCTCCTCCTCCTCCACCACCACCACCACCACCACCACCACCACCACCGTCTCCGTCTCCTCCGTCCCCTAGGGGTGGGAGTTGAAAGGCGGGAGGCTTCACAGACAGGAGCAGCTCCCACCCCCTGCTGCTGTAGTTTTCAACACCATTACTGGCTCTCCAATTAAGATGAAGCTTCTTCCCTGTGGTCAGACACCAGCGACACAACGGAAAAGGTGTAGGGGGGAAGGAAGAGTGAAGTAACTGTGGAGAGAGAGAGAGAAAGAGAGAGAGAGAGGGATAGAGAGAGAGCGAGGGGGAGAGAGACAGAGGGGGGAGAGAGAGAGCGAGAGAGAGAGGGGGAGAGAGAGCGAGAGAGAGATAAAGAGACACAAAGATACTGATTTGTTAGGTTTGTCAAATGTGTAGTGATTCATTAATCATGCCAATCAAGCAAATTTTATTTAATTGAGAGTGAGAGTGAGAGTGTGAGAGAGTGAGAGTGAGAGTGAGAGAGAGAGAGAAAAGATCAGACAGATTACTTGAAAGATGTTCGGCCAGTAGGAGTTGGACTGATCAAGGATGGACCAGGATGGAGTATCATCACGTACCATCGAGAGAGAGTGTGTCTCAGTTAAACACCAGAGATCAGTCACTGCTTGCTCACTTTACACCCAACGAATAACCCCTGCTTGAACCTTCAGCCTTGCCGCTCTTCTCCAGAGCCTTGGATGGTTGACCGGCCAGGAGGAGACTGGATGATGTCATGCATTTTTACTGTCAAGAAAAATAAAAGAGAAACGGATGCAGGACGACGCCGTTCCTTCACGCATCGCGGCAGTCTGACACAGTCCTACACAGTCAGAGGCTGCGGCGATGGAGAACATCTGGCCGACACCACGGAGGAGACTGATACGGCGGTGCCTCGACGGCTCCGCGGGAAAACACCTGGAAGAGCTCAGCGTCTATATTTATGAGGGTGCGAGGTGCGCAGGTGGTTCAGCTCTGTCCGTAGGGGGGATAGGATGGGGGGCGTGGCTCCCGGGACGCAATTAGAAGACAGGAGAGTAGGGTGTCAGGTGTTGTCAACGTACTAATCACCCGCCATCTTCTCTTCGACACACGGCGGGGACTGGATGAAGAAAAAAGGTAACCTGAGCGAGATCGCTTTTAATTGGAAGCCTTCCTACATACCGACGTCTGGCTTCCTACTTTCACCTAGGGTAAACTTTCTCCTCACATGCGTGGCGGCACAGCCTCTGGATGAGAAGATGGGTGTCTTACCTTCACATTAGTTTGCTTGTTGGGCTGTTGACCTGCGGTGGTGGTGGTGGTGGTGGTCTGCTGTGCTTGCTGCTGCTGGGTCTGCAGTGGATGCTTCTCTTGCTGCTGCTGCTGCTGCTGCTGCTGGCTCTGGAGCTCCAGGACCTGCTGGTCTCTCTGGGCCAGCAGGCCGCTAAGCTCCAGGTGGTTCTGGCGGAGCTGGGTCTCACTGGCCACCAGGGCCTGGTAGCTCTGGCTTAGCTCTGTGTAGAGCTGCAGGGAGACATGGGGGAGTGGAGTGGTTCTGGTGAAAGGTTACAGTTTGATCCCCACTGTCCACGGCATGACTTGTGGGC
Source organism: Micromesistius poutassou (assembly GCF_964030765.1). NCBI lineage: Eukaryota > Metazoa > Chordata > Actinopteri > Gadiformes > Gadidae > Micromesistius > Micromesistius poutassou. The sequence continues at coordinate 11,986,798 of NC_140273.1, forward strand.
ATGCTTGAGCAAGATGCCCTAACTCTCCTAATCTTTGGATAAATGAGTAAATGGTAAATAGTAAAATGGCACACACCAGTGGCGATTTTTCTAAGACTGCAAGGGAAGCTCAGCTTCCCCTAGAATTTCAAAAATTAAATGGTCAAATATATACTGTTGTGTTAACATTTCATTGACTAAAAATGCGTTACAACACGTCCATCTCGAAGACGAGATCGTTCAGAATCAGCTGCTTAGCGCAGGTCGACTGACTCAATTTCCTTCTCATGCATTCCCGTAGCGTCACAGTGCATTTGCCTCCATCCAGCTCAGCGTCCATCCACCTCAATGGGGCTGCATAGAACAGCTTTTTTTAGTGCGTCGAAAGTCGACGGTCATTGGATAATGCTGCGATTATGTCCCTCCCATGGATGCTCAGCGTCTCTGGGGGTGAATGGAGGAGTGGGCTGGCCTGGACACTGGGTTTCTGCGTGATGATTGGAGGGTCTGCGAAAGACTGAGTTGCCATTTGATTGACAGCGATTTTGAACTATAAAACGTCGCCGGAGCTCTCTTCAGTCCCCAGTCCCATCGAGGATTTTGCAAGCGAGTCGAAAGACGAAATGCAACCTATTTCTTGATATTTGCTTGGCGAAATTGCTAGACAATTTTCATTGTACATTTCATACACTTATACACACAATTCCTTGCTGCAGTTTAACATAATTCCCACATTTCCTTGTTCAAGTATAATATCGTTTTGGTAGTTTGCCATCACTTTGATTCAGGGAGCCTGAGGTCTGAACTTCAAGTCCTGTATTCAGATCAGGACTTGCAGGGTGACAGGGGAAAGTTGTGTGATTTCTTGGTGTTCCTTAAAGACATGGAGTTGGACAGTGCAATGCCGCACTTACAAACTGTTCTCATTAGTGGCAACAATTGGAGCTACATCTGCAGGTGTATAAAGGAGCTTCTCCCGTTTAAAGCGGCTCAAGTCCTACACCCATAACACAATGGGCCAAGGCCGTTTAAGCAGCCTAGCTCTGCTGGCCATTGAGAGGATACTGGTCAAGTCAGTGGAAAATATGCTAGTTGGTATGACAGAGCATTGCCTTGAAAAGGAACAGAGAGGATAATTTACATTCAATAAATTGACAATTTGATGTAGGCTGAAAATGAGCTTCCCCTCTTTGAAAGACCAGCAGTCGCCACTGGCACACACACATACAGACAGACAGACAGACAGACACACAGACACACACACACACACACACACACACACACACACACAGCAAAGAGGCAAGGGAGAGAAATGGATGTGGTATTGGGGAAAAGAGAAATGAAGGAAGAGGGTAATTTAAAGGAATGGGTCAGTGTAATTTAAAGGAATGGGTTAGGGTAAAATAAACATTGGGCTATTACCTACCTGCATCAGTATCAGTTAGGAGCTACTACGCTAGCCGTCAGTCCTGCTGTAAGGCTGCCATAAGGCTTTGACTGGCATACCTAAGACTTTGCATTTTGTTGTCATACTATGGCATTGCGTTTTTGCACCTGTTTTCCATTAAGCTGGGATCAACACACTTGTCTTGAAACATGTCAAGCCAGTTGAGAAAATGGCTGAAAATACGGTGGTGGGTGAAGAGGAGAGAGAGTGTGGGAGAGTGAGTGCAACAACCAATAGTACTACTAGTACCATTGCTGGGTAAAAGCCCTGTGTATGTCCTACGAAGGGTGTGGGCAGAAGCAACTTGACTGACCACTTGACTGACCACGTACTCAGAACGTTTGTTACAGGGTTCAATCCCCATCGTCCCAAACCTATGTAAAGGATCTTAAACAAGATGCCTAACCCCTACCTGCTCCGTAATGGATCTGAATCTCAATGAATTGCAAGTGGCTTTGGATAGAAGAATCTGCTGAATAACTGAAAGGGGGAAGGATCATGCAGGCGTGAGGAATGGCCACCTTGCACTAGTTTTTCGCAAAACTACAATAACATTCAGTCCTTAATAACTCTTTAACAATCAATCAAAATAAATAACATGGAGATGAATTAGCCACCGAGATCCGAACCAACAGAATCATCTACATGAAATCCCATTAATTCCTGTTGACCTCAAATGGTGGCAGGTCTTTCTGCATCCGACTACCGCAGACCGTCTGCATTTGCTGTCCGAGGAGCTACAGGTTCAGGCGGTCCTGAGGTCCATGCTCACCCTCTGGTAGGAGGTGGCGTCCACGCTGTGGGCCTCCTCTTGGTTGCGCAGCACTCTCTGGGTGTCCAAGTTCAGCCCCTCCAGCTGCTTGATCAGGTGACCCTGCTGTGCGGCATGCTCCGTGCTCTGTCTGTACAGGGCCTGCACCTCCGCAAGCTCACCGCTACACACACACACACACACACACACACAGGCAGACCCACATGCGAAGACACACACACACACACACACACACACACACACACACACACACACACACACACACACACGAAGACATACACACAGACACACACACACGTTTGTTTTTTTTTCTTACTGTAACCCTTGGCTTTCAATCTCCTCTCCACACGTCTCTTATTGCCGTTGATTGAACAACCCCACATTCCATAGTATGACAATAGTAATCGGAATAGCATAATATCCAATAATGAACAACAGTATGTCAAAAAGCTAAGCTTTAAGAAGCAATCTACCTGATCACCTTTACCCGACTTTGCCCCTGAATCAAAACCCCAGCATTGACGTCTCCGTTCTCCTGCCCGTCTCCCTCCATGTCCTTTTCCAACACAGTTTCCCACTAAGTGATCCTTCAGGTGTACAAGGACATCCCTAATCGCCACGCTAAAACACTAAGAGCCCTCTGCAGCCCGCGGAGTGACTGGCATGTCAGAGTGCCTCTGGGCGTTTTTTAAGTAGTTGAGGTCGAGATTACGGCTAAGGCCTCCGTAGGTTCTCACAGTTTTTATCATATCGACTAAAGCTTAGCCAAAGCCTGCGCCGTTTCCCCTTTCTCTCCTTCTCTTTAAGCACATCTGTCTACGCAGGGCTTAGCCACTGGCTACAGGGGGAGCTCAGGTAAGAAATAAGTGTGTGTGTTGGTATGGGTATGTCTCTGTGCATATATGTATCTGTGTGTGTGTGTATTTGTGTGTGTGTGTGTGTGTGTGTGTGTGTGTGTGTGTGTGTGTGTGTGTGTGTGTGTGTATTTGTGTGTCACCTCAAAAAATGCCGGTGAAGACAAGAGTGTACAAACACAAACCTACACTTCACAACCTCATAATGTCTTAGAAGTCAAGAGGAAACGTCTTACAATTCAAATCAATTTCAAATAAATAAATAACTTTACGGCATTAAGTTAACGATGGGTGTGTCCCTACCGGAGTTGGCTGAGATGTCCCTCTTGGGCTTCCATCTCCTTGTCCTTCGCAGAGAGCAGGGCAGCCAGGCTGGAGTTCTCGCTCTGCAGGCTGGAGAACTGAGGCAGCTCCGCCTCCAGCTCCTGAACAAACCAAGGAGAACCTCTTATGTAACACGGTGAGAACAAATAACAACAACAAACTGGCTTTGTAGAAAGTGACATTGATTTAGGATGTGTGGATGCTCTTTGGAAACAAAGTAAAATATCGTGACAAGATATCAAGATATCTTACTTAGATTTCAACATAGACTCCAAAGAGCATCCATACATCTTGTTGTAATGGTTAAGCGATCTGAAAATGCCAACTTCTAATACATGCATTGCCAATACATGTCAACCTCTTAAAGGAAATTGTAAACTGGATTTTCTTTTTTTGCGTTACCCTCATGTTTCCACAGCATGAGTGGTGGTCTTTTAATAACAGTTTAATAATGGTTATGCAGTGTGTCTCGCGGGAACCGGAGAGAGACAGACTGCAGTTAAGAGTTGGTAAAGAGTCCTGGTCGCGCAGTGTAAGAGCCACTCTGCTATGCTAAGCAGTAAGCCTTAGATCAGCTCCCCTGGCACTCACCATCAACCACACACACACACACACACACACACACACACACACACACACACACACAAACTCAACCCCGGCAGTTACACCATAATTAACAAACACACACACACAGATTCACAGGGCTGGAGCTACCTACATGTAAATTAATGAGACTGTGTAGCTTTTTTTTCTCCAAAGAGGGCAAGACATGAAAAGATTGTACGAGAGGCAGTGCACGTCAGAGCAAGCAATCAAGTGTGTTTGATGCCATGCCTATGTGCACACGGAGCCATGATTAGAAGCCATTACTGATTTCATGGGGCACTGTGTTTTAGACATGAATGGGAATCAAGGTTAGACCTGATAGGTCTGTGGACATAGAAATATTATTTTCCTTTGGTTCTTTGCTATGTTCTGCTCCTGCTTAATATCTAAATGACAAGCGCAAAGCCCGTACCTTGCTGTGTTTATCCTGACCTGTCACATAATCTAAGTGATGTTAGCGAACCAATGTTAAATTATGTTCTGGCCAGACTCAAGGATTAGCCCACACTCCATGGAAGGGCTTTTTTTTGTCAAGTAGTTGAAACTTTGCACTTTTTGCACTTTTCCCTCAGAAGTACTCACATAACTCATAAAAACCTCTACCACTGCGATCCAAAATACAGAACTTCTCTAAATGTTACATTCCCTGACAAATCATTCCCGTCTCAGCCCAACCGATTTGATGTAGCCACTGCATATTCTACACACTCAATCTCCATCTTTCACAGCGATGGGTTTGTTAGAACACACGCGGTGAAGCTGCCTGAAGGAACCGTGGACTGTGATTGATGTGCATGGGATAGTTGGGGGTTAGCATAGCAGTGCTGCTGCGCCCTGACTTATTCAGGCCCTTCTATCTGACTTGGTTAGGGATGTCTAACCCTGTAGTCAAGCCGGTTAGCTTCGTTAGAGCGCGGGATTTCGTGGTTGTGTCGCACAGTGTAGCGACATACTGTTCATGAGCAGTTGACTAGTGGATGGACACCGCTGGCACAGGATCGAGATTGGCTACAGAAGCGGTGGTGGTTTAATCAACCAAGTGTTTAGGTCATGAGCGTTGTTTGCATTGTGTATAGGGGTACCAGGAATGATGATCTGCAGATGGGAGGAAATGCTCTTGCAATCTTCCAGTCAGAGGAAGAGGGATGAAGTGGGCGGAGTGAGGTTGAAGGCCATTTGGTAAGATCGTAAATCACCTTAACTCACATCTTCACAGAGTGTCTTAAACGTATGCACTTCCTTTGCATCATCCTCTGGAGCTGGTACATTTGATATGAGCTGAAATATAGGACTCAACTCTTTCTCTGTGTCTGACATTGTGTCTGTGTGTGTGTCTCTACATGGCCTCCTCCGTGTATTTTGATTTTCATACCATGCCTTGCTTGTTTGTGTTCCTACAACAATGTCTACCATCCTGAGCTGGTAAAGCAGTTTCATAGAAAAGGTGAAAAGGAGGATCCGGTGTGTGACATTGTGTCTGTGTGTTCCTCCCTGTGTCTGTACCTTGATCCTGGCCTGGGTGGCTTCCCTCTGGTCCTCGCAGTGGGTGGCCCGTCTCCTCTCCTCCTCCAGGTCAGCGCGCAGGCCGGCGCAGCGTGAGGTCCACTCCTCCTTCTGCTTCTCCAGAGCCCGCATGGCTCCCCGCGCCTCCTCCTCGCTCCTCGCATGCTGCGCCCTCATTTCCTGGGATAAGACGTGCGTGTGCATGTGTGAGTGTGAGTGTGTGTGTGTGTGCACGTTTGTGTGTGTGTGTGTGTGTGTGTGTGTGTGTGTAAAAAGGGAAGAGAAAGGAGGGTCACAGGGCATTAAATTACAATAGCGACAGAGGGAGGAGAGAGAGAGAGGGAGAGACAAAGTGTGAGAGAGAGAGCGAGAGAGAGAGAGAGAGAGAGAGAGAGAGAGAGGGAGAGAGAGAAGGAAGAAACTCAAACAGAGCAAACAATCTCCCTAAAAACAGAGTGATCGGAGGAACGGGAGGGAGGAATACAAAGAAGCAGCTTCACATGGCGTTGGGGCCTCCATGAATATGTAAGCGGTGGGGCCGCTCTGCTGTGGAGGGGGAGGGGGGGGGGGGGTTGCTTGAGCCACTGATTGGCCAGGGTCACCTGTGCCGCGGAGCCAGGGCCAGACACGGGGCCTCACGCAGGTAGGCAGGTCTACGCGGAAGGCTTTAATGACAGGCCTCCTAATGAGAAACGCATCGGCTACAACACCCATTAGATCCAACCCCGGGTCTCCTTTGAAGATGTCCCCCCGCCAGTATCCGCTGCGAACTCTCCCCCCCACCCCCCCCCCCCCTCTGTGCCAAGACTGCATAAGGACCTCTTCCTTTATCAATTAATCATTAGGCTAGTCCCAGCTTAGAGTAATTAGGAAGAGTCCACATCCTCTCACACACATACTTCTCCTCTCCGCCAAAACCATCATTAAGTATTCATCTGGCAGTTATCAATATTCTTTTCTTTTCTCTTACTAATCCTCCATCGTGTTCCACTCGGCCTCTTCTTTACCGGCAGGAGGAGAAGCAGGAGAAGGAGGGTGAGAAGGAGCAGGAATAAAACCGGAGTGCCAAAACAGAAAAAACTTCCAATTCAAAAAAAGGAAATGGACAGGAAAATAAATTACAGCATTCCATGTTCTGCATTATATACCAAACCGTACGTGGCTGGTTGAACATGTTAGTTTTCCTGCCAACCTTTATATCCTGACTGTTGTCGACCAGCCTCTCCTGCAGGGCTGAGATCTCCTTGTTTAAAGCAGCTCTCTCCTCGCCCATCACCATCTTCCTCTGCTGCACCAGGTTCACCTCCTGTTGCTGCGCTGTTACTCTCTATGGAGAGAGAGACAGAGACAGAGACAGAGAGAGAGAGAGAGAGAGAGAGAGAGAGAGACAGAGAGCTCTTCAATATTCGTCTATTTTTAGGCTACAAGCTACAAGTTCAATCAACACCTCAAAGATTCAAATGGCAATGTTGTGCCTGATAGAGCTAGACCCAGTAAGGGATTTCCAATTACATAGCGATAAGATATTTAGCTGTAAATACCACATAGGGCGACACTTCAGGTGTTCTGCTTCTGTAAAGACTAGAACACAACTCTCTGTGGGTGATCATAGTGTTCCCTAGGCTTTACAGATGCTTTCCCAGCTGTCATTCGACACTTTAATTTTAACGCACACTGGCGAAAGCAACAGCCAATGAGGAAGAAAAAGGGTTAGAAATTCATCTAGACATCACACTATGAAGGATCCCAATTTCTTTATCAGAAATGCTGTCTGCAATGGCAACAACAGTTTTCTGTATTCTTTTTTTAAGTACATGATTTAGAGTTTCAGAATTTATTTAGTTTATTGTCAAGAGGAAATGGGTAAGGTTTGTTAGAGTATGCTCAGGAGCAGTATACTTTTTATTATTTTATTTTAAGACACAAAAAGCAGACTTTAAAATTGTGTTGCCTTATCATTGCCACAATACCTACCAAAAAGTACCTCACAATCGTATCCATATCCCACCAAAAAGGAAGGATCATTGAGTTCATCGTCATCATCATCATAGTCAATTATTTCCATGCAACATTATTCAGTTTATCTTAGTATAACAAACTGGACACGGGGGGATTTCACTGTCTGTGCATTTGTTTTGTATAATGACGTTCCATGCTAACTTGACGATTTAAATGTTTGTTTTTTCCAGCGCAGGGTTTTGTGGCCTTAGTGGGAGGAGGCGGGCCTCTTAGGGCCGGTACCGGCTGCGGGCCCCGGCATTGGCTGGTAATCCGCTGCGTTCTGCGGGTTCGCCCCTTGCTCTCCAATAACACCGTGCTCTGGGACGCAATTAATTGCCGTGTTGGGATTGAGGGGGTGGGGTGGTAGAAAATCACTCAGATCTCTCCAGATCGTGGATTTACGGCGTCTTGCTAGCACCGCTGGTCCGCCATGCGAGGAGCGCTGGGGCTTTGATAGAGATTTATACCGGCTGGTGGAAAAACACATTCAAACGTTGATAATGAGGTAGGAAAGAACAATTTGAACCCCCACTCGCGTTCAATTGGGAGGATGAAGTGAAGAAAGAAAAAGACGAAGAGGGTTTCGCCAAGTTAAGAGGTCTAGGACAGAGAGATTAGCATTTGAAAATTCCCAGAGCAGTTCAAAAAAAATGAAAGCTAATTATGGCACAAAAAAAATGCAAGAGAACAGGAGGAATGGAAGGAGACAGAGAGAGAGAGTGCGGCGAGAGGAAGAATGAGGGGGAAATGAAGAGCAGTAGGATAAAGATTATCAAAGTTGGAGAGCAGAAACGTTAAGGAGTGTGAGATCCCGTGTGCACCCAGTGGACCATCACATCTCAATAGCAGAGGGGGGTAAGAACCACAATTAATCACCATTTGGTGCGCTCGGCTCAAAATGGCGGACGAGATGATGAATATAGGTGAGCGTGATGACAAGGCAGGATTTAACACCATTAATGAGCTTGTCAAATATGCGGGAACTCAAACAGATACGAGGATCTTGCGGTACTGATGTGGAAGGGACGACCTTGCAAAAGAGAAGCAATAAGATGATGTGAATATTTTACCCCTTGCTGCTTGAAGCTCCTTTGAGGGCCATAACAAAAGCAGAAGTATTCCCCTCTGTGATATACCCTCATGTCATCAACTGAGTTATGATGTGGCGCACACATGTGTTTCTTTTAAAGAGAACAGGAGCAGCGGTTCGCCGAAAAAACAACAACAACAGCTGCTGTGGTAATTTGGCAATGCATCAGATGCTCTCCTACTCTCAGATGGTCCGCACATTCTTTCCTTCAGATTATGAGGAAGATTCCTACTTACTGGCGACTGGAGTTTGAACATTTGAAATTAAAATGTAGAGAATAAGGACTACAGTCAGGAGACTCCAGTGACAAAGTTGTTTGATTCCAGGCCAAAAAGATACTGGGATCGATGCCCATGTCCATATTCTAGCTGCTGTAGGCATCCTTGATACCGAATTACATGTAGTTCCTCAAGTCACTTTGGATTACAGTGGCTGCTCAAATGTTACATTGTAATGAAATTGTAAGTAGTAAATACATGCAGACAAATGTAAATAGACAACAGATAGGACAACGCTAATTCCTTCAGCAATTATATGTTAACATTAAATGAGAATGTCTTTTTTCCTGTAACGACAATCTGATTGGATCACTTAACCCAATTTCACAACTTAGACCAACCAACGACTCAATCCGTCACCGATATGGAAGGAGGGGGGGGTGGTTTTCTTAACACAGTGCACAGCGTAATCCTGATAGCCATTTTTAATTGGATTACTATAAACACCGTGCCCCCATGTTCTGGTGCGGCAGACACATGGCGTGCGCCACTGTCAGCGAGCCGGTGATAGCATTACTGTGCGCCTCATTAAGAATAAACAGGCCGTTAGCATTTGTGGGATAATAGAGACGCTAATGAAGCAGACTGACAAATGCCCCTGTAACGGGACGATGATTCGAGTCAATTACATTAGTGATGTGATTATGGCTAGCTGTCATAGCAGCAGCAGAATGCAGGGCTCTCTCTTTCTGTCTGCAGATGGGTAGGGATGATGGAGAGGGCCAAAAAGAGCTGGGGCCCACTAAAAACAATGTTTTTTTTTTAACCTTGTTATAATATTTTCTGGAGATCAGCAAAGGGAGATAAACACTGAACATAAAATGAAAGTACATGTGGACGTTAAACTTAACGAGACATTCAAACAGGAATGACGGAACATACTGATGGGAGCGAGTGAAAAAAAACGCGCACCGTTGCGAAGCACAACGTTTGCATTGGTTCGAGCGGTTGTTTCCACATCTCATAGCAGGTGATCAGGCGGAACGCAGGGTTGGTTGCTCACCATTAATGTTTAGTTTTTTTCATCTCAAAAAAACACATGCATGCCCACATGCCATGGCTCTTCAACCCATGATAATTATCTCACTTCTTTTAAATGTGAAAATGAGATTGCTTACTTTACTCTACAAAATATTTGTTGGGTCAAAAGACGCTCCACAGGTGGGTCCCAGCATGATAAAGCTCAGACATATGTGACTGTATGGCAGTATTTATCTCTGGTGTTTCTTCGCTGTACTGCATACAGCAGGTTAAACCCATTTATAATAAGAAAGCCTTCTGTTGGTTCTGTAAAGACATTAAAGACTTCCACCACCAAGATCACTTCCATATGTTTGACACACCACGTTATATCGTACCGTACCTGTTCCAATTCCTGGATTTTGTAGTCTTTGGTCTGCAGAATCTCCAGTACCTTTCTGTCCTTCATCTCACCTTTTTGCTTCTCGCTGTAGAGAAGAGGGAAAAAAGATATAAACTAATTCAGTCATCCAGATGAGCATAACCTGAGGGTGAGCACAACAACGTGCGCTTGTTGTGTGTGTGTGTGTGTGTGTGTGTGTGTGTGTTTGTGTGTTCCACACTATATCTCTGATGTTGTTAAGTATGGCGTGTTACACTCCGCTAGAATGCCCAGCTAGCTTGTTTTATTTTACTGTAATGAAGAATGTGTCAGCACCAATTAACAACTCTAAATACACCATGTTAACAACAAGAATCCAAGGGGTATTCATAATTCAATTATAAGGGTTTGAAAACAAATGTTTTACCACAACAGACAGTAATGCACATTATAGTTTTATGACAACATGGCTGTTTGTTTGCACAAGTCAATGTGTGAATCTGTCTATCAACAGGTCAATCTAGGGTGCCATTGTTCAGCCCTATCAATCATTTTAAACACCTTACATATTTCAAAGTTCAGTATTCTTGTCCTCATGAATACTTATTTAACCGACACATTCACTTTATCCTCCAACACCGATTCTACATTATTTATACACCAGGGTTACCTGCTGCAGACTTGCACCTGAAGCGAAATGTGCAAATGTACACTTCCTTCAAGGATGTAATCCTGTACCTATGGGAGGCTTGCTTTGTTTGTTTTGTGTAGCATACGCTGATTTTCCCTCAGTCCTCGGTGCTCATCGCACCAGGAGACGAGACCAAAGGAAAAAAGCAATTGGGGACCCGTTTGTTTCAACTGATAAAGAATCCCCCCCTAGGGCCCATCCAGTTTTCTTCCGCTCATCGCTCCATTTCTAGTCCTCTGTTCGACTGCTCTCCTCTCCCCGTCTCCCTTTGCTTGGCTTCTGATCATCCCCCCCCCCTAGAGATGGTGGAGTAGGTATCTGGGTTCCCTGTAGCAAGCAGGATCCCACATTGGCCTCCAGCTACACCTTGTACCTCATCGGGGCTGTGTTCACCGTGTCCCATGCAACCGACAACCAAGCAGTGTAGCTGAAGACCTGGGATAGGTTGGGGGTGGAGACAGAGGTGGTGTATGGAGAGATTCCCAAGTGGGCACCGGAGCTTGCTATTACCATGTCTGTATTCCCCAAGTGCGGCAAACGATACACAACAACAGGCACACTGGAGGTAGCTATACAAGCAGAAAAGCAACACAAGTGCATGGGAGCATACACCAGACGATAGACCGTTGCAGCGTGTTTAGCTTACAATTGTTGCTTACCCCAGAAGGGCCTCAAAAGCACAATTGAAATTCTAAAGCAAACGATATGTTGACATTTATTTGGAAGTAGTGTGCAAAAAGTGAGATGAACTAGATGATCGTCAATAAGATGTCATTATTTAACACAGTCACAAGCAAGAAGAGACCTTGAAAAATTAAAAACAAACTTGTAACCACATAAACATCCTAAAAGTAAAAGCTACCATAGCGAGGCTTCATTGGTTGCTAAAGCAATTGATGGCCAATTTTTAAACGCACATTCACACAATATAAACTAGAACTGCAACTCTGAATCAAAGACAGAAACCAAATTCAACCCCCCCCCCCCGAAAATATATGACAATGTGGAAGAAATGTAGCACAAATTGGTCCAAAAATCGACCAGCTTGCGTCAATGGCTGCCTCCTCTCTCCAGTGAAAGTTCCCAGGCCACTGTACGCGGCATGGCTTAGACACGTTTTTTAACGGGGTCATATTAAAGCTCACCATCTATCCGATAAGGATAAGACTTCTGGCAGGAGTGTTTAGAGTGCTCAGAGCGGCGAGCCAGGGGAAGGGTGGGCTTTTTTTTTTTTTGCTACGAAAAAAAAGGTTTCTGTGGGTGAACCGCTAGGCCTGGATAAGAGGGCTTAAATAAGCATCTGCGGCACATTCCCCTCCTATCCCCAGCAGGACGGCCAAGGTGCCTTAAACCTACCCTTGGGTTACTTTCGCACATATTTCCCTGACTTAGAAGATAACACCCATTTTTGTTTTTTCAGTTGCAGAGTGTTTCAAAGTTTGCAAATTGGAAAATGGGGAATCTACTTACCGCTCAACGACCAAACTGACCGCCTGAGTCAGGTCCGGATTGGCCACTTGCAGGCGTTTCCATAACGACCACACAAACTCCTTATCGGCCTGTGGATGAGGTGTTGACAGGAGTATGAGTTACATGAGCTACCACGTCGACCATTGATATGAAATCTAAACTTAATCCCTTTTGCATAAATCATGTGTTGTATATTTTGATATATCATTTGTGTATTCATGAAGCAAGAAGACCGAAATCCCCCCCCAAAAATGACATGAGACCCAACTGCAAACTTCACTCACATCCATATCTTGGCCGGGTCCTAATGAAACACAAATAATTCAGTGGGATTCTGTATGAGTTAAGCATACAAGACATAGGGGGGGCTAATCAATAATTTAAATATAGGGTACAAAAATTGTTTTTGATCAGGCCTGCCCGCTCTAATCATGGTGCAGTCTGAACGGGGAGCTCCATCTCTCCGTGATGTGACCTTCGACTCAAGGGGAGCCAGCATTGACACTTGTCATTATGCACTATTCATGACCGCGGGGATTGCGCTGGAATCCAAATCAAAACACAGCAGTGGGGCTAGCGATTTGTTTATTAATAAAAAGGCACTCGCTGGTGGATGGATTTTACACTGAAGCTACAAAGTAACTAGCCCCAAAGAAACAGAAAACTGATGACAGAGAGAGAGAGAGAGACGGAGAGAGAGAGAGAGAGCCATCTTCAAGCAGAGCCCAGCCAGTCCCGGACACATTTCCAATTCAAATTGTCTCGCTGGCTCTTCCAACATTTTTAAGCTACATTACATTTAATGAGGAACATCTAAAAACTACATTTTCTGACATTAAAAGACAGAATTATACCAAATCGACTTAATATAAAATTATCTGATGAATTATGTTCACATCATCATAAGATAAAAGTCATCCCTCCCACTGGAATCTACTGGTCTCTAATTAGTACTTCAATGTTCAAACCACCATTCAAAAGTGTCTAATCAATTATTTACTAAATGGCAAAGGCAGACCTTGATAAGACCATGGGCTGAACATATAAAGTGGAGGGAGCGAGGGGTGTCTGTTTATGAAGTGTGGGGTTGGTTGGGGGGGGCCACAAAGATTGCACCAAATCAACCACCAGGCATTGCCAGTGTGGCTAACGATGAAATGAACAAGATGGCCGACTTCAAATAGGTGGTCTCCCTGTGCCGAGTTTGATGTAGCCATTAAATCTTTTACAGACCACCGTATAGTAAGGATGATCGTCAAGTGCCCATGTCATATGTGTATTTAAAAAGATGTATCGGACGGGTGTTTGATGATCCCTGAATTATTCAGAGTAATTCCAATCCAGACATCGAAACACCATGGGCTAAACATACCAAAGTGAGGCGCTGGAGTTCAGCCACGTATTAATAAAATTAGCATGGTCTAGTAGGAACATTTGCTGGCTGACTGGCGGGCCTCTTTGTAGTTAATGGCCGTCCTGATGTACATGCGTGCCAGGGACTTTGAGACATCAATGGCACTCAATTGCCTGTAATTTTGCAGGGGCACTCCACTAACCCAGGGTCCCCCGTTAGATGAAGACGATCACGCACGCTTTCCCTGCCATTGGGACCACCAGCCGTGGCTCCCTGTGTCAACTCAATCAGAGATGACACGTGACTTTGCAGCCAACGCAGAGAGAGAGCCTCGCCCCTGCTGTGCGTTACGCCAAGCATTATGTCTCCCTACTGAATGGAGCATCGGATGAAACGCGCTCTGCGTTTGGCTCTTTACAGGAACAGACATGTCACCATTTGCATTTTTTGTTCAAGTTTAATTTTGGCTTGATTCAATGGCAGGAAGTTATTGTCCAAAGTCAAAATGTCAAATGAATCATAATAATCAAAAGGGCATGTATATTTAGTGTTTTGTGGTGGAAGTATTATTTATAAACCCATGTCAAAATATTATTTCACTCAAGATTTGTCCAAATCAATGCAAAATGATGTATGCAGTAACATATGTGAGAAACCCTTTAAAAGTTTTACAAAAAATGTAATAAAGTAAGTAAGAAAGAGCTTTGTAATTAAGATACTTGTACAGTGATTGATCTACTTGAGTAGTGCAAGTATGTACAGAAAGCAGTGATCTTATATGAAACAAGCAATGCAAAATCTTCTAAATTATACAAGCCCTTACTTGAAAAAAAATATTACAAGATTTTATGAATTTTAACAATATTCCACAGAGGTTCAAAATGTTTTATATGTTTAGACAAGCAAAATACATATATTATTTTGTTCTAAAGCACCTTCAACTGGTGCCCTCCGCTCCCACTGAATTCCATCCTGAGTGAGTGATCCTACATTATTTAAATAAGCTATTAAGGAACATAGTAAATCATAAAATAGTCACTTGGGGCTCCTTTAAGTTGCATTAGTGATTGAAGGTTTGCTTCAATATAACCCAGCTCCTGTTCTTTCCGTAATGCCATGCTGCTGACAATCTGTTGATCCACAAATATTGAATGATAGATAGATGATAGGTAGATTTCCACCAACCAAATTCACAAATACAACTTACAAAGATATCCCATGCCTTGTAGTTACTGTCTAACACCAGAGGACAATGCTATGCTACTTTCTTTCATCATCCATTTCAATTAAGCTACAACCCAAAATGATATATTCTACCTGACTGGTTGAGAAACGTGAATACTAATCTCTGACCTAACAATTTACAGTGGATTGGGGGTGAATACACTCATATTTTAAGGCACCACCTGGTGGTGAACCGGCAAGGACAGCATATGAATCTGAAAATATACAAGACCGAGTCGTTATAACACGTAGGCTACATGATCACCACCATCTCTCACACTCTCTCTCCCTCTATCTCCATGTAGATGAATGTATGTTACTGAAATGAGATCACCCCTAAAACGTGTTTTGAGCAGCATAAGAAAACATCCAACAGTTGGACAAAGCGTATAACGTGCGTGTTTGGGCGATACTGCTGAAAACGACATAACGGAATACCTGGCATTGCATTAACTCGTCCGATAGAGTCTTCACCTGCGCCTCCAAAAGCTCGATGCTGTTGGGATCCATTGCAGCTAAAGGAAAGACAGCAATAGTGGAATTGATGGTAGTTTAATCACGTGTTTATGGTGGCATTATCTACAGTAAGACATTGTTAATGCAATATTGCTTGGGAGCTTGGAATATTTGCTTGTATGTGGCTGTGACAGAGTTGTACAGTTTGGGCTTTGACTTCCTAATAAACTTCATACAACGTCTGGAAGTCGACGTGATTGTGATGATAATTACGCATACAGTAGATGTCGCTTACCTATCAAGACAGCCTGCTAGTCAGTAAGCAACCAGGAAAACAGAAACATCTAAATCTTAGCGTGTAGCTTCCGATTTATTACGCATTTAAACACTTTAAGTTGTTGACAGCATGTCCATGTTTTGAAATCCGCCATGTCATAATACAACATGTGGTTACTATAGATGTTGTCCTTTCTCGTACATGGGTCAAGTTTAATAACAACTAATGCAAGGCATGGTTCATTTGTAGCTGGTTTATCCCGTTGTCATTAGCTACAGAGAAGCTTTCTGTTTTCAAACAAGCCCGCTGTTTCCGTTTGCTACTTCCCTAGCATACGTCATTGATTTTTACATCGTTTCTCAACAGTTATTGACTGCATACGGCATCGACCAGTGATATACGATGTAGCCTTTTTTATTGCCTTGAGAATTGTGTTGGTTCTCCTTAGATCTTACTTAGTAATTAAGAGTTTATTAATGTTGTTAATGTTTACAGAATAATTCATGGCGTCCTATTTTTATTGTGTGTATTATTATTTTCTCTGAAGAAAATGTTCATCAAAATGGTATTCCAAAGATATGGACAGCTCCATTTAAAATGTATACATTTTTGCTGTTGATGTTTAAAACGAATTAACAAATTAGTTAATAAAACGTTTTTTCTGATTTTCTATCATTAGGCTGAATACAATTATTATTCTCCCAATCACACAGGTAATTTCTGTTACAGCTGGTGAGCACAAGAAACTCCAACACTGAAATGAAAATATATACATTTTCTTGTATGGCTAATCTGATCTCAGTATAATCTGGAGCAGGAGAGAATTTAAGAACATTTGCTTTCTTGTTTATCTCTTCCCTCATAAACAGACACACAGATATATAGACAGATCAACACACTTTAGGCAAATCTGTGTATGCTGTGTGCCTGTCTACATGTTGGAACGAGTAGCGGGAGGCAGATGTTATGCATTATCCCCCAACCTGCCACCTCTATCATTGTTGCATAAGAATCTAATGAGAGTGGGTCAAGAAATCCCCTATCGCTTTTTCTCTGTCTCTCTCTCTTTCTATCTGTTGTCTATATATCTGTTTGTCCGTCTGTCCATCTGTTTGTCTGTCTGTTTGTCTATCTATATATCTCTCTTGCTCACTATCTATCTATCTATCTATCTATCTATCTATCTATCTATCTATCTATCTATCTATCTATCTATCTATCTATCTATCTATCTATCTATATATATATCCATCCATCTATCATATATGTAGCTACCTTGATATCTAACTGTATCTAGATATCTCTCTGGCTCACTTTATATGTATCAATCATACCTCACATCTATTTATTTTTGTTTAATTCCACCCTTCTCAATTAATCACGTGTCAAATATATTTTTGTAGTAGTAACAGCAGTACAACACACACATCAAAACCCTAGTTGCTATTGCCACATTATTTCATATTAGAAACAATTACATTACATTACAATATACGTATTGTGGACCAGCTTGTTCCATGTTCAGACAGAGAACTCCACAGCATCACTGTGGGTTAAGAGTGTGAGCGTGCACTTAACTAACAGATAAAAAAATATGTGAGATGTTAAAAACACAACACACACACCAGTAAACCCTCCATCTCTTTCATCTACTACTCTTTCAACAGGCTTCCTGGTAATAATTGAGGTTTTCTGAAGCCATTTCTCTTAATTTAAACTCTGTGATCATTTTGTTGTGGTCGTTGTCTTTCATCTGCCAGTGGATATTTCTTGTCTTTTGTAAAGCAGGTGCTCTGATGTATTATTTGGATAAAATGTAATGTCATAGAATGGTCTAGATTAAGAGGACAATGTAATTATATGTTTAATATGTGTCATTTTTGTCAACCGTTCAATGAGGATAAAGAGTGTGCCAGTTTGTGTGCGCCTGTGTGTGCATCTGTGTGTTATGGAAGGGAATTGACCTGGCTCAATTCAGTGATGTGTAAATGCAGTATTTGTTTACTGTTTTTCAAAAATTGGGTTATAAAAATTTGGTAGCATATATATGTCAACAGTCACTGTACAACACATGACGTTGAGGTGACTCCAGAAGAAAGGTATAGCCTACAGACCTTAAATGAAAAGACACTGGGGACTTTGCCACTAAACAAAGGTCAACAGGTATTCTTAGCCTGTATTCACAACACGGACATGCTGTGGTCTGTTATTTATGAGCTGTGGGAAAAGTCATGTCAATGGACTCCTTGGAGACAATACAATGTATCCTATAGTCAGATTCATTATGAAGGTTTGAACTCTGAAGAAAGCTGCGATAGCTTGATGTAACTCAAATTAAATCAAAATCAAATTAACCGTGAGTGAGTCCCTTCTCCATATTTATTTCATCACCTACCGAGGACACATTCTGAACAAATAGTTGCAGAGGGAACTGCACACTATTAATATAAGTTGCCTTGGCCTAAAATGCTCCTGAGACTCCAGCAACCGACACAGCTTCTTGTTTGATGTCTTGTGTCCCTCAAGAGTAATTCTACCCCCCCCCCACCCCCCTCCCAATATAACATAAACTGCCAGCCCTCTCACGAAGCGCGTGAGGGCTTCTCACGGTGACGGTCCCGATGAGAGTGCTTGTCGCACTTCAAGACGAGCCAGCACTCCTTCAGTACACACGCAGCATTTAATCAACATGGAGGGCGGGCGACACAGCAGCCTCCCCCTCATGCAAATATACCTGCATGAAAAATGCAACCACCAAACGACAAGTCCTCCAGGGCCGATCCTGACAGCCAGAAAGGTACATCACAGCACAAGAGGGAGAGAGAGAGAAACACACACAGGCAGAGAGAGAGAGAGAGATTGAGAGAGAGAGAGAGAGAGAGAGAGAGAGAGAGAGACATTCAGACACATATACAGATCGGGAGAGAGAGTGAGAGAGACACAAACGTACAGAGAGAAAGAGAGATGGATAGAAAACCACACACATTCCCCCCCGTAGAGAATTCTGAGAGCACACGGTACGTTCCCCGCCTGCCACCTCTGCTAAGGAGGGATGGTTAACACAGCTTAGCATTAGCTTTGATGCTAGGAGAAGCAAGGAAACCTGTGAGCCGCGGGAGACGACAATAGACACTAAAGAGTCACACATGTTCTTGGGTTTTAGAAGACACGGCGGTGGTACAACTGTCAGTCAGGGGACGTGTCAGACTTAAACGGCATTTAGTTGAGTGTCGCTCCTGCAGGGACACGAGACAGGCCCCGACACGCAGGCATCGAGTCTTTGAACACATCACACGTCGCTTTGTAGCGCTGTAATTACTCTATTTATGTTACGAGCCGTGGCATTACTGAGAATATATGGTGTTTTGATTTTTTTTTACTGTTCTTAGCGATGGGGAGTTTTCAACATAAGAGTTTTCTCATGCTCAATTTAAATTCTGGGTGGTACCTAATAGGCCTACACACTTTGAATTCTAAACGTAGGTTGGTGTATAAAGTGCGCTATCCGGAGGGGATAGACAAGCGTATCACTCACAGTGTGTTTTATCAGCTGCTCTTGACCCCAAGCAAGAATCATCTGATTCTCCATGTTTGCAGGCCTAATACAGAACCCTGGGACAAAGGAACCATTGACTGTACATCTCCCTCTTCCTCCCTTCCTGCTCCCCTCTTCACCAGCCCCTCGAAAACCCATATGTCATATATATAATTTACTGTCATAGAATATGAACCACCATGACTATTTCACACAAAGTACTATAATGTCTCTCCCCCCCCCGCCACCACACACACACACCTGATTCCCCTCCCCAACCCCTCCCCACCAACGCAAACATACAGACCCCAGTGTGCACAAGCACATCATGTCCCCCTTATGCAAGTGCATGTGCTCGTGCGCGAGGGCTGTGACGCGGCTGACCGCTGCTTGACTCCCATCTGATGACCTTCTGCTGCTATCCTCAGCAGACAGGAGCTCTCATAAAGGAGGAATTGATCCACACAAGGCTTTCTCTTCCTGAGGCTCTGTGCTTAAAGCGTTGCTGGTTTTTCATCGCCATTATGTGTGTGTATGTGTGTGTGTGTGTGTGTGTTTGTATGGGTGCATCTATGTGCACGTGTGCTTGATTGCATTTTTGTGTGTTTGCGTGCACGAGTGGAGGGGGCCACACTTCCTCGTGCACCCCTGCCAGTGGTCAGCCCCCCAGGAGGATTGTGAGAAGGAAGAGTCTGACTATTTCCCCTGGGCTCGGCCTGAGAAGCTGTCCTTTAACGGTAAAAGGGTAAAGAAAGGTGGTGCTAGGGCTGTGTTTAAGTTCATATTTCCCACGAGCAGCGGCCGAGTAAGAGGACATGGGACATTGATCTGCCAGAGCAAATGCTATGGAGTCACGGAAAGGCCGTAGTTCATAGAAGCTTCTTTATTATTATTTTATCATTATCATTTTTATAATTATTATGATCATTTTTATTCAGCAGTAACATACTCTCTAACAGACAAAGCAGCATCAACATTTATTTTAAACTGATCCATCTGTTATTTGATGCTGTGATATGATATAAATGATGATGATATTGATGCTGATAATGATGATGATGGTGCTATTGACAAGTTCTGATATGAGTCTAGTTTGTCTATTCTAATTCTCAGTTCCATGTCACCAAGATTGCAACCAAAGTATTTCAGATGTTTTGCAGTGATCTTTTTCAGATTCTAAAAATGTAAAAATAATGAAGTAGAAATTACATCTAAACAAGGAAAAAAAGCGGTTTGATTATTCCGCTGATCAAACAGACTTTCTCCCAGAGCTGCGACAGTGACTGCCTGGATGAGACGTTCATCCCGGGGGAAGCACAGTTAAGTCACATGTTCAATTGCTCATTATCAATAGTCCCTTATGGATAATTAGTGCTCAGCCTGTGGTTGTCAGGAGAACCAATATACACATTCTCTACCCAGACTGCTTCACTGGCTGTGTTGGTGGTGGCTTGGGGTGATTCTGTGCCTGGCTGTGTGTGTGTGTGTGTGTGTGTGTGTGTGTGTGTGTGTGTTTGTGTCCGTGTGTCTGTAAGTGTAGGTGCTTGTGTGTGTATGCACATCTTGTGTGCATGTGTATGACTGCAAGTGAAAGGGCCCTTTTGTGTCATCCAGTTAGCTGTAGACAGTGATTTCTCCATCTGAAAATTTCAATTAAAATATTTATTTAACGATATTGCCTATATATAAGCAACGGTAATCAGTTTTGACACAAATCCTCTGATGTGGAATACAAGTGTGATGTGAACAAGCAGGGCATGCTTCATTAGCTGGTGCTATAAACTAATTAGATGTGATGAAGTGTGTTTAAACCTTATGTTCAATACCATCTTAATAGCAATGAATAACAAAACTGGAATAACAGTTATGGATTAAAAATAGTGTGTCAGGTTTAAGTTACACATGTGCAAATACACATTTTATTTCAACAATGTTTACCAAAAACTGTATTTATATTACAATGACAGAGCTTAAAATAATTAAAGAAAATAATATGAATGCATCAACTGGATTACAGATTACAAAAAATGCATACAGGCAACCCTTTTTAAATGGGTATTTTGTTGCCCAGCTACTATGTAATATCTAATTTAATTAGCGTTCTAAGCTTCTGACAAACAAGCATATGCTCCTTGCTCTCAGACGGCCTTGGCCAAGAATATGAATATGCATATCGTGGGACGCCGGTAGCTTGTTACCCTGGAATGAATCCTAGACAAGACTAATCCCCGATCTATTATTTACCCCTTGACCAAACAAGCGAGCGGGGGGCTTCCAGACGCTCAACTTGATAGAAACGACTGCCTTGGGGATTCGGGTGGTGGGCTTCTCTCACCCTGCAGTAAAGGAGCCAAGGAGCAGGACACTCTGAGGAGTACCCCCCCCCCACCCTCTCTCTCTCCTCGTCCTCCACCTCCCCTTCCTGCCTTTTGCACATAAATGTGCATATGTAGCCTGCCCACTCCCCAGTCGGGTCCATCAAGATGTCTGAGTCAAATGTTGAGCAAATCCTCTTAAAATGAAACATTGATGAGTCTTCCAGCTTATGAAGGATCTGAGGGACACAAAATGAGGGGGGGTGATGTCCCACTCTGTACACAAAGAACATCTATGCTCTTTAAACATTTCTGTTTTTGTTTTAACAAGGCCTACGGATGTTCATATAAACGTGTGTGGTGGTGTGTGCATATATGCGCAAAAAATGTTATATGGCCATAAGAATTCAAATTATATTAAAAAAACAGAATTATTTAACGCATTAAAAAAATGTATTGTTCCAATATATATTTTTAAGAAAACCGATTTGTCTTAATCTGTTATTATTATTATTATTATTATTATTAATAATAATAAATTCCTGACGTCTGAACAGACAGCTCCATGACCCTTGTCCCAAGAGGGACTCCACAGGTAAACTTAGCGGTCTCCACATCGACGGACTAAATTTAGTGCGGTTGACGCATTGTCGTGCTCAAACGTGACTCCTGACCCTGACACAACATTTGCGAATCAACCCAAGCTCCCACCGTCACTCGGGTTATATTCACACCCACGACGTGTTACAGACCCAAAGATGAACACACTGGGTTGAATTCACCCGAACTTCTATCACACAGAAGCCACCTTCTTCTCCGCAGCCCGCATCGACCGCCACCCGGATCGGCACTCAGTGTAGGAGTGGAGAAGAGTTGTCTGTTCTGGAGGAGTGAGGGGAGAGTTTATTTGCTTCCTCTTTTACTTGTCCAGGTACGACATCTAATTATAAGCCGGGTTTTAATTGTGACTTGTTTCGATCTTTAGTTGATAGTGTCTGGTGGCCAGGAAGAAGGAGAAAAAGTCAGTATCAGCCTTCATAT
>NC_140273.1:12014356-12031856 GCF_964030765.1 Micromesistius poutassou
TCAGGACTCTGTTTGGCACCACAATGGTGAAACAAGCTCCCTGCCGATGTCAGGATTGCGTCGCTCACCACAGACTAACTTGTTCAGAGCTCACCTGGACTCCCTCCTCACCCCCCACCACCCCTCCTCTCTTACCCTCCTAAAAACACCCCTCTTAAGCACGTATTGTATGTTTTTACATCCTGGTACTTAATGTATGCACTTATTTTGTGTTGTACATCCTGGCACTTGTAGCAACTGTAATGGCTTGGCGTTCTATGAACATACTTACTGTGCCTACCAACAGCGATATATTGTTGTTTCTCTTTCTTCTGACAAACATACTTATTGTAAGTTGCTTTGGATAAAAGCGCCTGCTAAATGCATTTAATATAAATGTAAGTGATTTGGTGTGCCCCTCGTGTGTGTGTGTGTGTGTTTGTCTGTGCAGGTCTGTGTGTGTGAGTGTGTGTGTGTGTGTGTGTGCATGCACATACAAATTTATGAACTCACATTTATGAACCCACACACACATATGGGCCGATCTGTCATTCCCAGAGGCCATGCAGAAGGATTTGATTTAAAGAGAGTCATTTGCCCTAAAGGTGTGTTTTTCCTGCTTTTCAAAAAGAGAGCCAGTGGAAGGAATGTGATATGACAAGATAAGTGGTGGCTTATGAAAGATTTGTGAGCGCTGGGGAGACGTGCGTCGGCTTTGGACGTTTTGCTGTGAGTGGTGTGCCTAGCCGCATGTTGCTAACGACAGATGACTGTGTTATTTCCACCTGGGCAGCCACCACCATGGACTCTCCCCAGGTCCTACTACTCCACAAGCCACAATCCAGTACCCACGTTTTGGGTCGGGAAATGCTTGTGTCAGGGGGCGCTGTGTAATGTTTGGGAAGGTGTTGTCTGAAGCGTGGAATAAAATCACTTGAATTGATTCCAGTTGAGTGTCTCCGTAGAAAAACTCTACCACTTGATGGTGTTTTTACTAGTTATAAGTTGAACAGAGAGAGAGATTTAAAGTTCTATCTACTGATGAGTTGTTATCTTTCATAACTGAGGTTTGGCTGTTGTCAATCTGATTGATTATTTCCTTGATCAGTAGGGAAACTTAGTTTAGAAACACTTGAACTAAAGGCCAAAAATCTACCGGTCTGCTCTTGGAGACATCAAACATAGATATATGTGTCATGATTTCCTCCTCAAAAGTTAAACTTATATCAAGTGGCATGTTTGACCTTGGTGTTGAATGTTATTTTGAAGCTCTTATAGAATGTGGTATCTCACAGACATTCTGATTCCTTGGCCTCTTGTATCACTCCAGTACTTTAGGAGTTACAGGAGAGGGTCTTGAACCGTGGTGAAATACTTACCAAGTACTGCACCCCTGTATGTGTTGTTTACGTCGTGGGCTCTGAAACTTCAGTACATTTTTTAAGACTATGGATTATAAGTTTTATATCGCAATATCACCCCAACAATGTGTTTCATATGAAACCTCTCACTCACACCTTGAACTAAGCTACGAGCATGCAACAAGATCCAACCGTTGGAATAATGAACGTAAAATACTTTATTGGATGTTTGTACGTTTATCTAGGCATAATAAACCAGGCGCTGTATAAACTCAACTGTGTATTATCTGATCTGTTTGAACCAACCGATCATTATGCAGAGATTTATTCTGAAAGATTCCGTACAATTGTGTTATTATGGTACAGGGTATGAAACAAATGCACAGAGTAGGATGAGGGGCGGGAAGAGGTGATGTCACCGCGTGATGTCGCCATAACGTTTTGTCGCGGGCGTTCATTTTCATGTGTCCGGTGGGGAGGTGGGGCTCTCTGTGGGGTTTATGTCACGGTAGAGCAGACCTCGTGCCATTTAGTGAGCTGGTGAGGTCAGCACTGGTGTAGCTGTAGCCTGTAGTGTGATAAACAGTTGTACATCAGAGGTCTCGCCATGTTCACGGAGGTTGTGCCTTTCCACACACACACACACACACACACACACACATGGACACACACACACACACACACACACACACACACACACACACACACACGGACACACACACATGGACACACACACACACACACACACAGACGCAGATATACAGAAAGGCAGACACAAGCAGACAAACAGCCAGACAGAGAGACAAACAGGCAGAAAGGGCCGCTCTAACACGGACATCCTGCAATATTGGAGTAATAATGCTGGCTTTCTGGCTTTTCAACTTTTACATAGCATTACACTGTTCCGGAAACAGAGGCAGGTCATATACCACGGCAGTGTCAGCGTCTAGTGGGACACATTGCATGCGCATCAGGCAATGACATTGCTTTCTTAAACAATAATGGCGGGCTCTTCAAACGCAAGCAAGGTGGCAGTGAACACCGATCATAAATACAGGAAGACCGACAGGGAGTCAGACAGGCAGGCTGGCAGACAGGGAGACAGACAGACAGGGAGACTGACAGACAGGCATGCAGAAGGCAGATAGACAGATAGACAGGGAGACAGACAGACAGACAGACAGACACACAGAAAGGAGGCTCTTGCATTTGACTGCACATTCCATCCAGGAACAAGAGGCACAAGATGAGACATGTGTCCCATCGTCACTCTCTTTCTCTCGCTCTCTCTCTTGCTCTCTCTCCCTCCCTCTCTCTCTCTCTCTCTCTCTCTCTCTCTCTCTCTCTCTCTCTCTCTCTCTCTCTCTCTCTCTCTCTGTCTCTGTCTTCATCAAAACCCTGGGTCTCTCTCCCGTCCCCTCTGCCTGTGACCTTTACATTACAATAAAGCCCATGCATGATTTCCCTCCAGCGTCTGTAACCTGGTGAGAGAAACACACACACATGCACGCACACATGCAGACATACAACCTCTTACAGATCATTGTGCTTTAAATATGTGGAGGAGCTGTCACTTGGGTTTTGTTACACACACACACACACACACACACACACACACTGACACACACACACACACACACACACACACACACACACACACACACACACACACACACACAGAGGGACACACGTTTTCCCGCTCCCTCTTGTTTCTTTATTGTACCTCCTGTCACTTTGTCCTATTCATTTAACCTTTCATTAGAGCCAGCAGACAGCCCTGTGTGTGTCTGCACAGCTTCAGAAACAATGCCAAGAAAAGCCCCACTGTCACAGTTATTAGATTCCTCTGAGCCCCTTTTACCCCGGCAACTCAATATTAACAGAGGGGGGGAGGTTGTAGAGGGAAGAGAGAAGTAGAGGAGGAGAGAGAAGGAGAGGAGGGATAGAGAGAGAGGGAAATAGAGGTTATGGAGAGAGGGGGAGAGCAGGAGGGGTTAAGGAGGGAGGGGGAGGGAGGGGAAGAGTGGGGGACAGAGGTTTGCGTGGTTGGGGCAGCAGATCATCTCCCTGGGCAGCGGGTCCCCGGGGTCCGTCAAGGACATGTGCCACATGTTGATCATGGTGAGGTTCCCCCAACCCCACCCAGGAGAGAGAGGGAGAGAGAGGGAGAGAGAAGGGCGAGAAGGCAAAAATGAATGCATGTTTAAAAAATATGGGTGAAAGAGAGAAAGTGAGCAAGAGCGAAAATAGATACAAATAGATAGATAGATAGATGGATAGATACATCGAGTGAGAGATATAGAAGGATAGATAGATAGAGAAAGATATAACGATAGATAGAGCGATAGCTAGATAGAGAGATAGAGAGAGATATAGAGATAAAGAGAGATAGCGAGAAGGATATAGATATATAGAGAGAGATATAGAGATACATGAGAGATGAATAGATACATTAAAAGAGAAAGAGAGAGAGAGAGATAGGTGGATAGATAGAGAGATAGATGGATAGATAGATAGATGAATAGGAAAGATGATAAAATGAAACTGAAAGAGAGAGGGAGAAAGCAAGACAGAGAGGGTGAGGGAAGAGAAAGAGATAGGGGGAGGAAGGAGAATAAAAAGAGTGGGACTATGAAAGTGAGAGGGAGAAAGCAACAAAATGCAGAGAGTGTGAGAGGGGAGAGGGAGACAGAAAGAGAGAGAGCGAGAGAGGGAGAGATAGAAAGAGATAATGGAGGAAGGAGAATTTGAAGAAGCGAAAGGGAAAAGGGAACAGAGGGAGGCAGAGAGGGAGGGCTGGGGTGTGGCTGGTCTTGTGCTGGGGCATGCAGCACTCAGGAGGAGTGTGCTGAACACACAAACAGTTAGTGGAGGAATTCACTGTTTAACGGGGCAACCAGGGGGGCCTCAAAGTCCCCAAAGCCAGGACAGATCGGGCCCTTCTGCACCCCACCGCCCCCTCTCCTACTGCTATTTATGGCTCCTATCACACCCTCTGTTTGTCTGACTGTTGGTCTGTCTGTCTGCATTTCTCTCTGTCTGTATTGCTGTGTGTCTGTCTCTGTAGGTCTGTCTGCCTGTACATCTATCTGTCTGTCTTGTCTTTCCGTCAACCTGTCATTCTGTCTGTTACTGTACATCTGTCTGTAGATCTGTGTGAGTGTGTGTGTTTGTGTGTGTCAATTTGTATATATATGTGTGTGTGTATGTGTGTGTGTGTGTGTGTGTGTGCTTGTGTTTGTTTGTCTGTCAGTCTGTATATGTGTGTGTGTGTGTGTATGTTTGTGTGTGTGTGCGTGTGTCTGTCTGTCTGTCAGTCTGTCTTTACATGTATCTGCATGTCTGCAGGTGTATGTTTATGTGTGTTTGTGTGTGTGTGTGTGTGTGTGTGTGTGTGTGTGTGAGAGAGTGTGTGTGTATGTGTTTGTGTGTGTGTGTGTGTGCGTGAGTATATACTGGTGCCTTTCTCTGTGGTGATGGCGACTTGAGATTCCAGAGTAGGGACAGTTCTCCTTGTCCTTGTAGGGCTGTGATGTGAGTGGTTCATCTGTGTGAGTTGGCCTCTCTGTTTTTTCAATCACACTTATATTCCATTAATAATTCCCTATCCTATCCAATAGAGAAATTCAAGGCTTATGAATCATCAACAAAAGGCCGAACTGGAATGCCTCAAAAAATGACACATTTCTTGTTTCAATACTCACTCTGTGACATATTGCCATGGAAATAAAATGTTTAAACAGCTTCCTAGCTCCAATGACCACCCCCGATTCCCTGTTAAAACCCCAACCTCAACCCCAAAGATGTTTCATATTTTGTATAAGTGAAGATAGTTGGTTTCTGTTTTCATTAATTGTTCCAACCCATTACATGAAATGTCTTATTGAGGGCCTTCGAAGCCTGATCTTTGACTTCCTCCCCAGAAAGACCAATTCAGCAGGAAGGAGGGGGGACAAACTTGGTCACTATACTGGCTGTAAGAGGACAGGTTAGGCTGGAGGGGGTTGGGTGGCAATGAATGGCTGAGGAGTCAGTAGAGCAACTACACAATACCTTTTTAATCTCGACCCACTCGCCACGCCAGACCCTCCTACTCCTAAGTGCATGAAAACACACACACACACACACACACACACTTACAACCACACACAGGCACGCATGCGCACACACACACACACACACACACACACACACACACACACACACACACACAGGGTCAGGGCAGTTAGTGTAGGGCAGGAATCTGACCCCTGCCAGGAGTCCATCAGACTGGGGTTTTGATGAAGACCATCCCTCACTTCTTGTCACCTAACCCCAAGTCCTCCTCCTCCTCCTCCTCCCCCTCTTGCTCTTTTTCCTTTTCCTGTTCCTCTCCCCTCCCTCACCCCCTCCTCCTCTCTTTCCCCTGTCCACATCCCCCAGAGGCCAATGCTCTGTGTCACTTTCATACTGTCGTTTGATACATTTTTGTAGGGACCCTCCCCTCCATCACTCTTTCCCTCTTTACCTTGTTATCTCTCTCTCTCTCTCTCTCTCTCGCTCTCTCTCTCTCTCTCTCTGTCTCTTTCTCAATGTCTATATCTATCTCTACTTCTCCCTTTCTTTCTGATTCTCTCTCTTACTGTCTTACCATATCTGCCTCTCTCTATCTGCCTCTTTCTCTCCCTCTCTCTCTCTCTCTCTCTCTCTCTCTCTCTCTCTCTCTCTCTCTCTCTCTCTCTCTCTCTCAGCACCTGTGCCTTAAGGCTATCTGTTTACCCCCTTTCTTGTCTCCTCTCTGATTGGATTTATCTCTTTATCCCTCTCTCTCTCTCTCTCTCTCTCTCTCTCTCTCTCTCTCTCTCTCTCTCTCTCTCTCTCTCTCTCTCTCTCTCTCTCTCTCTATCCCCCTCCCTCACTGTGTCTCTCTCCCTCTCTCCCTCCTCAGTAAATTATGTTGGTGCTATTGTGTTCAGTGTGCCTATGGCCAATGGCGTTGCCATTAAGGCCACGCTGGGAGTGGGACCGGACACTCTAGGCGGCCTGGTCCTGTGTCTGTGTGTGTGTGTGTGTGTGTGTGTGTTTATTTCTTCAAACCCGTTCTTCAGAGAAAACAGACATTCTATCTTGAACTGCTATCTTGTCATTTAGAATGCTCCATTTGGAGTGTGGAGGCTGCCCTTGGCCACCATAGAAATCTATACACTGGCTTGGCGCTGTGTTCTTTGTTTGCCGCTCTTGCTGGTCTTTGTGGTTCAAAAGCAGTTGAAGAAAATCCTTTGCCAAGCAATTATGAAGTCGTATTCACTGAAGTGCTTTTCAAATCACCCCTGAGTACTCCTTTTCTTTAAACTATAAGTATGTGTGTTTCTCAGTGGTTAGTCACCTGTACACTAATCTGGGTGACTTCAAACTATTTTCCCCAGCGCCTGACCTTCTTCAACACTTCATAGACGTGTGGTGGCCTCGTTCCCATTGAAGTCTTTGCACGCGTTTTTCCACCATTTTACTTATTGCCTTGTGTCTGGAATGTGTGGTGCGTTGAACCCGCAGGTTAGAGAGCCGGTGAAATATAATTGGTAAAGGTAGAAGAGTAAAGCTCTTATCTGGTGCTGGGTACACTGCCTACCTCCCTCTCCCCCAATCTCTCCGTCTCTCTCTTTCCTCTGTCCGTATATATCTCTCGTCCCATGCTCCCTCCCATGTCCTCACCCCCCGGCCCTCTCCACACAGGCCTTGTATTTATTACCCTCTAAGTAATCACTTTGCTTTCTCTTTTGATAGACTGTTATTGCTCTAACTAGCTGAGGTCCCTATAGGTATTTGGAGGCTTTCCAGTTTTATTAGACAAAGGCCTCATTATTCAAAGCCAGCATTAAGAACACCATTAGATCCATTTGCCCCCTAGTCCCATGTATCCAGTTGCAGGCAATTTATATTATAGAGACACACACACGGGCAACCAAACGGACACACACACACACACACACACACACACACACACACACACACACACACACACACACACACACACACACACACACACACACACACACACAATACAAAAACGCTTAAACACACACACACACACACACACACACACACACACACACACACAAATACACATGGACACACACTGGCACACCAGTATATGTTCAATGCAAATGTGGCCATTCCCACTTGCTAAGGGGTAGGTATGGAAGATATTAAAAAATACAACTTTTTGATGTAGAGAGGGGGAAGAGGCTCCTCAGAGAATGACAACAACGATTTCTGCTCTGCTGTGTCGATCTTATTGTCTTTGTGTTGGTTTTTATAATTACAATATTCACATTGTTTAAACTTTTTAATAGCCTTTCATCTGTCCTTTAATAGATAGCAGCTTGCATAAGAAAACAAACACAATCCCAAGCACCCATTTGAGCCGGTTTGTGTCTCGTAAGCACAAAGAAATGCAGTGCTTTACTTGAACTATCAACTGAGAGATCAGAGAAGCAGACACAACTCCAACTCTAACTCTAACAACTCTTTCTCAGCCCAAAAAAGAAACCCCACTCAAAGTGTCTCCATTTAGATTGTCTTTGTTGCGGGTTTAAAGAACTAGAATAAAATTTTTTTTTATCCCTAGCCATCTGTGTGTGTGTCCAATATGACGCTCCCAGCTGCTAATCGATGGGTCCTTATTGGGTTCTCTTGCTGGTCAAATATCTCATGCCTCTTGTAGGCCCCGGGGCCCTGGATTCAGACTAATAACAAGACTTCCTGGTCCCCCGGGGTCCACCCTAGATGAGAGGAGATGATTACTACCGAGACCTTATCTGATATTTGTGACTGAGAGTGAAGAACCGGATTTAAGAATAAAAAAAAGGAAAAATCTTCATTAAGTTTAAAATAGTTGCGTGTCTTTCATTTGGAATAGTCGCACAAATAGAATTTGCGTGAACCGCAAATTTAAATTTAAGGCCAATTTACACTGCAGACGTTTTAGACGCGTTTTTTAGTCGGCCGTCAGACGTCCAACTTCAGCTAGAATAGAATTCATTCAAACTAGTGCACTGATTTACACCGGCAGCTTTTTACGCCCGTCTCACAGCCGACCAAAGCTTAACTTATGCTTCACTTCTATTTTCAAGTGTTTCTGAAGCGTCTCGGTTATGATGTTATCTGATGAATCTTGAAAATATAGCGAAATAAATGGCGGCGGTGTGAATTGATACGCCTACGTTATGCTCACGTCTCTCTCTCGCCTGCGGTGTAAATTCCCCTGTCGTGGGCTGTTTACTTTGACAAATTGTCACCATTCTTATGGGCCCATATGCTGAAAAAAACCCCAAAAACATAAAACTGCTTCAGAAGTTTTCAAAGCTATTAAGACATCAAGTGAAGAATGTTCCACTGTCCTGAAATAAGGGACACCTGTCTTGGTCATTAGATGTCTCGCCTGACAATCTTCAATCCTCAGTTATGGGCTCATGTGTACCGGTGTCCTGCAAAGAAACACATACACAAAGTTGATTAAAAAGGGATTTTGACAGTTTTTCAAAGCAAAGAACAGTACATGAAAGATTCCGATAACACATTACACAATAAAGAAATAGTCATGCAAATAAAGCTAGTCATCGGGCCACATGCAAGAAACACAGTCATTGACCACATGCCCAATTCTTTCTTACCATGAACATAATTTACAAGTAGTCCCAATACATTCTACAAGTCCACTGCATTAGAGGTGGTTCTTCGCTGTCTGTAGAAAGATAATTATGATTAGACATTTGGTAATTACCAGTGCATCATGCACTGGTAATTACCAGTGCATCATGAAACCACACTTTTAAGTCTGCCATACTGTGCTACTACTACTGGCACCAGTATCAGCAACATTATTTTGATTCTGATTATATTAGAAAATATTTCAAAATCGACACAAAAATGTTTGAGTTATGTTAGAGTTATGTTAAATTTGTGTGAGGATGACTATTAAACTGGCTGAAACTTGATTTGAAAATGGAGCAGTAATTGAAGCTATAGAACTCACCTCTTGTCTGCAGAGACTGCAACACTTGAACACACCGTCCTTGGATTAAGTTGGGTCCCGGTTGTCAGGCAGAATCATTTCAACTTGTGTGCTGGCCAGTTGGCATTAATACAAAACATTGAATCTACAACACTATTTGGTTACACAATATTTGTGTAGCGTCCGGGGTGTGTGGGCCTACTAGATACTCATATATGAACAAAGACTCAATGGGCTCTATCTTGCACCCGGCACAATTGACTTTCTACACCGATGCACTACACTTGCACCTGGAGAGGCGTGTCGGCGAAAAGCAGAGACGTGTTCCAGCGTAAATTATACTTGGTGCTATTTTAGTGATCTTAAAATTGAGCTACTGCAATTGCGCGACTGACCGAAAAATACCTGAGGGGTATTCCATCAAAGTCGCTAATGAAAGCTGCGCTTAGTTGATTAAGCCCGGTTAGAACTAGCGCCAACTTCCACTTGAGGCTTAAGCCGTTCCATCAATGCAGTTCAGCCACGCCTTGCTCAGGTTAGTTCAAGCCAGGCTAACGTTATCCTGGATTACGCGCGTTCATGAGATATGTAACCAGCCTATAACCGTGAATGTCGAATCATGGATCAAATGTCCGAAATGGACCGAGCGGGATCTTTTCCAGCGGCGAACAGAAGCTGCTTGTGGAGGTCTATGGAGTACAAGCATATAATAACTCAAACAATTGTTTCCGACAGATGGACTTCTCTGCAACACCGCTATAGTTAGCCTGACAGTTAACCTGCTCCCGACCAGGTTAGTTTGGTCGGATAAATTGCCACGGTTACTTAGCGGAGATTCCCTTAAGTCACGTTCATGGAACGCACCTCTAGCTGAAAGAAGCCCGGCTAAGTGAAATAAGCCCGGCTTTGCGCTTAGCCTGGTTGATGGAATACCCCTCTGGTCTATAGCGGGTAGCGCAGTTGGTGTTGCTAGTTTGATGTGCCATGGCAGGTCGGAACTGCCACACAAGCTTACACACACGTGGGCTGCTATACACAGCCCAAACATGCAAACGATTTAAATATTATGTCAAAGATTGTTCATATGTGTGAAACTGCATAGAAATAGCATGTGGATTGTGGATTTCTTTTTTCATAGGGGCTGCATGAATGAACACAGTATAGTAGGCTATGCCATCCATTAAAATAATAATAACAATAATAAACTCGAGCAAAGTATATTCTATCCTTCCAAAACAAAATCTCATTTTAGGGTAAATGGTTGGTTAAATGATTTGGGAAAGAACAACTGATACAGCGGTAAGTTGTACTTTTAAATCAATGCATCTGCAAACACCGTACAGCCAACACATATTTTCTTGACACAGACATCGTATACAAGCAGTATGACTTTTAGGATTGGAGTATTTGATCGTGAAAAAACATAGTTTTACCGCGACAGAGTGTTTAAAAGAATGAATGAATGCGGGAGATGCTTGGGCGCACGTGTGTGTGCGCACCCCGTTTAAACACACGCAAACTAAACACCTAACGCATAATACAGTCAATGGCGATGTAGCCTATATAAACGGGGGGACACATGCATATTATGAACACAAGTCGATAACGATAATGTATACAATACTGGTAACAACGATTCTTGTTAATGTATTGCCGCATATCATTAAATAGACCCACAGCTGCGGCCACAGGACTGCGTCCGCATATCATACATGTGTTAAGTTGTCTTTGCCACAATTTACATGACGACTCAGTGTTTCTGAAGTTGTAAAAGAAAAGAAAATAGCTTATACTCTTGGAGCGTCAGGACAACTGCATCAATTTATTTTCACGAACCCCAGAACCACGTTGTCCTCCAGACGTCATAAGTTCGGGCCCACTCCCTCCAAGCATAACCAAACTAATTATTGAAACTGATGGTACAATACAAGGTAACCAACTTCAAAATGTATTGATTCCTTGAAACTGCAATGAATAGCCTGCACTTTTATTTGCTTCTATCACTGAATTAAACCGGCCATGTGTGAAACAGAAGTTCAATATTTTCAACCCAAAATGTCAGAAAACTTATTTAAATCCAGTTCTATTAATGCATTCATATAAAAAATGAGTTAGGTTAGCTCATGAGTCTAAGTTAGAACAATGTAATCATCTGCAGTGTAGTGGACCTCATAGCAAGTAATTAAACATACCTTAAATCTGGGAATGCTAGTTTACAAGCTAGAAGTGTTTAGAGAAGTGGCAATACACCGTGTCATCTCATCGAGGACAAGAACAGAGCAAACAAGGGACGGAAGATAGAGGTGGAAAGATGAAACATATTGAAGCAATGTATGGTAAAAGTGATGAATATACATCGTATTCAACACAAGATGCACTGATAAAAGCTTTTGTAGACACAGATCGTTTGAATCAATAATGTGTGTTTAAAAAGAATGGGTGAAACACAGACTCAGAGTGAGTTTGTTCAAGGAGGAGAAGATGGAGGAGATGAAACGAGAAGATGAAACGAGAGGGAGAGAGAGTGGAAGAGACACATTGAGAGTGGCACTTTGGAGTAATGCTGTCATCACTTGGGCTGGCGTACTCCCTCATAAATACTGATAATAAGATGCTTTCAGCAGAATAATCATTTGCCATGTATCTCTCTCTGTGTCTCTCTGCGTTTCTCTGTGTCTCTCTTCCTCTTTGTCTCTCTCTCGCTATCTCCATCTCGCTCTCTCTGGTCTTCCTCTGGTTTGGAGACTACTGACCGAATACTGACCATTCAGTGGAGATAGTTGACTTTGAAGAGTTTTGGAAAAATAAAAATAAAAACACTGGTAAAATAGGTTCCTGAAGATTATTTTTTATAGATTTTTTAAATATCTTCCTGATTTCGGCTTTTTGAAGCAATTAGGGTTAGGGTTAGGGTTAGGGTTAGGGTTAGGGTTAGGGTTAGGGTTAGGGTTAGGGTTTAGGGTTAGGGTTAGGGTTAGGGTTAGGGTTAGGGTTAGGGTTAGGGTTAGGGTTTAGGGTTAGGGTTAGGGTTAGGGTTAGGGTTAGGGTTAGGGTTAGGGTTAGGGTTAGGTTAGGGTTAGGGTTAGGGTTAGGGTTAGGGTTAGGGTTAGGGACACACACATGGAGGCATGTGTGTGTCTGCTTGTGTGCAAACAGGAAGAATGAATCAAGAGTAAAATAGTATTATCTAAAAAATATCTAAGACATATTCGAGAAAACTAACAAATTTTTAGGTTCAACAAACCAAGAAACACAAGATACATAAAGACATCACAATTATAATAAACTAACTACATAAATAAAAAATCCATCCATCCATAAATACATTTCCCACATACAACAATATACCATTTACATATATAACTTTAACTATATGAGAATAATATGTATATATGCATTAGAGCAGGGAGAGGCGAGGAGAGACACACATATTCTCCGTCAGCCATCGTTCTAATGAGTCTTCCTAATAACACACAGCATAGCGCGCCATCTTCAAGCAGCCGTCTTGCGTCTCCCATTAAACCCTTGATATATTTAATAGTCCCCCCATGTTGTATCCTCTCAGCTCAGCAGGGACGTGCCCACACTCACACACACGTACACATGCATGGTTGCACCCACACAAACACAAACACGCACACACACACACACAGAAGAATGCATGCACCAACACACACAGTCATATTCCCCAGTGGGACCAATGGAATACACTTAAGGAGCTGATTTTGCAGTGGTTTCGCGGAGCATTGTTTACTGGGTCTGCTTGATTGCCCCCGGTCCAAATCAGAGGGTCCAGACAGCCCCGACCGGGTGGGCCGCGGGGACCGGGGGGACGCAGTGTTGTGGACTGTCCCCACGTGCACAGAATATTCAGTCAGCTCTGTGGTTCTGAAGGGGAAGCCATCCGTGGCCTGGTAAACACACGTGCACGCACACACACACACACACACACACACACACACACACACACACACACACACACACACACACACACACACACACACACACACACACACACACACACATACAGTATACAGATGGATGCACACACAAGCATTTATATGCACACAGATGTATACATACCCTTACACACATACACATACACATACACATACACACAGATGCACACAAAAGAGAGATGCGTGTGCATAGGCATAGACATCCGGATGCATAGATATGCATCCACACACACACACACACACACACACATATACACACACACACTCCACATACCGATACACACACACACACACACACACACACACACACACACACACACACACACACACACACAAGAAAGCATGAAGCCACAGTGGGAGTGGGAGATGTGGGCATTGGGGAGTGCGGGGCCATGCATAAGTGCAAGGTTGTGTATGTGAGTGTGCATGCGGTATGGAACCTTCTGTCTGTTTCCACGTCACCCTTAATTACCCCCACTGTGAGTTCACTTGTCACAATGGAAAAACACACAGCAGACCCTCCACACACACACATACACACACACACACACACACACTGCATGGGAAATCGCATGGACCGCACGCTATTGGCAAGGCAATTGGAAAGTCCTACAGTGTGATTAGATGCTTGTTTTCTGGTGGGCTGCAAAGAGTGAAAGTTGTTATGCAGATTTCATTTGATTTTTTTTTCAAATTTTCTCCTGGCCTCTTCTTTAATTGATAGTTGGTATTATCTCCACGCTGACCACAATCGCTCCAGGACACTAGCTACGCGGCTGATGATGGCAGCCCAATGGGTTGCCTGGGAAAACTACGATTTTTAATCACCATTTTTAAGTTTTCTGTTTCATAATCTGTGTCTCACTTGAATTTAATCTATTAATCCTTTACTTAAAAAGCTATAATTAAGCAAATTAGCTCCTCTTCTCATTATCTGCATTTTCACTTTATTGGCTGAGATAAGAAGGAATATTCAATGGGCAAGGTTAAAGCCTTCGGTCGTTGGCTTAATGTGCGGTAACTGTCAGGGGCTAACCTGGTGCCTTATATACCACAGCAAGAACACTCTTCAGCGGATGTAAGGCTGTATAGAGGAGGAATGTCTGGTTCTCAAGATTTTTGGAGTTCACATTCTCCACAGCTGTGGTTTCAGACAACATCTTGGCACCTCTAATGATTGTTTGACTTAATGTTGACTAACCATCACGGCTTGGTGTGTTTTTTCCTTTTTGTCAAAGCACAGTTAGATAAATACTCTCTGATTATCAGGATGGGCTTGGAACAAACAAACAAAAAAGGCCCTGACATCTCTTTATCAACTTGTATATTTCATGGGATTGTTTCCACCGGCCTTGCAACGGAAAGTAACAGTTGTCATGTGATGGATTCACAACATTCATTCAAAACGTGGAAAAACCAATGCAACATGCATACACTTCTTACACATATCATGACTTTGGATTACACCAGGACATGTTCTAAGAAAGACATCGAGACGCAGGTATCATTTCAACCACAGCGGACTTCAACTCGACGGAAATACTCTCCCCAGCTTAAGTGCATGGTAATGTGGAGACTATCCCTCAGGGGGATTTTTGGTGACTTAATGTTGTTCTGCACACCCCCCACCTCCTCTCCCTCATCCTCTCTCTCCCCGACCCCCAGAGACCTGTGTGTGTGTGTGTGTGTGTGTTCCCCCAGCAGAGCATCCTGGGCCATCCCCGGTCTGCTGCATCTACATCACACTAATGATCAGAGAAGTGGACAGCTGCTTACTGCAGCAGTGTCATCAATGTGGTCTCTGATAGCAGATACAGTCCACACACGCACACACACTCCAGCATGCATACACACTCAAGCACGCACACACACACACACACACACGCACGCACGCACGCACACACTCACGCACACACACACACACACACACACACACACACACACACACACACACACACACACACACACACACACACACACACACACACACACATGCATGCACATACAAACACACATGTTGGATGGTTGCATAGGCATGTTTAGCAGCAGATTTGATTATCTTCTTGCGGCACTAAGTGAGGGATATACTCTGTTGCGTAATAAACTGTAAATCTAATTTAAATGGGGTATCCAATGGGCAGTTATTGCTGGAAAAAAGTGTTTATCTGTTCACGCCCTAATCCGAACAGCTAGTTCTACCTCACATCCCAGCTTTGCAGAAATATTTGCATTGACAATCTCACACACTATTAATATTTTAAATAATAACTGAAAAGACAACGGACCGAAAGTAAGCGTGGCTCTACTTTCAGAATGGTCAAACAGTGTTGAACTCCACTACACTCTTCTACGCTTTCTCCTTTAAGAGAGTCACACTCGTGGGTCCTTGCTGACTCCTCTGTGACCCGCTGCACCCTGAGGGCCAAGGATGATCCAAGAGATCATCTCACCTGACCCACATCTGTCCTTATTCGACCAATCACATGCACGGCTGCAGCACTCCTGCAACTGTCAGGCCACAGTCAATTGATACTAGAATAGTAGTACGACTGTGCATGTACGACTGTGCACATACGTCCATGCACGTACGAGTTGAATGTGAGTGTGGCGACGGGGTGACTAGCCACACACACAACCAGTGGGATTTGTGTGTATATGTGGGAACTCAATCTCTGCATGAACTGTATGTGAAAACTGTTGTATGTGTGTGTGTGTGTGTGTGTGTGTGTGTGTGTGTGTGTCAAATCACACAAATACACACACACACACTGACCCCCCCCCCCCCCATCCTAGATCCCTATCTCTCCCTCTGTATCCCCCCACCGCTGTTGTTCTATTCTCCCTCCTTTCTCTCCCTCTCTCCCTCTCTCCCTCTGTCCCTCCTCCATGTACTTCATGTTTGGGTCTGCTCCCAGGGGCTCACAGGTCTGTGCCAGACGGAAATTCGCTGAGGCTGCAGGAGCCCCTCGGAGGCCACAAGGAGGAGGGACAGAAGGGGAACAATCAGGCCCAGTCCTCCCTCACTAACCCCTGCTCCCCCTCCTCCCCCTCCCTCCTTCTCCTCTTCCTCCTCCTGCTCCTCCCGATCCTCCAGCTATCCTCCATCTCTCTCCCCCTCTCTCTCTTCCTCTGTCTGGCTTTCTCTCCCTCTCTCTCCCTCTCTCTCTCTCTCTCTCTCTCTCTCTCTCTCACTCTCCTTATCTCCCCTCTGTGTCTCCCCCTATCTGTCTCTCTGTCTCCCTCTCTCTCTTTCACCCTCTCTCTCTCACACATGTCTGCGGTCCATCTCTCTCTCATACTCTCACTATCTCTTGTTCTCTCCGTCTGTCCCACTCTCCATGACTTTCACTCAATCTCCCCCTTTCTATCCCTTTCTCTTTTTTATCCCACTCTCCAGGACTTTCTCTACCTCGCTCCCTTCCCTCTCAAACTCTCTCTCGCTCCCCACACACCCCTTCCTCTCTCTCTCTCTGTCTCTCTCTCTCCCCCCACATTCCCCCCCCCCCCCCTCTCTCTCTCTCTCTCTCGCTCTCTCTCCCAGTCTGCCAGGCTACACAGGTCCTCAGGGTGACTTGTGCTTGGCTCAGGTCCCTCAGAGCCCCCCTTCCAAACCCCCCCTCCCTCTTCACGGGGGGAGACGCTGGGACCATCTAGTCCTGGCCTGTCCGTCATCGAGGGTGTTTACTTGTGGCGTGACAGGCCGACACATCTGGAGTGCATATTCACCACTTCTCTCTCTCTCTCTCTTTCTCACTCTCTCTTTCTGTCTCTCACTCATTCCCTCTCTCTCTTTTTCCATCTCTATTCCGTTCTGTCTCTTTCTCGCCATCTTTCTCTCTCTTTCTCTCACACACTCTCTCTCTCTCCTCTGCCCGTCTCTATTTCCATCCCCACTTGCATTCGATCTCCCTCACCCTCTCTCTCTCTCTCTCTCTCTCTCTCTCTCTCTCTCTCTCTCTCTCTACCTCTCTCTCCTGTAGTTCTCTGCTGCCACCAGACACATTCCGCTAGATCACTAAAGGGGCCCTTTGTCGTTGTTATGGCGATACCACCTTTCAATTTCACAAGAACATGAGCACTCACACGCTGACCCGCACACACACACACACACACACACACACACTCACACACTCACACACATGTACGCACACACTCACACAGATATTTGCAGGGCGCATGGACACATACATGTGTGTGCACTAGGGATG
>NC_140273.1:12039396-12041896 GCF_964030765.1 Micromesistius poutassou
ACACACACACGCACACACACACCTACACACACATACATACACATACACACACATATACCCAGGCAGACAGACACACACGCACACACACACAGTCTGACCCCTAATTGCATAGACATGCTTCCATTCACACACATGCACACTCACAGACACACAAATACAAAGACACACACATACCCCCCCCCCCCCCCACACACACACACACACACACACACACACACACAGGAATGCAGATGCTAACTATCAGGGTTGCACACGAACGCCAACACAATCACACTTGTCTAGTGAGCAGCCCGCAGAGACCAGCTATTGTTCACTCTACCTTTCTACTATTACCTCCACATGAGAGAGCGAGAGAGAGAGGGAGAGGGAGAGGGTACAAAGAGGGAGGAAGAGAGCGAGAGAGAGGGAGGGGAGGAGAGGGAGGGAGAGAGAGAGAGAGAAATAGAGAGAGAAAGAGGAAAGGAGAGGATGGCAAGAAAGAGAGAGAGAGCGAGAGAGAGAGCGAGAGAAGGAAAGAGAGAGAGTGAGAGCAGGGGGTACAATGGGGCCATTTTATTCAAATAAGCTGACATCTGGGCACACCGGGTCCTGGCTTATCTTGGGTTGCAGTAAGGAATGTGTGTGTGTGTGTGTGTGTGTGTGTGTGTGTGTGTGTGTGTGTGTGTGTGCGTGTGTGTGTATATGTGTGTAGAGGTAATGTGTGCCAAACTGCGTATGTGTCCGTGTGAGTGCAACGGTTGTCCATGTGCGTGATTGTTTGTGGCAGCATATGCGTTTACATTGTGAGGAACACATTCTCCGCATGAATATTAACTCAATCTTAATTTTATTTACTAAACACATACGGTTAATAATTACAGCGTGAGGGGGGGTGTGGGCGGGGGTGGGGGGGGGGGCGGGGGGGCAGCTGTTTGCGGAGGTCACATCGGCGCCGCACAAAGGGCTGTAAGCATAATGCTGTACATGTGTACCTACACATGTTGAATATAAGATGTAATTACATGGATTAGAGTGCAACAAGGTTTTGTGTAAGACAGGAAACCATTTCCAGTCGCAGGTGGTTCCTGGGGCCACAGCCGAGGTACTGCTCGGCTAGCTCCACTTCAACGTTTCTCTCTCTCTCTCTCTCTCCTCCTGCTTTCTTTCGTCCTTCTTTTCTTCCCTTTTTCCCCTTCTTTTCTCCGTCCCCTGCTTCCCCCACCCCTCCTCCTTCCCTCCCTCCCTCCCTCCCTCCCTCCCTCCCTTTTGCTCCGTCGACTGTGAAGGTCGCAGTACCTCTTGATCTGCACCCGAGAAAACTTCCATTTTAGGTAGTCGTGGGCCCCGGCGCCATGCAGCATCAAACCCACCCCCCTCCCTCCCCTCCACTCACACAATCTCCTCCCAACGCCACTCTCCTCGCTCTCTTCCTCCTCCTCTCTCCATCTCCTCCTCCTCCTCTCTCTGTCATCCCCTCCTCCACATCACCTCCTCCTCCTCTCTCCTCCATCACCTCCTCCTCATCACCTCCTCCTCCTCTCTCCTCCATCACCTCCTCCTCCTCTCTCCTCCATCACCTCCTCCTCCTCTCTCCTCCATCACCTCCTCCTCCATCGCCTCCTCCTCCTCTCGCCATCACCTCCTATCTCCTCCATCACCTCCTCCTCTCTCCTACATGACCTCCTCCTCCTCCTCTCTCCTCCATCACCTCCTCCTCCTCTCTCCTCCATCACCTCCTCCTCCTCCTCTCTCCTCCATCACCTCCTCCTCCTCTCTCCTCCACCCCCCCTCCTCCACCTTCTCCTCCATCACCTCCACCATGCCTCCCTCTCCCCAACCTGCTTTGTGTTATCACTCGCTAAAGCCCCTCCGTCTTGGGGATGGACGGGGGTAAGGGGTGGCGGGGCTAAGGGAGGGCGGAGGGCTTGAAACGCGGGGGTAGGAAAGCGTTCCTCTAAGGTGGAAATTCTTACATTCATATGGTTATGATTTCGCGGGGACGTCAGGCTACATTTTTGTTGGGCTGGAAGGCTTATAGGAGTCTTGGCTCTGTGCTTCCACCACCAGCCCCCATGAGCACTTCAAAGAGGGGCCGGTGTACTGAATCAAGGTGATTTGGACTCGCCACACTCCCCTCTCTCTTTAAGACACACACACATACACATAAAACACAGACATACTGCACATAGACACATAACACACACACTAATGCTGGATAAATAGCCACAGTCACCCTTTCACCCATAGCCACCTACTCACGCATGGAAACGCAAGCTGACACACCGGTCTTCCCTATGTCGTGAATCTTCTCCATCCTCCTGTTCTTTTTATCACCCTTATCTTTGGTTCATAAATCAGAGCAACGGCCCCATTGGCGCGTCATTTTGCCACAGCGGTGACACGCGAGATACAGTGGCAGTGATCGCACGATAAGACCTTATTTAAGTCTTCAGCGGGGGAACATGTACCGGCGATAAGGAATCTACCCCAGGTTGGAGCGCTAATCCCTGGAACATTCAGC
>NC_140273.1:12046896-12091411 GCF_964030765.1 Micromesistius poutassou
GATGGAGGGAGAGAGAGAGAGGGAAGGAGAGGGAATGAGAACAATAAGAAAGAACGGAAAGAGCGAGTGTTGTAATAGCTATTAATATTTTTTTTTATTCACACGCACGCACACAAAAACACACCAACACACAAACAACACAGGAGAGGAATTGGCAAATGCCAGCGCCCCCCCCCCCCCCCCTCCCCCCCACTGCCTTCCACTACAAAAAACATCTCTCATAAAAGTACCCAAAAGAAATGAGAGAGAGGAAAGAGAAAAATGTGAGCACAGCGCGGCTCATGAGCTTGGCTCGGTTCTCTAAGAGACTTGTCTTATTAAAAGCCAGCTAAGTGGCTGAGCGCAGGGACCACCGAGTGAGACGTCCCTGGCACAGCCCCCGCCCCCCCACCCCCCCCCCCTCTGCCACGGCCCACCGACCACCACACACAGACAGGATATGACACTCAGGCCACCAGAAGAGCGCGCTCAGCGACTCCATGATGCATCGTTTCTTACATGGCTGCCTTTTAATATGAGCTTTCCCACCGTCTCCCTCTCTCTCTCGTGCTCGCTCTCGTGCTCTCTCTCTCTCTCTCTCTCTCTCTCTTCTGCTTCCCCTCTATGCGTGTAGGAAAGTGCAGACGTCACAACCTCACACAGATTTTCCGCCGCAAGCGTGGGTATGTGTGTGTGAGGGTGTGTGTGTGTGTGTGTGTGTGTGTGTGTGTGCCTGTGGTGTGTCTATGTCTCACGTGCACACAAACACACACAATCAGTCAGTATGGGCACATGCACTAGCAATTAGTTGTCTCTGTGCAATGTCAGTATCTCATAACTCTCTCATAACTTTATTGGTTCGAGAGAGAGCGAGAGAGAGAGAGAAAGTGTGTGTGTGTGTGTGTGTGTGTGTGTGTGTGTGTGTGTGTGTGTGTGTGTGTGTTATTCCCTCTACCATCTTCAGGATCTAGGGCTCCATGCCAGTGGGTGCTTTGGTGCCACTTCTGCTTCATCAACCACTCCCACACTCACACACACACACACACACACACACACACACATACATACACACGCAGATATACGCACATACACACACACACACAC
Organism: Micromesistius poutassou; assembly: GCF_964030765.1. NCBI lineage: Eukaryota > Metazoa > Chordata > Actinopteri > Gadiformes > Gadidae > Micromesistius > Micromesistius poutassou. The sequence goes on from NC_140273.1 coordinate 12,047,980, forward strand.
GCACACACACTCGCACAAACACAAACAGCAACAGAAAATCTCAAAACAAACAGAAACACACTTACTGTAGACATGAGCAGGGTGGCACACACTCATATGCACACACACACACACACACACACACACACACACACACACACGCTCATGCATACACGGAACAGGCTGGCACTCTGAGACTCTGGCCTTCACATAAACAAAGATAAGGCAGGGAACATTCAGCAGAAAGTCCCAAGAGGCCCCAAGCTATTACTGGGAGACCAGAGTCGCGTGGCATTTAGTGTGTGTGTGTGTGTGTGTGTGTGTGTGTGTGTTCATACTTGTCAGCGTGTGACATGGGTATAGTAACTATCGTTCAGCACAGTACCGCAGGAACAGCAGGTAAATGACATTTTGCCGCAGGCTCTCAAAACGCAAACTGCTAGCCGCTAACCTGGCGCCGGTGTCAGCGCGAGGTGTTAAACATGCCCTCTGTCACCCTGTCACGCTCTCTGTCGGAGGCATCGCAGCAGACAGACGGGGAACGCTGACCTGAGAACAGGAGCGCTACGACGACGGGGAGACGAGACGAGGCGGCGTGACAATCCGACAATGAACGTGTCAACTGGAATCGGGAGTATCTCTCCATTATAATGGGAGTCAACGAATCACACCTCTGTCAAGCAACAGCATGTGCCGTGTGCGTACATAGTTTTGGTTTCGCAGGATGGTTGGTAGGGTGGCGGTGGGGGGGGGGGGGGGGGGGGCGGGGGGATGGCGGAGGAGGGAGGGATGGGGGGTGGGGGGGGAACTGTAGGCACCTTGATCCCTGACAAAACCCCCGGCCGCAGCCGAGGTGACACGCTGAACAAAGCGGTTTTTCAGCGGTGCTGCCAAGCTGACAAACCTCATTACGGAGGTGAAAGTCCCAGGATCAGGCCGTAAGATCAAGTCTCCTTATTGCTACAAGCTGCTCTCTCGCTCTCTCCCCGTGTCCCTTGGGGAACGGCAACTCCTGGAAGATTTTGGCGATTGTCTTAGCATTCCCAGGTGTTTCAAAAGCTTGTTTGAATCAAACATTGAACTTTTACAGTTTTACATTGTGGGGTTTATACTGTCCAACTCAATTTATAGTGTGGATAGGTTTGGAGGTTTTTGACTGTTCTGCGTTCGAACTGCAGCTGAGAAGTTAAACGTAGTTTACTTTGAGATAACGCAGAAGAAAAAAATTGCAGATGTCCACTTCATGACTTCTGGACGAGAACTACATCGATAATTCCTCCTTAGAACAATATGCTGTCCTTCCATTGTATTTTATTGTGACACCAACACCTAGATCCCCTGTGAAAATATTCCCTTAGTCTGCCAGAAGTCCCGTCCAGGATTTAATTCTGCCGGGTCCTGTTATCACAGTCCAGGTCCATGCACCTTCTCCCTTTATGGGCATGTTTAGCTAATCTTGCTACTGGCCTCCACCTTTCTGTAAGTAGAACCAGGTGGCCTACCTATTAGGGAATCAGCCTACAGTCCATCACCGCTCGTAGACCTCTGTAGTCCTATTTTCTTTGCGGATTCCACTGTTGGCTTCAGGCCTGAGACCCCTATTTCTTCAGAGTGCGAGATTTGAACACCGTAATCGTTGGACTGTTTTGATACCAGGGTCCATCCAGGAGATTCTTGATACAGGCTTCTTCTTGACTTTCACTTCAAGCCCGCTGGAGGTGCCTCGAGTTCCCAAGGAATTATTGATGTGTAACTAGTTCATAACCAAGGTCTGGTTCATGCTAACTATGAAAGCACGAGTAAATCACGTTAGAAACACATAGTTTAACTCAATGTCCCTTCCAGCTCTGTCCTCTCTCTACCCTATCTCCTCATTCTCCCCCTCTTCTCAAGTGTGGGGAGAAAGAGATTTAGAGGAGCCGATGTTTGAACCCTTGAGGACAAACACAAGAATCCCCTAAGAATGCCAATCCCCCATCAACCCTCTCTCTCTCGCTCTCTCTCTGTCTCTCTCTCTCTCTCTCTCTCTCTCACTTTCTTCTTGCCACTATGTATAAAACAGCATTTGAGCGTGTTAGGTGGTTGCATTATCCAAACAGAGAAGAGACACTTATATTGCCCCCCCTTACAACTATCACCACCACCTACACCACCTCCTTTCATCACCATCCTCATCCTCCCCACCTTTCCCACCACTGCCTCCATCTGATCGCCATCACCACCAACACCACCATAACTTTGAAACCACAATACAACCACCACCCCAACCTTACCACCACCAACCCCTTCCAAACCTCACCTCACAACCACCACCACAACCATCCCAAACTCACCCCACCACCGACACCACCACCAAGACCACATCCCAACACCACCACCCGTCACCATCACAACCACCACCATCCCAACATCATCCAATCAACAGCACCACCAACACCACCACTTCCATGGACCTCTCCAAGCTCCCTAACATCTCGTACCGGCTCCATCACATCCCAACAAAAGGAAAACTCCCTCCAAAAAGGTCAACATTACAAGAAGTGAAAATGTTTCATAAATAAAGGGAAAAGCAGGTCAACATCTGGCGGCGTAGCTGTACTTAAGGTTCTCCAAGCGTGCATCTGGGGAGAAGAACCTGGGGCTGGGGGGGGGGGGGGAGTTTCAGGCGGCTTGGAACCAGTAGAAACGCGCGTCACATTCGCAGAAATTTATACGGTGTGGTTCAGGAGCAATGGCCGTAAATCCACAAGTGAACCCACCTCCCTATCTTCTACCCCCACACACACCCCCACTGTCTTTCCCTTTGGTCTGCATCAACACAGCCTGCCGACACCTCCCGGGGCCCTGCGTGCGGCCCCGGGGCCAGCCTCCGTGCGGGTTGGACCGGGCGCAGCCCAACAGAACCCTAGACGCTGCTGGAGTCGCCGTTTCGCGGGTTTCTGCACCAAAACAGTCATGGGAGAGAGGCGCTGCGCTTGACGAAAGCCATGGGTTGGAGACAGGTCGAGAAATGGGACTGAAGTCTCGCCCGTGTAGTTTTTGTTCACTTGAACCAAAGCCCGATATTTACGTTGGCCAAACACAAGCACTAAATTATTTGGAAAGCGGAGAACGCAATCGAGAGGGAAGAAGGAAACTGAAAACGAGAAGGAAGCACATGTTTTATATCGAACAAATCGCTTACAAAAGTGACGGAAGTAGTAAAATATGAAAGTCAATGCCAAGTGGTGTCGTGCACACGTTTGGGATGCGCGTGGATGCGTGTATGTGCGCAACAGTGTCAGTGAGCCGTATAAATGTCACTAATGGCAGCACTCTCATTAATAATGCATTGTAACCCCCCCCCCCCCCCCTCTCCTGTCCTTCACTGAAGACCCCGCCATGATTAGAGTGACAGCCAAATGATCTGCCATGCAAGATCCATTTCCCCCCATCTGACACCAGGTCACTCAGACTCTGAGAGGGAGAGAGCATAGGACACAGAGAGAGAGAGAGAGAGAGAGAGAGAGAGAGAGAGAGAGAGAGAGAGAGAGAGACGATAGGCCCAACAGAGTGTGTGACAGGGATGCTCTCTCTGTCTCAACCCCAGTTTTTTAGAGCGATGAGCGCACACGGTTTAACAACCAATTAAAACCTCAGAAGCTGTCGTGGGTCTCTTCGTGGTTTGTTTGAAACAAAAGTGTGCATCCGTTGTGAAAAAAAGCAGGAGGAGAAAAAGAAGAAGAAGAAGAAGAACAAAACAAAACAAAACAACAGCTGAATAATTTGACACGAGGGGGCGGGGGTGGGTGAGGGTGGGGAGCTGACATGCTTTGATAACAGGAAGCACCGGGCTGATGTCATCCATGTCTTCTGGGCACATCTTTTTAGGGCAACAAGCCCTTTGTTTCAGAGCTTGTTTCCCCCCTCACAACACTTGGAGGAACAGACAGATGTCAGGACACCGGTTTGGCATGGAGCTCTCTCCCCTCCCTCTCCCTAGCCTTCCATCTCTCTATCCCGACCTCCCTCGCTCTATCCCTCCCTTCACTTCCTCGCTCTCTCCTCTCGCGGTGTCAGAGTGAGAGTGCCAGTGTCAGTGAGCAGAGAAATGTGCTGTCACAACCGGGCCGCTTCCAAAGTGGGAGCGAGAGAGATGAAGAGAGAGAGAGAGAGGGAGAGAGAGAGAGAGAGAGAGAGAGAGAGAGAGAGAGAGAGAGAGAGAGAGAGAGAGCGAGAGAGAGAGAGAGGCAGGAAAGAGACAGAGCAACAGAGATGGAGGGAGACAGAAAGAGTGAGTGAGAGAGAGAGAATGGCGAAGCGGAGATAATAAGAGACAAAGATAGACAGAACAACTATCACAGCGCTGAGACAAGCATGTATGTGTGATGTGTGTGTGTGTGTGTGTGTGTGTGTGTGTGTGTGTGTGTGTGTGTGTGTGAGGGCATGGGATCTGTCACAACCCAGCGCATCACTGTGGGCTCCTTGTGTGTGTGATGGCCCTTCAGGGTGACAGCCTGATGAGAGGCCTATCGTTGTAGTGCTGTGGCAGAGATACACCCCACACTCCACCTCTCTCTCTCTCTCGCTCTCTCTCACTCTCTCTCTCTAACCCTCTGTATATGTCTTTCTCCCTCTCTCTGATCACCACCACTCCCTCTCTCTCTCTCAGATCCCCACCTCTCTCTCTTTCATCCCTACCTCTCTCCCGGTGTCTCTCGCCATCTCCCTTTTATCCCCACCTCTCTCTCCTCACCTCTCTTACCCCACCTCTCCATGACTCTCTCCCGTCCACTCATCTCTCCACTTCTCCGTTTCTCTCTGTCTCTCATCCTCCCTCACTCTCTCTCTCCCTGTCCCTAGTGCTTGTTCCCTTTATCTCTCTCCCTCTCTATTCCTCTCTCACCCTGTGTCCCTCCCCCTCTTTTTTTCTCTCTCTCTCTCTCTCTCTCTCTCTCTCTCTCTCTCTCTCTCTCTCTCTTTGTTTCTCTGTGTCTCTCCCTCTGTCTCTCATTAACCCCGCCACTGATTGCCCCCAGGACTCCCTTGTGCTAATTAGAAGGGAGGAAATATGTTTCTGATGCACACACATACGCACACACACACACACACACACACACACACACACACACACACACACACACACACACACACACACACACACACAGGCACAGTGTTGACAGGCTGCTGTCGGTGTGTGTATGTGTGTGTGTGTGTGTGTGTGTGTGTGTGTGTGTGTGTGTGTCATAAGGGTCTGAGTGCCACAGTGTTTGATGTGAGATCAGGACGTGTTGGGAGCTGTAGGGTTAAACCCCCTGCAGGTGACAGCAGAACTGTTAATCTTCTTAACACAGAGGTAGAGAGACTCTTCATCATCATCATCATCGTCGTCGTCCTCTTCCTCGTCTAACACGCCCGCCTCTCCAGAGCGGGCTGTGCCGTCTCAACGTGGCCTCTGTCAGGCGTCGGAGCTGTGAAGGGAGCGCTTCAAGGTGCTGTGCTCAGATCATCACTTTTCCTTTAATGGGAAGGCTTATTCCCGGAGAGACAATGGGATATATTAAGACGTATTAGGCAATGTGTTCTGCGTGTGTGTGTGAGCGATGTGTGAGGGCGATGCTGTTGTGAATCAAGCTAGCTCATCCTTTTTGGATCACACAAAGATGATCCCACAGACACACGCACGTAAACACACACGCACGCACACACACTCACACACACAAGCCTGTTTTTGTTTATTTCTTCCTCTCTGTTTGACATGCTGTTAGCGACCAGCGCCGGCCGACACAAACATGGTGTGGGATATGTACAACACAAAGCCATTTGTACCTGGCCAGGACCTGGTGCACTGGGGGTCCGGGTGTCTGTGTGTGTGTGGTCGTGTGTAAATGTGTGTGTATGGGGCGGGGGTGGGGGGGGGGGGTGGGGGGAGGGGAGGGAGGGGGGACGGTAAAACCAGAGAGAGCGAAGAGGAAAGCGGCGGCCAGAGTATTTAAGAGCACTTGAGTGCCAGGGTGGATGTAGTCCCCGGCTCCCAGGGGCCCCCCCTCTGTGACCACCGATGGCATGACTTCTCACTTTAGCCACTGCTGATCTCCTCCTCTTTCACTGGCAGTCACTGAGCACGCTCCACTGAGCCCTTCATCGGCCCCCTCTTCGCTTAGGCTTCTGTCACACACACACACACACACACAAGCGCACGCGACCACACGCACACACACGCTGGCGCGCGCACACACACACACACACACACACACATATGCACACCAGGACACACACACACACACACACAAACACAGGCATATGCACAAAAGGACACACACACGCACACACACACATACAATTGTACCCATTTGCCCCCTGCCATGCATGGTAAATGTTTCCATAGCGAGGGCCATTAGCAGGCGTCTCGCGGGTGGAGAGGGTGGTGTGCGTGCAGTCAGACGCTTCATTACACAATAAGCACTATCAAATGCGGACATTTGTCTCATTCTTAAAATGTTTCACTGGTTTTCTGTGACTGTTTTACGCCCATAAGCTGTAGGTTGGGAGATATAGAAAAAGTATTCTTGCATTGATCTCATCGAGCTCCATTCTGCCTATCGAATTGGAGTTGCACACACGCACTCACACACGCGCGAGCACACACACACACACACACACACACACACACACAATCTATTTTGCCTGTGTGTATAGAAGTGAACACACTGAAATAACTATTGGATCGAGCCAGAGAAAGCCATGCCAAAATTGTTGCACTCATTCTACACGTCAAACTAAACTGTAAATGGTGTACGTGTGTGCATATGTGTGTGTGTGTGCGTGATTGTGTCTGTGTGTGTGATATGTCTGTCTGCTCAGCCCATAAAGGCCCGTACATGGCTAGCCCATGTTCCTACTGGTGACCTAGTCCTCCTGAAATGAGTCACACACACACACGGCCAGAAACCACACAGGGGTGACTGACTCTGCAGCAGAGCCCTTCAACTCACGGGTGACAAAAGTTCTCTCTCTCTCTTCCTCCCTCCCTCTCTCTCTCTCCCTCCCTCATTCTCTCTCTCTCTCTCTCTTTCTCTCTCTCTCCCTCGCTCTCTTTTGTTTGTATTAGCATTTGTTTTGACTGTTGTGTGTGTGTGTGTGTGTGTATGCTTGCCTGCTCATGCACATGTGTGTGTGTGTGTGTGTGTGTGTGTGTGTGCCTATGTGTATCTGTGTGTTATTGGCTCCCTCCCTACGTGCATAAGGCCGTGGACACACTCCATGAACGGGTCTTCTAAACCTGCTGTCCAGCCACTGTCAGAGGAGCCCTTGTATTTCTCCACAGCCTTGACAGAGGATCACACAGTCTCTCTGCTGTCTCACACACACACACACACACACACACACACACACACACACATCAAAGCCTTGCGACTCAGGACCTAACGCTGGGCTAGTTGTACCCTGTCCTGGTAGGCCCCTCTCCCTGGGTATAGAGGCCTGGCCACACACCCTACCTGCCTGTAAGGGTTACCGACAGCAGCTACCACTGCCTGCTCGACATTTAATGTGTGTGTTTTTGTGTGTGTCTAAGTGTATGTATTAAAAAAAAAAAAAGTCCATGTTTACGCTGAATAATTTTTTCTGAGAAAGTGATACGTGGCGCAATTTTTAGGTTGCCTTGAGAAAATGTTTTGAGAGTGGCCACCTTGTTTTGAGAGCGAGCTTCTAAGAGTGAAACTGCTGCCACTCTCCTTTAATTCCATCTTGTGCTGCTTGATGGGCCACATTGGAGCCATTTATACCGACTACAAAGTTGCAAAACATTTCATTTCAATTGATAATTTGTTTGGGAATTTCCATTCACAGAATTGATTTGTTAATGTTGGTTCGGAAATTGTAATGTCATAAGTATTTATTGTTACCGCTATTATAACAATTATTACTTTCGTTATTATTATGATTAATAAATAATTGTAGCACATTGTAACAGACTGGGGGACTAGAAATACCCCTGCATAACAATAGATAGCCTATTAAAAGAAGAGTGAATACTGTTTTGGTCGAATGTTGTTGGCTCTCCATCGGTCCCTACTGTTTACGGAAGAAGTACGCAGCATAAATAATTCATACTTAGGCCCGCGTCGCCGGCGGAGGAAAAGAAGATATGGTGATTGTAAATTAGCCGATCGATATATAGAGTTTAGTGGGAACGCAGGTCCTAATTACGTCCTGGTTGGACCACGAGCTCACCTCTCATTCTGCCTTACCGTCTTCCTTTATCTGAACCTTGCCCCCCCCCAACACACCCACCCACCCTCCGCCATCAGGGCCCGGGCCTACCTACACACACCAGCAGCACGATCAATGAGTTCACATGGAGACATATTCACACACACACACACACACACACACACACACACACACACACACACAGAAACACACCCACAGACCAGACTAGAAACGCTTTAGGACCTTTAACCCAAACCTCACTTACCCTCCAGGTTGATCAATATTCAGATAAAAACATTAACAGCCCATCTCTGACTCTCCGTCTCCCTTCTCTCCACTAATCGTTTTCTCAATGATACACTGCAGCCCCTTCCCCGCCCCCCCTCCCACCTCCCCCCTCCCCCGCCAGACGCAAAAGTTAAGGCAGTTCATTCTCTGCAACTCCTTAGACGTCCCAGAAGCCCACAGGCCTCCCTCCCACTCTTACCTCCCTCCTCCATCCCCCATCCCTCTGCCACAGACAGACACCCTGTTAACGCCTATTACTATCGCCACCCTCGCCCCCCCCCCCACAGCCACCCCCTTCTCCCCAACTTCACCTCGACAGGAGCTGGACATTAGCTAATCTATACTTATTGCATCTGGCTCCCCCCCCCCCCCCCCCCTCCCATTCACTGCTCCCTCCCTGCCCTGTAATTCATATGAAGAGACGTATTAGCGCTAACACGGGGAGCCTGGCAACAGGTCCGCGAGGCTAAAGATGCTACACCAATGCTAAATTGACTTAGCCGCGGTCTCCCAGGACGCAGAGCAGGGGCAGGGCACCGCTGTAGCGGGACCGTGGCCTGTCTGGCCCGTATTGAGTTTCTGTGATGGCTGTTTAGATTGTAGCGCTACACGCGGCCGAACGCGAGGGTGTCCCGGCTCAATGGGCTTCCTGACAGGAACCCCCGTAGACCACCGGCCCGGGGAGATCGATACGGACCCCGACTCCCCCCCCTGCCCCACCCCGCCGCACCGCACAGCACAGCACAGCAGCCGCGGGAGCAGCGTCTCCACTTTACAGGAAACATATCATAACAGATAGCGGATTGCGTTACCACTGAGGGTAGATGTGTTTTTTATGATCTGTTAAGGGAAACCTTAAGGAAAGGTTTAAATGCTGGATTATAATTTGTACTACTATACTCTACTATGCTACTATACTCACACTGTAGAATGTACTGTGTTGTGTGGACATGGGTGATATTATACAGGACGCACAAACCTCTGGATTACACACACACACACACACACACACACTCACACACACACAGGTGGGGTCGTAGGGCTGCCTCTGAACAAACACACTAGCGCACCCCTCCTATTTCCCACCTCCCCCCCCACCCCCCCCCCCATGTCATCGACCCAGCCACACCCAGCGCTTTTGTCGTCAGGTCAGAGAGCTGACATCCATCCGAGGGAGTTACGCAGGGTGAGTTACGGGGAGTTGACAATCACCCCCACCCACCCACCCACCCCCCCCCCCCCGCCCCCCGACACATCCAGGACTCTGTGCTTTGGCCACGGTCCCCCCCGTTCTGTGCCGGGTTCCAGGCCATAAAACCAGGAACAATGGATCAGTGACGGTCCGTACGACTCTCTCAGGGCCCACAACCATTAGAGTGACAGCGGTCTGCGGGGCTGCCTGTTGCCGCGGTGATTCAGCTTCAAGCGCGTCGGTGGAGCAAAACGCAGGTTTATAGACGGGGGATATACGTGACCCTCTGGGGGCTGTAAAATAAATACACGTGAACCTCCTCTAAAGGCAGTCAGTGCTAGTGCAAGTTTAGGTGGTGGGGGCGGGGGGAGGGGGGGGTGGAGGAATACAGTGTGAATAGCACAGATGCACCGGGACCCTGTATTGCCCTGGTGCTGCTCTTCATGGGTAGTGTGAGGTATGCGGGAATGTGATTTCTTTTGGTCGGTGGATCACAAGGAGAGAGCGGGAGAGTTTATTGTCCCAGGAGGGTCGGTGAATCAAAAAAGATAAAATGAAAAAAAAAAAAAGGACGAGTGAAATGGATTGAGTGTGTTGCGGACCAGATGTTGGATGGATCAAACATCTGTTTCGCTGCGCGAGACCTCGCGCAATCTTGGGTGACCCGCCCCGTCGTCCCTTGTTCGGCCGCGTCTCGCTCAAACCTTGTTTTATTCCGTCTCACCCCCCCCCCGCCTCTTATCTCTCCCTCGCCCGTCGGCTGTCTCCACGTCTCCACCAGCGCTTTTTCGAACTGTAGGCAAACCGTAGGTATTCAGCTGCATTATTATGTGGTGTACGCCGATAGACGGACGAGGAAAAGGAAGAAGAAGAAGAAGAAAATGTGGATTGAAAAACGTTACCAAACTTTAGGTTTCTTTGTTATTGTTCTGCGTTCTGCGTGTTTTGATGGTCTGGAGCTTTTCTGGGTATATAAGTTACAGCAGGCAGATGGTAATGATGTTTATGTTTGCAGTGGGTAATCACCACAGTGGGGCTCATGACAGTAGACAGGTCCAGAGTCCTGGAACCATGCCTCCAGAGAGGGCAGCAGGACTTCCTGTTAGTCTCACATCATCAGCATACAAACACACACACACACACACACACACACACACCCACACTCACACACACACACACACCCGCACACACACACACACACACACACACACACACACACACACACACACACACACACACACACACACACACACAGAAAGGCACAGATACACGTATCCACTCCCCTCCAAAAAACACACATATGCAGGCAGACAGATGGACAGACAGAAAGACACACACACACACACACACACACACACACACACGGTCTGGGCTGCTGGCTGTAGGAGGCCCCGGGCCACAGGGGTAGATGTGTTCTGGCACAAGGGCCGGGGCAGCAGTGTAAATCACCTTGCAGCCACACTGGCACCCACCCGCCTCAAGACGAATGGGCCAACCCACATGCCAGCCAGCCTCCCACACAGGCCTGCTGTACACCAGAGAGACGCACTACCGCTGGTCTGACTGTACCTGCCTGGTCTCATGTTTCACTCACCCCAATCATGTTTAAACACGCATATGATACCAAGGTCAAGCCTACGTTGCTCCAGAACACGTTGGCAGGTTTTCAGGACTTGTCTGCCATCTTTGAATATATAAATTGGTCCTTTACGGTATATGTGTGTGTGAGAGAGAGAGAGAGAGAGAAAGAGAGAGAGTGTATACGTATATAAGCTGTACTTACAGTATGTGGTGTGGTAAAACTATAGATATAAAATCAAAGCACAAATGTGGAAGAAAAGTATCCAGCTGAACATACATGGGTGTCTGTGGCATAGGTTGTTGGCATTTTTACTCCTTTCCCTTAGCATTGCATGGGTGCAGAGGACTTTAGGCAGGCCCATATTACTCCCATTAGTGCAGCGTGTGTATGGGGTATGTGTGTGTGTGTGTGTGTGTGTCTGAATCAGACAGAGGGAAGCGGTGAAATACTGCACAGCCAAGCAGTGAGTTGTAAGGGAGGGTGTGCAGAGACAGAGAGGCTGAGTTAATGGTCTTGCATCTTCCTGGCAGCACGTCAATAATGACTCTGATCACATTAAGTAAAGAGTCCATTAGCTTATTCTCTTTCAGCCCCGCGCGCTGGCTAGCACAAAACACAGTAGAGTCAGTGAGGGCGGAGCGGGTGTCTTCTAATGCAGTCTGTTAGTGTTATAGACACCTCTGTCTCTGCTTCAAACTCAACCAAAACAACTCATAACTCTCTGAGTTCATTTTTATTTTTAGATTATTTGTAGCTACTTATTTTGGGGAGGAATGTCGATTCATTTTTAGATATAGCCTTATTGCAGCTTGAGTGTTGTGATCAATTCAGAATTAGATTTTGCTTTATATTAGATGTGGCTTCCTTTTAGCTTATCTTTTAATCATTTTAAGGACATCTAAAAAAACAGCGACCAATATATTGTGTTGTTTGAAGTGTATTGACACATTCAAATCGCCTTGTGCAACACTTCGAAAAAACCTCCCATAAAAACATGTTTTCAGGATTACCCCGCCTGCCTTATAAGGCCTCATTGATTTTTGTATTTTTATACTTTTTTGTGTTTGCGACTCCTCTGCAGGCCTCGCTCTCTGTTCACAGCTTTTAATAGTGTGCGGTTATGGAACAACTTCAACACAACACAAATACCCTCCCATGTGGCCAAGGAGCAAATTGTGAGCATATGTTAATGCACCTTTTTCTTCACCGGCTCCTTGCCAAAATAGTAATCAAGACAAAAGAGATGTGATACAAGAGGGAGAGAGAAAGAGAAAAAGGAGGTCGTCACACAATTTCACCTCACCCCACCATCGCCCACCCAGCCCTCCCCCTGCCCCAGCCCCCCCACCCCCCCCCCCCCTCATCCCCCGGACAGACAGGCCATTTCTCAGCCGCCTCGCTGCTTTCCATCGGCCCTGGGGGAAGCACAGCGGCCCCCACATCTGTCTCCCAGACCCAGGTCGGCCCTGGTTGCCGCGGCCAAACCCTAGCAGATCACAGGAATCATCCTCAATTAATGTAAACCATCAGGCTCTCCCTAGCGGCTCCTTCTGCCTCCGAGCCTCCATCTCCTCCACCTCCTCCTCCTGCTCCTCCTCCTTGTTCTTCTTCCAGGAGGCCATTCCCGGCTGAGACCCACACCAGAGTCTGACGAGGGTTCACCTGCTGACCGTGGTCATAGCTGGTGTGGTGGTGGAGTGTGGGGGGGGTGGGTGGAGGTGCGAGGTGGGGGAATTCCAATGTTATGGTGGATGGCTTGTGAACAGAGGCAGGGATGTCGATAGATCAGTCGGAGCGGCCAGACAGTCCTCAGGTTTTAAAGGCCACGGGGACGGTTATTGGCAAGGGTCTGAACTTGCAGCACCGCATCATTGCAGCAGCAGCAGCACCACCACCACCACCACCCCTACCGGGGCTCAGGAAATGGCTTCCATGTGCACCATCCCCATCTGCACCTCGGCTGGGCCAGGGCCAAAGGACTGTCCTTTGACCGCTTTGAAAGAACGATGCAACGGGGGGGTGTTAAGCTTTAAAAGCCAAAGGTAGCTAGTGATGGCTAGGGTGGGGGATAGAGAGGGAGGAGGGTTGAAGCATAGGTTACAAGAGCCTTTGTTATCGACTAGGTTTGGGGGGGGTTTTCAGAGCGAGAGAGAAAGACACATCCAACAAAAAAAAGGGCGTAGGAGAGCTGTTTACTAGCCACCACCTGGTCTTCAGGGATTGCCAGACTGTGACTCACCCTCTGGTTATATTTGGTGAAACATCTCCCCGACCCAAGCCGCGCTGGGCTCCTGCAGTCTGCAGCTGCGCTATATATCTCACTCCAGTCGATTAGTGTGCCCTTAGCAACAGCTAACACAGGGGCCCATGAATTTTTAACCAAAGCCTTGAGTTAAATCAGGTTGTGTGGTGAAGGCAGGGGTGGGGGGGGGCTGGGGGGTGGGGGGGGGGGGTATCTCGGGGGCTGGTTGGTTGATCACTGTGTCTGGCCGAGTGAATTAAGCCTGTGGCCTCATCACATTCACTCACGCCAGAGTCCAGTAAGCACCCCTCTCTGGCACTGATGAGCATAATATTGACCAAGACATGGCCCCTGTGCATGGACGTTAATTAAATAACAGACGAGAAATCAAACCTGAGAAGAGATCTGCTCCTCACGCTAATAAGGGATGGGAGAAACGCACACACGGCCATTTGTGGACTTATTGAATCAAGCACACGTGAACATGTTAGTTATGTTTTATAGATGGCCTACGACAGTAATCAAAACACACCAAGGACCATCCATATTCCTCAGTCAATCCTCCAAGGCTTTACGAATCAACACCATCTCTATGGACTTATAAAGTGTCTTTCATGATATGTCTTGCCAGTGTAGTATAGAAACTAGAATGATAGTGAGATGTCATGTAAGTGACGTAAAGTGTAGAAGACCTTTTAACTTGTTTGAAACAAACTGTAGAGGAATACGATTATAATAAGATTATACTATCAGGTCCTGTATTGCTGTTAATGTTTATTCCAATACTGCGTGCCCAGTGCCACACCAGGCGCCAAGATCCTTTGATGTATTCAGCAAGAGCATTGTGTTCATCCCGATCGCTGATGCCGATTTTTAACCTCTACTGTTCTGATAAACACCCACCGCCTACATCTGGACATATCGACTCCCCTGTGGGAGTCAAAGCAGTCACCGTGGAGGAGGAGAGGCTGATGAAAAAACTGCAGATTGTTGTTCACAAATGACCTCTGACCGGCACCATGGGAGCCAACCAGAGCGTAGATGTTGTGGAGCCCTGGCACTCTGATGTGATGGCTCCAGGCGGAGGGCTTTGTGCTCCAGCCCTCCCTCCCCCCCCCCCCCCCCAATGTCCACCCCCTCTGTGGCACTCCTTCGCCACTAGCCCCCCATGCATTATTCATGGAGGGCTATAGTGATGGTGGAGGGGGCTGGGGGGAAACAGAATGAGGAAGAGGACACGGCAAGGTTCAAGACCTTCTCAGATCACAAGGAACTACTGGTTAACCTCCCCTTGAAGTGGCGAGCGCGGGGATAGAGCGGCTTTCTGCCCGAGACGTGGATCTGAGACCAGGCTCGGGGATCAATGGGGGATTCTCCGGGGGGCTCAGTGGGGATCGCATCGGCTGCGAGGTGATTGGCGGATCAATGTGGTTCCCATGGTTTGCTTTGCCATTGTGAGAGCCGGTCCTCCTCTTGGTAAAGCGAGTGATACTGCCTAATGATCGGTTGGTCACACTGTTCTGACCCTGAGGGGGGGTGGACATGAACATCCGGCATGGACACTATCCTGAGCAGGAAGAGCATAGCACTGTGTATGTAGAGGAAAGGAGAAGAATGTGTTAAGATGTTCTTCGGAAAAATACCCTTTGGGTCGTGGGTCTTCCTTTGTACACAAGCCAAACCCTGTAGAGATTACCAGCCTGAGTAACACTTGCTTGCTTGTAGTTTTACAACTCTCTCCATTCCTTTGCCAAATAGACTACCACACATCATTTATTATGATGTGTGGTGATCAGTGGGAAAGAAAGTATACGTCCTGTTGTTAATCCTTAATGCAATCCCCGCCTGACACCGCACACACACCCAGGCCGTAAACACAGCACAACTACACGTCCAGCTAATTAGATAATTGCCTGCCTTTGTTTAAGCTGACGCTGGCCTGCAGTGCCCTCAAACACAAAAACAACAAGCCATCATTTGTTCACCTGGTCTTGTCAAGGTAGCAAGTTAGGTCGCCTGTCGAACGCCCCACCTACGCCATTTACACTCTCCTGTGACTGTATTAGCCGCGGTCGCTGCGGAGGAATTAAACATTCAGTGGCAGGACGGCTGCGATGAATAAATACATCTCTGGACAGATTAATTCTAAGTGACACGGAGGTGAGCAGCTCAGATAAACTAACGGCAGCGGGCTGTCTCACAGATAAAGTGTGCACCCCATGGTCTCTGCTGTAATTATTGGCTAACAGTCATTAACCTGGCAAACAGAGGCTTAGCTGTGTTGTTTAAAGGACTCTGGGATGCATAATGACAGACTGATATGTCATAGCGCTCGGGGAGGTGAGGGGGAGGGTGTGGATTAATGAGATTTTACTGGAGGGAGAATGCAAAAGGGAGGTGGGAAAACGGCGGGGAAAATGCAGGAGGAAGGAGGGGCACATTAAGCTAATTGGAAGATGAGTGCCTACTTGTAAAAGTGCTTCTAATGGCATATTTGTTACTCTTGTGGCATCGCGAGGCTAATGCAGAAAGTGGGGAATGAGACATAAGCAAGGACTGCAGGGACCTGTGTTTGTCTGCAAACACTCTGCGCTATATGTACTCTCATTCCCATACGCGCACATCTTCCGTTCTTAATTAGCCGATGAGTTGAGAGTACACTATACAAAGACAGAGCTCAGAAGTTATAGCTCTATCTATGGACATGTATGTAAGGGCCCTGCAAGGGTCCATATCTCTGTACCAGGGTCCATTACTATATTACTTTATATGAGACAGAGATCTTAGAAGGAGAACTTTTAAAAATTTGCAATTGTATATGTAGTGAATCGAAATAGCCAAATGCTGGCAACCGAGTCTAACTCCTGGCAGAATCTCCACCTTCAATGTGGAATAATACAAAAATAAAATCCAGCGTGCACAAATGCTTTTGTTCGATTTAACACAATTATCTTTTCACTTGAGGTAAATGGCTGATCACACCCTTCAAAATTACAAAGATAATCCTTAAATGATCTGTGAGGCTATTGTTTTGAAAACACAATGACTCATTCTCTTTAGAGGGGAAAAAGAGTAGAAGCGAAAAGATGAAATATCTCACGAGTGCAGTCTAGGCATGTATTCTGGAATATGATTTATTAATGATTATTAACAGAGACATATGTCATCATGAACCAAGATAGGGTGCAGCTTCAGAGTAAAATTGTATGATGACATGTATGAGCATCCATGGCTCCTAGTTATTATATATAACTAGAATTATAATGCTGTAGCACAAAGAAAGACGTCTTTACTTTGACAAACAAGTATTTCTCTTGAAATGTTCATTTTAGTGATTCTTTTGAATTTGCTTTAATTTTCGTCTCTTTTTTTTTCAATTAAATATAATGGAAGTACAAATGCCCAAATGGCTATGCAGCATAAAAATAATAGTGCCCAGGCTAGAATTTAAAGTCCTACCTCCGGGCAAAAGAAGAAAAAAAACAGTGCATACACAGAATGAAAGTGTAAAATGTTTTTTAATGTATATTTAACAACAAATACCCTTGTGTCTATTGAAGTTTGATCTCTAAAGAATCTAACTGTGGGCATGATGTGGAGCCCGTGAACAACCCCCTGTCTCCTTCTTTATACAGCCTTCATTTTGTTCTCTTTTCCTTCTTCTGCCTCCACTGTCTCTCTTTAAACATTTATTTTCAGTTTTTCTTCTTACAGGCCCCTTTATGATTTCTGATGTTGGTTTTTCCAGCTTTTAACTCGGAAGAGTAGTCATTTATCTTTTATAGGTCCTAGCAGGGGAGAGCACTTACAAAATGATTGCAGTATCTGTGTGACTAATTATCATTCCTTTGTGTGGCTTGCCCAGCCCCCCCACCCCGAAGCGACTTGCATCTTGTAGCGTAAGAGGCTGTGTTAACTGATTGCCGTTTGTATTCATCTCTGCTTTATGCATATCTTCCACATCTCAAAGTCAAAATACATTTCAGAAGTTGTTTCATTTCAGTTTTTTGGAGGGAAAAAGTTGATTGTCACTAGGGGACAAAAGCAGTGGGTCAAGTATTTGACACTGAAACCCGTCTGCAAGCCCAGGTTTCAGGCCATGCCAAGATTATTCTCCCAGAATCCATTGCCATGGTTTGATGTTTGGCAGTGGGCTTGTTTCAAAGGAGTCAAAGCATTTCATATTTCAGTCATTAACAAAAGCATCTTGAGAAGAAGCCGGCCAAGAAAGTGCTCCTTCAGAATGATCTTCTCAAAAGGAGCCTCTCAAGGGAACATTTCTAGTGTCTGGAAGAAACATGGACGTTTGTTTCCCACACAAGCACACTCCAAAACAGGATTAGGAAACATCAAGGATCGTAAAAGACACTGACAATACTACATTCATAACCTTGTTGATTTTAATTCAAAGTAGCCACTTTGAACAAAAGCACATATATTTTCAAAGAACAAGCATTAATACAATGGACCATTTTCTATTAATATTAATTGTTACATGAGATGAGAGAAGATGTGACCCTGTGAAGCTCATTAACATTAAATATAGGAAAGATGTATCCATTGCCTGTTTAATGAGTGGATATTCAACAACAGAGTAACATCTTAGGTGTCTTGTTAGATGACCTTTAATTAGCCTGAGATTTCCTTTATGAATGTCTTAACACTAGCCAGAGTTAGGGGACACACTAAGAACAACACCTGCCAGCTAGAGATTAAAGCTATGCATAATTATGATAGCATGTCCATGTAAGCTTGCGCTTTTTTTTTAGTCTGAAACCAGATGTAAATAAAAGTAGAGGCAGAGTGATTGTACAGAGGGAGTCTCAGCGAAGGTTCACAGCTTTTACAAATCTGTTTTTTGTCAGTCCTACAGTAACTACATTTAGAGAGACTGCTAATAGGTCCGCCTCCGTTTTCCCAATCTCCTTACATCCTCACTCTGTTTTTAGGACACTGATGAGTGGCATTATTCATATTGGTGATCTGAAGTAAATAGCAAGCCTTGTGGGGTGTTTGGGACATGGAGACAATGGTGGAAAGATTTTTTAGACAAAGCTCAATTTTCTCAACGCTTAAGGGCCTTTTGAATTTAATGTAGAGAGCAGCTCACCCCAACTTTATCCTCTACTCTCACTGATTATGCACAATCAATAATGTTTTGTGTGTGTTTGTCTTCTCTCTTGTCTCCTTTTGGCCCTCTAGGATGCTGCAGGCAAAGTGTTGGACCGCTGGTCCATCATGTCCCGAGAAGAGGAGATTATCACCCTGCAGCAATTCCTACGCTTTGGTGAGACCAAATCCATTGTGGAGCTTATGGCAATACAAGAGAAGGAAGGTCAGGCGGTTACAGTTCCCTCTTCCAAGACGGACTCCGGGATAAGGACATTCATTGAAAGCAACAATCGCAGTCGTAGCCCCGGTCTCCTGACGCATATGGAGAACAGTAGCCCCTCCAGCATTCATCACTTTGAGAATATTCCCAACAGCCTGGCATTCCTGCTTCCCTTCCAGTACATCAACCCAGTCTCGGCCCCCATGCTAGGCCTTCCCCCCAATGGCCTGCCCATGGAGCAGTCTGCCCTGCGGCTACGCGAACCCAGCCTCCCGAACCAGAGTGAGCAGGTGGAGAGCAGTGAATCAGAGGTGTCCCTTTCCCCTTTTCGCACGGGTCAGAGCCCAAGTCGTGGACCCCTGGGCGGCATGAACAGCAACATCGAACCCAAGACGGAGCCCAGCAACCGGGCCTCCCCCATCTCGCCTACCCCTTCCACACAACAAGCCCAGCAGCAACAACAGCAGCAGCAGCAGCAGCAGCAGCAGCAGCAGCAGCAGCAGACACAGCTCCAGCAGCATCAACATCAACAACAACAACCACAGCAGCAGCAGCAGCAGCAGGGATCGCAACAGCCCCAGAACCAGCAGCAGCCCCACAACCTGAGTGACCACCAGGTCCATCACCACTTTGTGAAGAGCGAGCAGTCCAAATCCATCACCCATTCTTCCTTCTCCTCCAAGATGCACCGCATGCGCCGCATGGGCTCCACCTCCCGCAAGGGCCGTGTCTGCTGCAATTCTTGTGGCAAGACCTTTTATGACAAGGGCACTCTGAAGATCCACTACAACGCGGTGCACCTGAAGATCAAGCACCGCTGCACCATCGAGGGCTGCAACATGGTCTTCAGCTCCTTGCGGAGCCGCAACCGCCACAGTGCCAACCCCAACCCCAGGCTGCACATGCCAATGCTGCGCAACAACCGGGACAAAGACCTCATCCGGTCAAACTCTTCGGGTACACCCGTCATCTCCTCCAACAAGAGTGGTGGCTTTAGTTTAACCAGTCCTGGAAGGCCACCCTTGGGCTTCACCACTCCGCCGTTAGACCCTATTCTTCACTCACCCCTGCAGGGTCCATTGGTGTTCCCATCCCTGAAGTCAGTGCAGCCAGTCCAGCCCGTGCCCCCGTTCTATCGTACGCTGTTGTCCCCCGCAGACCTGGTCAGCCCTCCAGTGTCACTGCCCACCAGTCCCATCCTGCCAAACAACCCCAACAGCACCTCCCTCATGGACCAGCAGCACCATATGTTAGCTGTTGCAGCTGCCGCCTCCCACAAGAGTAACCACCCTCATATGTCTGATGCCGGGCCCATGTCCCATCGCTTGCCCACTCCCTGTGGCATCCAGGAACCCATCAGTGTAAATAGCGACCCCATGCCCAAGAAGAAGCCGCGTAAGTCTAGCATGCCGGTTAAGATCGAGAAGGAAGTGATCGATGTGGCGGATGATTATGATGACAAGGATGAAGACGATGATGATGACATGCACCATCATCACCACCACCACCCCGCATCCCTTCTCCACAGCCACGTGAAGATCAACGGGAATTGCAACAGTATCAAAAACAACGGCAGTGGCAGCGGGAACCACAGCGGTGGAAGTGGACACCAGTCCCCGTCTCAGGACGAGATGAGCCCCGGCCTGGCCCTCAGGGGCATGATCAGGCACAACGAAGACGAGTGCAGAGAAGGTCCCTGCAGCGAGACGAGGAGCGGCAACGACCTCAGAAGCTCAGGGGAGCTGCGGTGCATGGACAGCTTCACCTCTGAGGACCAGGACCACGAGAGAGACTTTGAGAACGAGTCGGAAACCTCCGAGTCGAAGATGTTCTACAGGGACGAGATGATGGAGGTGGAGGACAAGCACGGCCACCACGGAGGACACGGAGACAAGGAGCACGAGGAAGAGGACGCGCACATGAGGAGCGAGATGGACGACAAGAGCCGGTCGTCACCGTCCCCTCACCAGCCTCCCGTCAAGATCAAGGAGGAGCTGGCCGACCCCACCTACGACATGTTCTGCATGAGTCAGTACGGCCTCTACAACGGGGGCATGGCGGCCGCCGCCGCCGCCGCCAGCATGGCGGCGCTGCACGAGAGCTTCATCTCCTCCATGGCGTACGGTGCCAGCCCGCCCAAGTTCCCGCCGTCGCAGTCGCCGGAGGGGGACCTGTGCTCCAGCCCCGACCCCAAGATCTGCTACGTGTGCAAGAAGAGCTTCAAGAGCTCCTACAGCGTGAAGCTCCACTACAAGAACGTCCACCTCAAGGAGATGCACGTGTGCACCGTGGCCGGCTGCAACGCCGCCTTCCCCTCCCGACGGAGCCGAGACAGGTTAGTTAAAACGTGAGAAGCGCCATGCTTGAAAGTCGCTTGTGTTGTTCCATTGTTATTATTTATCATGTTCTTTTGTTATTAATGTAAACGGTAGGTACATTGAAAGGGTGATTCATTTCTTCTTTTTTTTTTAACACATAGTTGTGTCTTTCAATTTAGAAAAGTACCTTCGCAGAGTTGCAATACTTAGTTCAACTTAACTAGATAAAGTACATCTCTCGACAGCTGTTGAGCTAATTAATTACTAAGAGATAGATTCAGTGACATCAGCACCTTGTCAAGTCAAAGTTCAGAAAGCGTGTGTCAGTACGAGGAAACACTGTACACACTGACACAAACACACACTCACACATACAGGAACATACACATACACACAAACCTACTTGTCCACACGCATGCCACTAAAGGACAGCTGTGTGTTATTTACCTGCGCTCCCCTCACCTTGTCACTGGCAGGTAGGTGAAGGTGCATATTTTAACATACGAGACGGAGGTCTGTCAAACCGCTGCATTTATTAACGCGTCTGGAGGTGAATCTAGCCCCACTCACCTGGGCTTGTTAGCACTTATCGTCTCCACACACACACACACACACACACTGCCCTTGAAATAAACGGTAGCGGCACTGGTAGCAGTTTGGTTCAGTAACACATGCTGGGGGCATATAATATTACGTATGCCCCTTGGCCTAGCATCTCCCAGAGGAGTTAGTGTTTGTTTTTTTAGCCAGGCCACGGTTAAAGATGTTGAATTCTTCATTTGAAGCCTTGCAAATAACCCTGTCAAATATAAACTAGTATATAGTAAGACAGGTATAAAGTATGGAGGGGAGACTCTGTGAAGGAAGTTCCAGCAGCAGAAACACAACAGTTTTATTTGTGTAAAAGTAATTTAAAATGATTGTAAAGTCTTCAAATAGTAGAATTGCCTCTCTTTTCGACCTGATGACGTACAGTATCATATTCCATTGACTCAACCTTGTGCCTCAAAGTGAAATCCACCCCTCTAAGATTCCCAGCACGAGAAAATATTTCATGTGTTCAGACTAGCATGGGAACAAACCAGGAACCGGGGAGAACACGCAAGCAGCCAACTCCTCCAGGGGGGGGGCAAATTGTGGGATGAAAACAAAAATATCTTTCAGTGTGTGTAAAAAGTCTCTGGCAGTTGACACGTTCATTTGAATGCAACAACTTCCAAAGCAACATCCCCCCTCCCAGCCACCTACCGCTCTCTCGTCTCCCTTATCTCCAGGTAATTGGCAACTCAAAGATTCACAGATAGAGAATCATCTGTCTCATCCACACACAAATGTCCCTCACCCCACCTCTCACCCTGAGCTTTTATTAAGTTCCTCGTGAGAGTGGCATCTGCTCCTACCACTGCATGTTCATTAGCCGCCTGTACACAGAGCAGGTGACTTCTCTGGCTTCTGCCCTGGATCGGGGAGGAGGGAAGGAGAGGAAGGAGTAGAGGGGAGGGGGAGAAGGAGGACGAGAGAGTGGGGGAGGAGAGGAGGAGATGAGAAAGGAAAGACAAAAAAACAGCGGAGTTAACATAAGCCGCGTTGCCTTCACGCTGTTCACCTGACACAGCTGTGGCAACAGCAGGGAGATGACAGGAAGCGTTATTAAAGCGCTGCCTTGACGCCGCGCAGCTTAGCTTAGCGCCGCCGCCGCGCCATTGGTTGGCTTCCATCTCCTGACGAGGCTTCGGGGACAGAGTTAGCCTGAGGCACGACAGGCCTGCTGTCTCATACACGTGTACCTGCTCTCCCAGATACCTGCACACACACACACACACACACAGGCCGCAGGCACACTCCGGCATACACACGTAGGCAGATACAGCATAGTGTATGGGTGCATGCATGTGAACACAAACGCAAGCATGCATACACCAGCAGGTACGCTCAAACATAAACGCAAACATAAACGCAAACATATACACACACACACACACACACACACACACACACACACACACACACAAAACAATATCACATATTTCCACACGAGCATACACATGCACCCACTCTCACACACACACACACACACACACACACACACACACACACACACACACACACACACACACACATACACACACACACAAGTGCATACAGATTACATAGAATAACTATTTGTTTCTGTGTACACTTTATCTCATAAATTAGTCTCCTGACTGTCGTTTTGTATAAAACACACACTCTGCTTATCGGAGCGCTGAAACGAGTGGCCATCCCCCCAGAAGGTTTATGGGGGCTTATTAGCATGACAGGAAGTGTAGTGCTATCTAGGAGTAGCCAGAGACAACACAACAGCTTCATTAGCTGGCAACGTCGCTAGAAATTCTCTTTAAAAACACAAGCTACTGGCTGAGCAAATCAGGGCACTGCTTATCAGCAGGTATCCTTCTTATGGCACTGATACAGATGGCCTCCTCTGGCTAAAGAGACCTTAGTGCTCGGGCGGACCGCAGTCTTGTCTGGTTAATGAAGTAATAGTACACATAATGAACATGAAATGGACCTATTGGACAAATAGCACTGCTCTCTATCTTCTGCCCAAAATATTTAGAATTCTAACTGACATTTGGGAAAATGTCTTGACATAAAAAGAGAAGATACAAATAATTGATTGATGTGGAGATAGAAATTAAACGATATGTATTGTAGGGTATTCCGAGAATGAGTTCAAACTAAAATGATAACGTTGCTTAAAATGTAGAAAGCTATCAGGAGTGAAGACTTTATTATTTAAAACCGAAACAACATGACCTATACCCAGGACATATTTTCAATTATATTCTCAATATGTAATATGTAAAACACTATTTTTATAAAAATATAAAACCAACATAAGGAAGTCCATTTAAAAAACCTAAGCGGTACAACATGCAGCTCTTGGCTGCCATGGCGGCCGTGCACACAAAACAACACATTTTAAGGAAATGCGTGTTGATCTGGGGTCAACAGTTCTAATGTCTCTACACTCTTCCAGTAGGGGAGGGATTCTGAAGAGCATATGGGAGCGATTATCGCTGTGCTCTGTTGCTGGGTTATAATGGGAGACAAAACACAAGGGAGTAAGGTATTGCAGGGGCTGGAGGAATTCTGGGGGTTGGAGTTTGGTCAGTTCTCTGGCCAGACCCTCATCAGGATGTGTCCCTGGGTAATCCTTTAACTACATAATATGTGTAAAATGCAGTAGAGGAGGAGGAGGCAACACAGGGAAATAATTTGGTCATTTTCAAGAGAGTAATTTTCCTGATAATATTAAACAGCGCACGGACAAAAATAAAGTTCAGGGTTTTTCTTTTAGTTTTTAATGTGGTCATTAATATGATGTATGCGGTAACCGGGGTATAACACGATCATCCAGATAAAAAATAAGTATTTCACTGATAACAATGACCAAAACAAATAGGCAATAAAAAAAAAGTTTAAATCAATTGCTCGGGCCTCTTTATAAAATCAGCAAATTAAGAGCAGATTACCCAAAACACAAGGACAATCTAATGTGCCCTCTAGCCATTATTTTGTGCTTCCTTTCGCCAGTTTTAGAGTGAGTATGTGTGTGTGTGTGTGTGTGTGTGTGTGTGTGTGTGTGTGTGTGTGTGTGTCTGCGAGCGTGTATGTGCTAGTGTGTACACATGGCTGCGGTGTGTCGGGCTGCCTGCTGAACAGTGGTAAATGATTGCGTATTTATTGAAGGGAGCCAGTACTCTCTGCTGCAGCAGCAGCAGCAGTGATGGTACGCCGCTGGGTGATTAACTACAGTGAAGGCATGTGTACCAGCAATCATCTCTCTTATTAGCCCAGCTTTTCCATTTTTTTTTAAACATCAGTGAAGTAATGATCCTTTATGTGAGCCCCTCTCCTCTCCAGAAGTAACCGTGTTCTCAGTTTGTCGGCTTTTCTCTCTTCAGTCGACCTGTATATCGTTTTAAAAAACACACTCTTTTTTTCTGCGCGGACAAGACGACAGTAGGTCCTAAAAGATGTTGTGTCGAAACACTGGGAAACGCGGAGTCTTCCCTCAGCCTCACTCGCCCCGCGTTCCCTTCACAGCATGTGGTGCATATATATGATCCGTTTCTCTCCCTCTCTTTCTCCCTTTCTCTCTCTCTTTGTTTTATTGCTCTCTCCCTCTGTCTCTCTGAAGCTCTCTCTGAAACTAAAAAGTGTTCATCATTTACAGAGAGAACATGTGTTACAAAATAAATTCTTCAAATGCAAAATATATACATAATTAAAAAAAATCTAAATTTCTTGAAATAAAATATGATTTCATAATATAATTATTAAGCTTTAGATACAGCGGATATTCTGCATTCATTTAATATCACCATCATCTGTATGACATTTAAAGATTTAGTACAATCATACTGTCCACACTGGACTCATTTGTGTGTAGTCTATGCTGTTGGGCAGGATGCTAGCAGGTAGAGAGAGAGAGAGAGAGAGAGAGAGAGAGAGAGAGAGAGAGAGCAGTCACAGAGAGAATGATAAATGAACTCTCCTCTCTCTCCTCCCACGGCCGCCTTAAAACTCCTGACACGCCACAAATGACAGACAAGACAAAGAACCTCCACTGCCAGTTTAATACCACTTGGCCTCTCGTCTCATTTACAAAATGACTTATTTAGTCGCCATTGCACACACAGAAACACACACACACACACACACACACACACACACACGCACACAACACACAACACACAACAAGATACACACATGCAGATACACAAGGGAAAGTGACATCAGATTAGCCTAAAGATGATGGAAGTCCTCACAGTTAAAAATCATCACGCCCCCCTTTGAGGCCTACTCAGTGTTTTTCCGTGAAGATGAGACCGCCGTATTTGTTTAGCGGCCACATTAGTGGCCCAAAGAGAAGGCAACTAACGTCATTAGAGACAGGAGGCGGGGAAACTAAGCCTGTGACTGAAATGTGTGGTGCTAAAAACCAGAGGAATCTTTTCTGTTCTGCGAAATGTCTGTGTACACAGTCAGACTTTATAGAATATATAAAGGCAAGGATTGAATTATTTTGCAAAGCCTTTTACTACTTTATGTCCATTAAGTTTGATTTATGCCACAGTCGATATATGTTCATAAACACACTTGACATTTAGGTTGTTGTTTTTTGGTTTTGTTCTGTCTGTCTTTTTTGTATGACGCTGTACAAGTGATGAATTCTGTTATAGCTCTGTATGTATTTATAAAATTCTGTAGCGATAGCATAAAGGGGGACGGGGCTTTACTGCATGGCATTTAACATGTTTGACTTTAACATATAGCCTTGGAAGCCTGGAGCTTATTAGCAGTGAGAAGGTGTGTTATTTTAGAAACAGAGAGACTTGGAGACTTATTATAAGGGACCGGCCTACCTGAGCATCATCCACAGCATCCCTGACCTGAATGTAAAACCGATGTGTACTGAAAACCCCAGCCATTATGGTTTCCTTATTAGTGATTATCATGAAAATCAGCCACGCATCCAAACACCCGTATGGGAGTCGGGGAGAATACAAAGTGTTGAATCACGTCCCATTGACCCAGCCTCTCCTAAAGGAGCCATACGCTAACGTTATACTGCCGCTACACACAAAGAACAAAGAATGTATGCCAGTCTCTTTGATTTAACTCCACACCGTATGGGAGTGTGAGTCTGTAACACAATCACACACACGCACACCCTCTCTCCGTGTCTCCCACACACATATGCGCACCTTGATGGACACAGATACACACAAACAAACACGATAGAGCGCCATAGACGAGCCCTGTTGTGCGCTCTCTCTCTCTCTCTCTCCCGCTCCCCTCGATGCTGATGATGCTTGCGTGGACGGGCCCCTGGTTGCCTGGTTAACAGAAAAGGGTCCCTCAAATGAATGTATGTTTACCTCTTGCAGGAGAATGTCGGATAGGGAAGTAAATAATTAAAGGAAAGGGACCCTTTTTGACTGCACCAACCCTGCCACTGCTGGTAAGCTCTACTATCCATTGTGCCTCCCTTTTGTTTTGTTTTTTGCATCGCCTTCCTTAGGATGGCCCTTTTGCTTTGGTCTTGTTTTTTTCTGTTGTCTCTTTCGTATTTTTTAACACACACATGCCGTCTCTGCATGGATACCCCTCCCACGTTTTGCTCGTTAAGTTTTTTTTTTACTTACATGAGTTAAGTGCCGACTTAATTTAAAGGGTGTGGGCCCTGTGTATGCCACATATTTTAGATTACTTTCTAAATCCCTTTTTTTTTTTATTACCGTAACTTATATTGTGTAATGTTTCCCCTGAGTCAACATTTGTTTGTGTTCTTTTGGACTCTTTGAGAGGAGAACGGAGATGAAGCTAATGCTGTTGATTTTGATTTGTCAGGCCGCTGTCCCGTTGCTCTCCCCAGCATGGCTTTTATTCTGAAAAGAAACCATCCCTAATAACAACCATGCTTTACCCCTTGCTACTCACTGTGATGCATTTGGCTTTGTCACTCTATATGATAGAACATCTTGTGTGTTTAAACCAGACCCAGACACTGATACAAGAGCATTACGTTTATTGGATTGGATCTGTCTCCGTGATAAAAATGTGATAACAGCCGTGTCAGAGCCCGTGCTAATATGCTAACCAGCCCCCCGCCCTCACCGCTCTATTATCGCATTACCACAGCTCAAATCAATTGATCAAGTCCCATCTAACATGGCTATGAGGATTTAATTGAGTTGGAGACTATTGGATTGTGGGGGCTGTGCGATGCTGACAGCGGTAAACACGCTGGTGGCTGGCTCTCTGGTCGCCAGATGAGCGCGCTTCCCTCCGTTTATT
Source organism: Micromesistius poutassou (assembly GCF_964030765.1). NCBI lineage: Eukaryota > Metazoa > Chordata > Actinopteri > Gadiformes > Gadidae > Micromesistius > Micromesistius poutassou. The sequence goes on from NC_140273.1 coordinate 12,075,955, forward strand.
CCCTCCGTGGCCTGCAGTCTTTCTGCCTAGTATTTACATACAGTATATAAGGCTGGATCCAAATGGCTTACACTGATCACCACTCCCAAATTGTTTAGTATTACTAAACAACTGGAGTATTACTCCAGTTGTTGATCAGGAGTTCAATCACAATTGAACACACACTTCAAATTAGTACAGAAAATGTATTTCTTTTCCGGTACCTTGGACAACTTTTAATCTTTAGGTCGACAAAGCAGAAGCCCGCCATCTTATCTCCCACTGTGTCTCTCTCCCCCAATTGTAGGCACAGCTCCAACATCAACCTGCACCGCAAACTGCTGACCAAAGAGTTGGATGACATCGCCCTGGACCCCCACCTCAAGCCCCTCCCCAAGGACCTGCGGGCCGAGTTCCTGGCCAAGATCTACGCCGGACACCACTTTGGACTGGACGCCATGGCAGCCGGGATGGGCCTGGGGGCCGCCGCCGCCGCCGCCGCCGCTGCCGCCGCCGGGCTCCACCGCGACCCCGGCTCCCCCGCCAGCCACCACGAGTACCCCCACCTCCCCTTCGGCCGCCCCCGCTTCCAGAACCCACACCACCACGCCCACAACGGCTTCTTCCGGGGGGCTCCCCCGCCCGACGACTACATGGTGCTGGACCTGAGCACGGCCTCCAGCGTGGAGTCCAGCGGCAGCGTCCACTCCTCGCAGGGCTCGGACGAGGCCAGCGACGAGGGCATCCTGATGGACGACCTGGAGGACGACGAGGAGGAGGAGGAGGACGGAGTGGAGGAGGGGAGGGAGGAGAACAGTGACGGGGAGGACTTCTCCCAGCGGGCCAAGAGGCACTGCGGCGGCGGCGGAGGAGGAGGAGGGATGCTCCGGGGGGAGGAGGAGGAGGAGAACGCGGAACTCAGAGGAGGAGGAGGGAGGGATGAGGAGGACGAGGAGGGGATGTCCTCCTCGTCGATTCTCTTGTCGTCCACCGCGGGCGGCCAAGGTGGCAGCAACGGGATCCTTTGCAACATCTGCCACAAAATGTACAGTAACAAAGGGACGCTGCGCGTGCACTACAAGACTGTGCACCTGCGCGAGATGCACAAGTGCAAAATCCTGGGCTGCAACATGGTGTTCAGCTCCGTGCGCAGTCGCAACCGGCACTCGCAAAACCCCAACCTCCATAAAAACATGCCCTTCTCCACTATAATAGACTGAGACACTTCTTAAACTATCACCACAACCCGCCGCAAACCTCTTCAAAAGACTCTGTGTCCTCCTCTCCCTCCTCTTCCTCAGTTCAGCGGTTTAATTGAGCCCTTTGGTCATCCCATGCAAACAAAATGGCTGTGCTCCTCTTGCTCATCGTCCACACGACCGTTTATCCCCTCCTCCACCTCCCTGCCCCCCAGGTACTCCAAACATTAAGATCATTTTGACCTTTCCCCCTTTCGCTCTTTGTAAGAATAGTTTGAGACACTAAAGTGTGGAGTTGATGTAAAAAAAACAACAACAAAAGACAAAATAGCTCCATATTTATTTTTTTCCCCCAGGTCATTTCCCCTTGATTTCTTTCCTCCCTTTGCTTTGTTCTTATGTCCTTCTAAAACAAATCTATTCAAACCCTTATTTGTGACTTTGCCTGCAGAAATAATAGTATTGGAAAAAAAATGTTAAAATCTTCTTGTTGTACTTGTGTAATGATAGCTTTTAAAGGTTCCCCTTACAAAAGCATGGAAGCTTCATTTGTAAATAGTGTCCTGACGAAGCTTTTGGTGTCAAACAGTTGTATTGATGGTTGTTCTCTTCTTTATTTCTTTCTTTCTTTCTCTCTCTCTCTCTCTCTCTTTTATGTTACAGTATAGTACAATACTTCCAGCTATAGGCAAGAAAGAGGTAGCATCTGACTAGCTTCATTCATATTAGCGTCAAAGACACATTTTTAAACAGAGAACGAGAACTAAAAAAAGAATATCATGTGACTTGTTTTATCTACTCGTTGGATATTCAGAGGTTGCCTGCATGTTTTTTTAGGCTCCTACACTGATGCCATTTTCATTTTTCTATTGTTTTTCTTTTGTCTTTGTCTCTTATGTTTATTAGCCTTAGCGTACCAATTCCAAGATTTATTTTTTGCACTTTGCATCTATACAAGGGGATGTGTAATATTATTGTAATGAGGACTTTTGCAATGGTACATTGCAGTGTTGTTCGGGGGGGAAGGGGGGGGGGTCATTGTCGGCCACGGTGCCAGGAATATTGCAGTACCTTACATCCATGTGCCAGTTTTCTGCATTTTCTTTTTTTTAATTTGTTTGCACATGCTCAGTTTCACATAACAATTGTTCACAACAAATAATGCCAATTTTTCCATGATAGAATGACATATTGTGAGTAGCTAAATGCTAAGAGGGTTTCTTCAAAGTGTTTTATTTTATACCAAAAATGGATCGAGTTGCAAAATGCTTTTTTCATCTTTTTGATTCTTAGACGATATGGCTGCCAGTTATGATCATGATATTCAGTTCTGAGGTTGTGTTTAGTTGATCTTTCTACTGCATGTTGTTACTGTGACAAAGTCATGCAAGGATACATGGTGCTTGTTTTAACACGGTGAAGAAAGAAAGTTGGCTAACACCCCACCCATAAAAAAGATTAACTGAACTAAATGTAATAGTCCTTAAACTGTGACCAAAACAAGAGGGTTGGCTTAAGAAGAAGAAACGTTATACAATTTAAAGTTGTACTGTAATATTTACCCCCATTTCAATTGATATGATGCACTTGAGTCTTAAATCCCTTGCTGTGATAATTTTGTCATCTGTGTTTCATCGTTTTGGCGCCAGCTCCAAACATGCTGTTAGCTAAAAAAAACAGGTGTTTTTCTTGCAGTTGGTTGCAGGACTATCATAAGGTACAAGTATTTCCAGTAACTGGCCATAGAGGAGAAACGTAAAAAGGTTATTTATTCGGTGGCTGATTTTAACTTCTTTTTTTCCGACCGATAAGAGACTACTTTTTGTAAAAAAAAAACGAAGAAAAGGAAAGAAAGAAAAAAAAAAACGTTGCTCATATTTGTTAATTAATGTGTTAGCAGTGTTGCGTGTTACTATACAAGGCGCCCATCTCTTTTCACGGCCCGGTCTTTTACCAAACTTCACAAGGAACTTCAGGAGATTTCAACAGTGTTAAACGGACCGCTGTACAGTATTTAAAAAGAAAAAGAAAACTGCTCACGTCCATTACAGTATTCAATTGTCCATGTGTTTCATTTCTTCCAAGTATTTGCATCGGGTTGTTGCACTCCTGCTCTCTTCCAACCACCATCTGCCGAGTCCCCACGTCAATTCAATACTCGAGAATACTCAATTCAATACTAGAGACTTACACATAGACTTACACTTAGAAGGAAGGCAAGGATGAGAGAGGGAGAGCTTATTTAAGACTGATGGAAAGGTTGCGGAGGTGAAGAGCTGAGGAAGGAAGGACAGATGGAAGGATGACAGGACAAGGAAGGATGACATCACCCTCATAACCCGTTTCACATGTTGCTGTGTCACCGCAACAGAGGACACTATACGCTGGCCGACTGGCCTGTGATGCCAAACAGTGGGAAGAAGAGCGATAGAAAGGGACAGATAGACTCAGAGATAGAGAGAGAGAGAGAGAGAGAGAGAGAGAGAGCGAGTGGGCACGGTACTGTGTTTTTCCTTTTTCCTAGCCACTTCCTTTTGCACAATTCAATTCAGATTCAAGGCCATTTAATTCTAATCTATATTTGATCTAGCTCATTCAGTTCCCTCATGCAGTCCATGCAGTGGATACTCCCTCCCCCCAACTCGTTCTTAAAGCTGCCACTCACTCTCGCTCCACACCACACAGCGGGGGCTCCTAAAGAGACACACTCACACACATGCACTTAATAGTGTATGCTTAACTTCACCCAGCGACAGCGACATAGGGAATAAAGGAGGACGGGTAATTGGCTGTTTATCCCCAGCGAGGAGGAAACTGAGTACTGGAACCTCTGGCTCGTCCCAGGAGGAGGAGTTGATGGTGGTGGGAGTGGGGAGGGGGTCTCTCATTCACTCACTCCAGATCCCTACGGGTGGGTGGAGGCTGGGGGAACAGGGGGTCCAGCACGCTCGGGCTGAGCTCAAATAAATACAAAATACTAAATAAAAGTCCTCCCAAGGAACCCTGCTGACAGCTGTCTCTCTCTCTCTCTCTCTCTCTCTCTCTCTCTCTCTCTCTCTCTCTCTCTCTCTCTCTCTCTCTCTGGCTGATACACAAAGTCATCCATGCACACACACACACACACACACACACACACACACACACACACACACACACACACACACACACACACAGGCACAAACACACATACCCACAGCACAGACACATCCCTCTCCCACTTAGAGCCCAGAAGGACAATGGCAATGAGATGAGTTTTGTACCTCTGGTGATGGAAGAGACAGAGGGGGGAGGCGGGGGGGACACAAGACAATAGTCTCTACACAGGAAATTAAACTCTCCCTTCTCCCTCCATCACTCCACCGCCCTCCTTCCCTAGCTGCCGTTAAAGACCGGTCCCTTTTACCAAGCAGAAAAATGTGTGGCGGCTGGGAGGGTAAGGCATGTGTTTAAGAGCCGACTGTGGCCTCCACTTTGCCTTGAGAGGCCCTCTTGTTTACCGAACACTTACGGGGGAAGTGTGAGATGAGGAAGAGGCTCGGTAGCGCCGTTTAATTGGACACATTACATCTGAAATACTGACAGCTGTGTGGCAGAGAGAGGGAGACAGAGAGAGAGAGAGAGAGAGGGGGGGGCACCACATGAAAAGGGAATTCGGCCAATCGCCTCGCCATAGCGAACTTCTGGTCTGACGAACCCAACACACAAACAGGCTGACGTCTTACGGTTTCCTTGCTGTGAAAACACATTCCTTGTGTCTTTCCAGTTTATGTTGAGGAGGCTAGACCATCAAAACTAAGGAGCGATACAATAGCGATACGCATTCCCTCGGTTCCATCCCTACACTGTCATCCCTACTGACTACTTCCTCCTAGACATTTCTCTCTCTCTTCTCTCCCTTTCATCCCGACTGCCTTCCCCACTCTCTCTCTAGCTTTTTCTTTCCTCTGTCACTTTCAGTACCTCCTGCCTTCAGCAACTCTCCCCCTCTCTGCCCCGTCTCTCTACCTGGCTCGCTCTCTACTTCCACGGCACTGCCAGTCAAGCCTGCAACACAGAGCGCCACACGGCTCTGAGATCTAAGAGGCCTGCAAATAAGCTACACAACTCTGCAGCTCTACCCCAACCTGGAAGACTTAGAGAGAGAGAGGGGGGGAGAGAGAGAGAGAGAGAGAGTGGTACCTCGCGGCGGTGGTGTCTTAACAAGACAGGGGGAGGCTGACAAGACACCACCCCCTCCTCCTCCTCCCCCACTCCTCTAGCCCCCTTCCCCTTCTCCTTGATTACCTGCTGGAGAGTGATGGAGCCCCCCGCCCCCTCCCCTAGCGCTCCTTCACTCCTCTCCCCGACGCTCTCCTCTGAGACAGGGGCCTCAATCTCCTCCTCGCACCTCCTCAGAGAGAGAGAGAGAGAGAGAGGAAGAGGAAAAGAGAGTCCTAAATTAAACCAGCTCGTGCATGCCTTGCCCCCATTCTCTTGGGCACAGGTGCTCAAGTCCTGTACCCAGTGAATGAAGCTATTGGGACCACTATAGTCTGGTGCTATACCCCCCCCCCCCCAACACACTCACACACATACACACCCCTTCCCAAGAGCACACACACTCACCTCTTAGACAGCCCCTTACCGGTCCGGCACGCCACGCTCAAACTGTTTAATATTTGATGGCAGTTGTGTTGAGCATGGGTTATTGTGTTAGAGAGAGAGAGAGAGAGAGAGAGAGAGAGAGAGAGAGACAGGAGGTTACCCACTGACCCATAAACCATTGTAGAATCTTTGTACATTTTGTTCACTAAGTCAATAGGACAACAATAGCAGCTGGAAGAGAAAGAGAGGAAGAGAGAGAAAGGGAAGAGAAAGAGAAGAGAAAGAGAGAGGGGGGAGGGAGGCAACACTGCATGCAAGCCACCTGCATTGAGGGAGTTTGTTTTAAGAGGATGGACTTTGAAACATGTGGTGGGGGAACATATATAACGAGAAGAGTTTGTATAGGTGCGTCAGTCTTACGTATTGTGTGATATTTTATGGAATACTCTCTTATGTTTCAACTGGAATAATACCAAGAAATCGTGTCCTGGAAGAAATAATCAGCCATCACTGCAAAGTCAAAAATATTTAAAAAAATAAATAAAAGGCCAACCATATTTTCATAGTCTTACCATAAAGTATACGAATAAGCTTGAAGTTTTCTGTGAATTGAATTTGTTTTTGTTTTATTCCTTTTTTTTAATTGTGATTTATTGTTCCCAATGCATTCGTGTAATATAAATTAGCTCTATTTTATATTTTTTTGCCAGCTAGCATGAAAACATAGTCACACCGCAACAAAGCAACCAGAGCAAAGGAGTCTAGCTCCACTCGTACCTTCATGATGATGATTTGGGTAGCCTTGTGAATAACTAAATGGAACCCCCCAAACCAAATGCTTTCCATTTGCAAATGGGGGGAAATCGTGGTCCTCTTATGAATGATTTTTCCTTCTCTTTTTTTTTGTTTTTCTTTGCTTTCCTTGTATTTGTTTCTGTATCATATCCGTCAATGTTTTTTGCATAAAATGCATAAGGGTTTTGGGATGTAAATGGAATTTTATTCATATTTTGTCCAAATACCTCTTGTAATTTGTATCAGAATTCTTGTACAATTTTTATATTAAAGATTTATCAGTCACTGGCAATTTTAACCTCATCTTTTATTTCCCTCGGATACTCTCCGACACGACGGAGGATAGTGGTTTTGCAAAAAAAGAATACAAAAAAATTAATAATGAAACAAAAATCAAGAGAGTTGAGGCACGTAGACAGAGCGCCAATCAAAGCGTTTAAAGACGTTGTGATTTCAGCGGCTTTCGGCCAGCTCCTTTAATTAATATATGATAAAAAGTCACCAGGGAGAAGGCTATCTTGACCAATTAGTGGACGATTAGATTAATAGAGTCATTGGAAAACTGTACGGCCATAAGGAGGGGCATCTGCTGCCGTTAGCAAATTAGCCCCACAGTCTTTGGAGGTGGAAAAGTCGGAGAGCGCGTCTTTGTCTGCTTATATGCTTTGGTTGAAATTAATTAATTTCAGGATGGAGATTTAAATTGCTCTATAAAAGGTCGACTTTTTACAATAAATAAAATTCACAGGTCTATTTTTCCTGATCACAGATAACTTATTGAATGTGTTCATAATCAGAAATATGAATGAGGGAATGGGACGCATATAATAACCAACCATAACACAAAGATGTGTTCTCCAGGAAAATGCTAAGCATATTGTCAATATATTCATATGATTCTTTCGTTGACATTTACTGAGCCAATCAGTCTTAACTTCCTCCATTATACAGATAATGGTCATAATCCTAATAATAAAAAAGAATGATAACATTCCATAATAATCATAAAATATCATAGTAAAACTATAAATACCTCTTCTAAATACTTCTAATACCAGTCTCTGGTGTTAGCCTTAGACTTATTATCATTAACAACGGGACAGACAATAATACTAACAAAACTCCTCATCATCATCGTCATAATATTAATCACAACACTATAATAACAACAAAAAGAACAACAGAAGATGGATCTTTAAAGGGCTGGTCCAGGCCTAGGCAGGTGGACGGGGGATGGTCTCCACAGAGCGACCGGAGGTTGGGGGCGCTGACATGTCAGGCGATGGCGTGGTGGTTGATGGTGGTGGTGACGGTGGTGGTGGAGGCTGGGGGGAGGGGGGGGGGGGGGTCTGTTACAAATTGATATGAGCTCCAGAGAGATGTCATGTTTGCTCTGGCAACCAACAGGAACATGCACCCCCCCCCCCCCCCCCCCCCCCCCCCCCCTGTGTGTGTGTGTGCATGCATGAGTCTGCGTGTGTGTATGCGTGTGTTTGTGGCAGGCAGGAAGAGGAACAACATGTGATCTTATTGACCTTGAGTCAGACTGCATCTCCCTGTCACACGGTGCAGGCTCATCTCCTTTCACTGCGTCACTGTTCACACATGTACTACACACACACACACACACACACACACGCACACACACACACACACACACACATGCACACACACACACACACACTGGGGCGTGCCAGGGAGTTCAAGAGGACAGAGGGGGTGGGTAGTGAGAGAGAAGACATCTGTCATTATGGGATTATTGATCTGGCGGTAATGGATTATTTGGAGGAGAGTAAGAGATATCCTCAAACTGACACAGTCTATCTCTCTCTGTCATTCTCTCTCTGACTCTCTCTCTCCGTCTCTCTATCTCTCTACTTGAACCAACAGTGACACCCACATACTATCCAATAAAGCTAAGTCTCTATTTATTATCACTGCTTAAGTTGATTAACTGTGGTTGGCCTATAACACATACACACAACACAAAATCTCTAAGAATTATTTGGGTTTTCATGATTTTATAAAGCTATAAGCTTTGTTCAGTCAATTAATAAAATAGTTAAAGACCAGATATTTTTATGTTTTACATGTTTTATGTGTTATGTTTGTTAAAATAGGAGCTCATGAAAGTGTCTCAATGCAAACAGATACATATATACACAAATGCCTTCATGTACAGAGACCAACGCACACACGCACACACACACACACACACACACACACACACACACACACACACACACACACACACACACACACACACATATACATGCATGTATGCACTCACCAACACACACACACACACACACACACACACACACACACACACATATACATGCATGTATGCACTCACCAACACACACACACACACACACACACACACACACACACACACACACACACACACACAGATTCCAAATTTCAAGGGAATTGTGAGCAATAATCAATGTTTCAAATTGCATGTAATTAGAGGGAAAATTCTAGAGAAAAAGACCAGAACAAAATTCCTTTCTGTGTCATTTCTTCAGTCTCCAGAGCCAGCAGGTCCTCGCTAAAATCCCCATATTTAACATGAAAATAAATTAATAGATTCACCATGTTTCATTGAAAGATAAAGAGCCCATTATATTATAAAGAGCAATAGTTAACCTAATGGGCTAATGCGTGTGAGTAATAAGGTGAGCAAAGAGACACAATGTCCTGTTCTTCCTTAAAATGACATTAGATATACGTAACTATATTGCCATTGCACAGTTAAACTACATTAAAACAAAAGACAGCAAGTATCGAACCAGAAATTCAAAAGTATCACACATTGCAGGTATATATATATCTTTTATTTACAGAGTGTAAAACGGCGAGTATGAACATAAACAGATCTTTATGTTATGGTATATTGTATGTGAAGACGAGAAGCAGAGAGCGTTCCAGCGGGGCAGCTCTGCTCTGTGGTGAGAGGAGCCCGGCCGGTCCATGTCCATGTATTAGACTGTGTTAAAGGCTGCTATTGATTGGGTTCTACCCCAGTAGAGACCAGCAGTGCTGGGTGATGCTATTGATGAGCCATCAGTCTTGTCCAGAAGTGTGGAGGCATGCAGCTCCTTCCTATACCTATTTTTTTTCCCTTTCTCTCTCTCCTTCTCTCTCTCTCTCTCTCTCTCGAAGAGCAACCACCCGTTTGTTAGAGAGGAGGATGAGCCGGGAGGAGAGAAGGAGTGGAGGGGTAAGAGAGAGAGAGAGAGATAGACAGAGAGACAGAGAGAGAGAGAGAGAGAGAGAGAAAGACCCCCCCCCTGCCCCCTGCATCAATGGACAGTGATGGAGAGCAGGGAGGAGGTCAAAGCTGCAAGCGCAGCAGACAGACCCGGAGTCCTGTCCATGGGTTTGGGAACACTAAATTAGAAAAAAGACAAAAGGGGATGAGAGAGGGAGAAACTGTAAACAGCCGCATCGATCCAACTAGTGTTGGGCAAATCAACTCCGTTACGGACCCCGGCGCTCAGGGGCCCCCCGAAGCGGAGCGAAACAGCCCCCGGACCTCAGCCCTCCACTCACTCCCCCTCTCCACACCAGCGTGTGGAGAAAACTTTTTTTTTTACTCCACCACCACCAACACCACCACCACCACCACCACCACCACACATTACACCTCTTTTAAAACAAAATAAAATAAAACTTGGACTTGCTGACTCGCTGACTACCACCACCCCCCCATCACCACCTCACACCCCCCACCACCACCACCACCACCGCCGCCTCTATCCTCACCCCCTCCAACCCCCCTACCCCCCTCAGCCCCTCACTCCCTCCCTCTGTACCCCCCCCCCCCCCCCCCCCCCCCCCCCCCCCCACCACCTCCATCCCACCCCTCCTGAACCTGGGGCGGGTTGCTGTCCAAGGCAGGGCAGGACAGTGCCGGAAGGGGTTAACTTCCCAGAGCAGAGAGAGAGAGAGAGAGAGAGAGAGAGAGGGAGACAGGCGTAGAAGAGGGAAGGGTAGGGGTAGGGAAGGGGGGGATGAAGAAAAAAAGCCTGGCTCTGGCAACCCAGGGACAGAGGGAACGCTGAACTCATCACAAACCGCTCTCCTGGCGTCCGCCGGCGCGTAATGACCCCCAACAAGACGGGAATCCCTTTTAATTAAAGTGAAGGGAGATCAGTTAAGCAGATGGTTGCCGACAAATATTAGGGGAAATAGAATGTTTAATGGTGTGTGCACTTATCGCCGGCTACTTCCCAACGCCCAGCCCCAAACTGATAAACAGGACAGGGCCCTTGTTAATCAACCCCAGAACCTTTTAAGCCACAGATAAGGGAATAATTCGGGGGTGTGGGGTGTGTGTGTGTGTGTGTGTGTGTGTGTGTGTGTGTGTGGAGGGGGTGGGTTGAAGGGGCGGAGGGCGGGGGATCTTGAATTAGCCTGAGATGTGGCTAAGGCGTTAGCCCCTGGTGTACACAGGGGCCAGACTACCTGGGAGGGAAGGGAAGGGAAAATGTATATCAGCATAATAGCCTTGATGCCATAAAGAAGTTTGGGGGAAAGTCTGATATATTCATTTTTTTTTTTGCAGAGGGATACATTTTTTTTTATACTTTTCCCCTGCCATTTATTTCCTTTTTTGTGTGTGCTTTGACCCCGCCCCCACTCCCCTCACCCTGCTGCACACTCTTATCGGTGACACAGGAGAGTCACCTCATCCAGATAGAAAATAAAGTGGAGGTGGAGAGGCAGGCGGGGGGGGGGGGCGCTGGCCGAGGTTAACTGGCCGCTTGGCCTCTCTGATCAGGCGGGGGGCCGGACAGCAGCGTCCCGGGGGCCACGCTGTAGATGAGTGGGGAAACGGCAGCACTGGGAGCAGTCCTGCCCCCCCCCCCCCCCAGGCCCCCAGTGGAGAGGAGACGCGTCAGCCCGTTGACAACAAATCCATCCGTCAATGTATGTCATGTGATGAGGATATGATTTGCTTTTAATGATAATGAATGTTTTAATAGCATGGAGTTGTGAGTGGGAGAGGCATCGGTGAACCAATCTCAGGAATTGATTCGACGACATGTTTTAGTAGAATCCAAAAGAACGGAGGGACAGGAAGTGGGGAACTTCCGGAGGTCTCAGCTGACAAATCAGTTGTACACACGGGTTCGTGATTTCAAATCAGTTCACATACGAGCTGGGGCAAGATCGGATCAGTAATGTAATATGGGGTTTTTAATACAGGCTTTTAGAAGATGGATTAGATGTTGGGGCTTGAAATACTTGAAAATAGACATCTCTGAGGTCTATATTGCAAATGATTTTCTTTACTAATAAATATATGATATTAACCTCAATCAATATTGCTTGCTTGCATGGACCAAATTAATTTGAGTTTCCTCGCTTAAAATCATGTGTAAAACAAAATCCTTCTTCACTTTTCCCCTCTCTCAGTTCTACCTTTTCCTTAAACGAAAGCACATTTGTTGATCTCAGCCTACCTCTTACCACAAGATTGCTCTGCCTTTCTCTCTCTCTGTCCTCTCTCTCTCTCTCTCTCTCTCTCTCTCTCTTTTTTTTCCTCTCTCTCTCTCTCTCTTGTCCTCTCTCTCTCTCTCTCTCTCTCTCTCTCTCTCTCTTCTCTCCTCTCTCTGTGTCTCTCTCTCTCTCTGTCTCTCTCTCTCTTTTCTGATTACGGAAAAGCAGAACGGTACCCGAGCCCTCGGAACATTTCTGTTACACCGGTTAACTCTGTTGTTGTTTTAAGCCTTTCTGTTGTTTCCTCCTGGACCTCTCTGGAAAAGGGACACACCGATTGAAGGTAATTACGTTGAGAAATGCAGACATTTATCAGCGCTTGCGGTTTTTTGGGACCTTCCATTGGAGGGGGGCTGCTGACGATTTTTCCCCCTTAAAGTAGGCCACCTGTGGAGCAGGCAGGGGTCCCGGGCCGGAGCCCCCTCACTCTGGGCTGGGAGAACCAGAGTGTTGCCATATGTTGGAGCACGCTGGTGCCAGCAGCAAATATGCTGAACAACGCGACTTGAAACCATGAACTCCGTGCTTTGGCAGAGTGTGTGCACGGCGGCTACTTGGCTGAGCTGCCAAGAACTGAAAAAAATGAGTGTGAGTCTGTGTGTGTGTGTGTGTGTGTGTGTGTGTGTGGGCGTCTGTGTGTGTGTGTGTGTGTGTGTGTGTGTGAGTGTGTGTGTACACCGTCCTTTCCGCGGTATCAGATTATTGATAAGACATCCCACCCTTATTGTTTAAATAAGCTTTGTGTACGTAAGAAATCACACAAAATGCACGCAATCCTCACTACACTCAAAAACACACACACACACACACACCACACACACACACACACACACAGCAGCCCTAATATCCATGGATAATATCCCGGCTTGTGATGGGTCACACCTGGATATGCTTCTTCCCTATCTCTCTTGCTCTCTCTTTTCCTCAATCTCTCCCTGTCCATCTCTCTCTCTCTCTGTTTGTACCTCATCCTACCTCTCTGTCTCTCTGTCTCTCTGTCTCTCTCTCTCTCTCTCTCTCTCTCTCTCTCTCTGTCTCTCTCTCTCTCTCCCTCCCTCGGTCTGCTTTCCCAGTTCCCACACCGGCGGCATCTGGATCCTATTGGCGTCAGAGTCACACCGAACCGTAAAGCCCTTAAAGGCCCACAAACGCACCAGGGGCGGCCCGTCCAGCGATGTTGGCCCGATGTGCTGCCAACAGACACACTGCGTCTAGAACCTCAACAAATCCAACCGACCGATTCTTTTTCTATTTTTTTTTCTTCTTCCTCGTATCCTCCATCTTCCCACCTGGGAAAAGCCAAGAACCAAACAAAGGAAGAAATAAAGAGTGAAAGAAAGGAAGGAAAGAAAGAGAAAAGAAGATGTTTTCTGCTTTTGCGTTGTAGCGCTATAAGAAAGCACAGCCCGCCATGTGTTCACAAACCGTACTTTGTACAACTGTCGTTTTTCAAAACCTAGTGTGTTTAAACATGAGCCCTGATGCGCGCCGATACAGACGGGCGGGCCCTGGATCTAAACGAGCCGTCCATTTGAAACATCTGTCCCCGAGCGGTCACCAGGGGGTTGAGGAAGACCTGTTCCAGCCACCGGCCAGAGAACACGATCCGCCCCAGACGGGCCCTCAGGAACGTAAAGTGAGTCCCGTTGTCACCCGCCACCGTGTCCCTCTTAGACATGTCACAATGCTGAGCGCTCCCATCGACCCTCCGTATCGCTTACGGAGGCAGGGCGGCAGGACTTGGTAACACTCGATACGCTTTTAATAGGAGGACCCGAAAATAATAGAGAGCTATCCAAATGCAGAATTAAATAATCAAAGTACACTTTGCTTGTATTGTGTTGCGCGTTTCTAAATCAAAGACTCAAGACACTTTACGTAGGCTAAAATCCAAGTCCTAGTAAATATAAGCAATATGATATGAAAGCGATCACCTTAAAACATGACAAACCAAACCAAGGCCCCAAAGTGTCAGAGTAACCCTTACCCTAAAATCGGCGGCATTGTACCCAATTATAAACCACAGAATAAAGGCGTAGCATTTGAGCATTCAAACGTGTTTTTTTTTAGTTCGCTTGGCAAGTCCTTTGCCTGCTTTCTGCGCTTCACCTTTCCTCTATGGTTCTCTCACATTTTTTGATATCTGGGACGTAAAAAAAAAAAAAATTGTTGGCAGAGATGTCAGAGCACAAATCCACGCTGGAGCTCTGTCAAAACCAGCCTTTTATTGTTAACAAATGCTGCCTTTGATAGCGGCAGTAACAGACGAAAAAGTTGCACATTTGCTCGCGCTGGAGGTGAAAAATTGTGAGCAACATTTGGATGGAAGAGGGGAGCTTGAGAAATACAACTCGGAAGCAACAACAACAAACACAAATGACGGCCTTTAATGTCGTGCAGGAGCCCTGCCCTTGTCTTTCCACTCATTAGACTAAGGACTTTGAAGAAGGGAGGTTTCAGGAAACCTTAGCATGAGAACTCTGACAGCTAGACGCGGGGATTTTGTGGTGTGAGTTTTCTTTCCCCGAGAACGGCCACAATTCAAGGTAACATTTCCACATCCCATTAGAATGTGGTGTAAACGCGCCATTTGGATACAGGCGGAGGCTCGGTGCCATCCAGGAACGAACCTGAGCGCATGGCGGAGCCACGATGTAAAAACATCAGCAGGTCCAAACAGTGAGGCATGGAAATGGCCATGGCACGTCTTGGGCCTTGTGCAGATAAACACATTTCTTCTTTGTTTTGGCCTCCTTTCACACTAAAAGGGTGTGTTCCTTCATCAAAAATTGTATTTTCAAAGACGCTCTCCGTTGTCACCTGGTCCTAAAATCTGTGGCTGACTCAGGTGAATCCAAACTGAAAACTAAGACTCTACCGTGTTGAAGAGTGTTTCACAGTGAGCCAGATGAGAGTGGACTTTACCTTCACTTCACTGTACCACATCACCAAAACAAGCATTAGCATGGCAGTGGTTGTGATATGGTGGGGTGGGAGAGGATGGGTGAGATGGGGAGTGTGTGGGGGACTGCACGTCGAGTGGGTGTGAGTGAGCTCACCCTCTGAGGAACTGGTGCTGGGGAGGGATTTAGAGCCAGGGCTTTCTCTCCAGAACCCCAGGGTGCTGACTGAGTGAGCTGGGACCAGGGGATTGGAAGAGGGATGACCCCTTCCCTATTCACCCCTTTCCTCTTTCATGCGCTTCTTCCTCACTCTCACACACACAAACACACAAATACACACACACACACACACACACACACACACGCGCGTGCATGCGTGTGCACACATTCACAGACCCACATGCAAAAATTCATACACACAGGCGCATATTCACAGACACAGACACACCACACCCCCCACACACACACACACACACACACACACAC
>NC_140273.1:12091611-12099111 GCF_964030765.1 Micromesistius poutassou
TAATAGCGGGGGGGGGGTGGGTGAAGCCCATAATCCGTCTGTGTCAACAAACCAAAACGTTCCTCTTTCCTCCCCAACCTTGTGGAGCGCCCAGCAAACCTCTGAGATCCTGGTCCAAACCTCACTGAGCTCCTCCATGTGACTGAGTGTTTCCACAGGGCCGCGTCAATCCAGAGGAACACCCAGCAGCCAGCCACTCAGACACACCGCTTCCTCTTCAGTTATGGTATATCAGTATTCATATATTTATATATATATATATAGAGAGAGAGAGAGAGGGCGAGAGAGAGAGAGAGAGAGGAGAGAGAGAGAGAGAGAGAGAGAGAGAGATGAGGCAGAGAGATGAGGCAGTGAGGCAGAGATAGATAGATAAATATATAATTTTTTTATTATTTAGCAGCAAATCCCATACAGATTATATTTGTCCGGCTTTACTGGATGACATAATTCAAATAGATACAGCAATAAGATACAGCAAACAAACATAACAAACATATATCGTATATATATGTTTGTACATGGGATTGTACATGAAACTGCCACAGGGTCTCTAATGCGAGATGTGGCAGAACAAAGTTTTGATTAGCCTAGGTTACGGAATATTAACATTTATTAAGGATTTGATATTTCTACAACTCTCTCTCATCACAAAATGGCGGCGTATCTCCAACACTCATGATGCATTCTAATGTACAAGCCCCATACAATAAATATAAACATGTATGCATATGACCTCACCTAAAGGTATCCATTGCTCTTGCTCTACCGTCAACACCTCAGAATAACATACAGCTACACATATTTAATACATACACATCAATATACACATTCATACTGCTATACCTTCGACCTCATCACTTCTCCCCTGTATGAGCGATGGTCATCTCCGCACAGTATTCACCAGTGGCCTGGCTAATTGTAGCGCTAATTGTAGCATGGTGTTTTGTGCTTGCCAAGAATAGAAAGTGCCATGTGGCCGGGTGTCTTGGGGTTCAGTCCTGGCCTAGATAGCACTGCTAGCAGAGAGCTGATTGTCCTTCCAGAATTCAATTAAAGAGCAAACACGTTTTGTGTTGTTGTTGCTGCTACCATTGCCTCCTGCTCGACTGCAGCAGTCCCCTCTGTAGATTTTGATCCTATTTTCTCAAAAAACCAAAGCAATTGTTGTTTGTAGTGGACATGTGCCGTTCATATTCAGTATATGTACGGTATATCTAGTGATCTCTTCTCATTCTTCCTCTTTTCCCTACCTCTGTCTCTATCTCTACTTGTTTAGCTATCGCTCACTCTGTCTTCCTCTCTCTCTCCATCTCTGCTCTCATGTACTTTCTCTCTCAAACAGACAGGGGAAGAAAATCGGGGGGTCTATTTTATGCTCCACAGATGAAAGGCATTAGTGAATGCATGGCAGAGAGGGACACCGAGGGAGGGGGAGGAGAGGGAGGGGAGGAGAGGGAGGGAAGGAGCCAGCAAGCCCTTCCCTCTGTTCCTGCGACATCAGCGTTTTTTTGCAAATTTGCAATTAGTCTTAAGGGCCAGTGTAAATTAGGTCTCCTGACAAACGAGCTACAGCGACGGGACACACACAAGTTTCAATAAATCTGTGAGGGGCTCTTTGCTGTGGGCAGTGACTTCCTACGCTCCACAGCCCCTGGGCAGGGTCCCTGCGGAGAGAGGAGCGAGAGAGAGGGAGAGTGAGGAGGAGATCCATATTCGATACAGCGCAGAGCACTACAGTAAATCCACCAGGAATCTGCTCCACAAAGTTGCCTCTCTGCATGCCACTACTGTATGAACTACGTTTTTTTTTTCCCACAAAGGAAAAGGCAAAGAGAGAGAGAGTAAGGAATAAAGAAATAGATGGATAGACGGATGGATAAATACATGATGAGCAGAAGTATCAGATTTCTTACCTAATTTGCTCACATACATTTTACTTCAAAAATAATGAGTCATTGAAGGAGACATGGGCAAGCTGGGTGCATCTCATGTGGATGTAAATGATGAGGTGGCTCATCAGATCATGTGAATGATCGTGCGTGTTTCAGCAGTTATTTATTTTGCAAATACAAGGGAGCCACCGGGAGGCTTTTCAACGAGTGAGTCGGGTGTGGCTCTGCCAAAAAACGCGGCTCTGCGACAATCCCCCCCAGAACACCAAAAGTATAACTGAAAACCCAATCACCTTCCCTCAAACTTTTACTTTGAAAAACAATATCATCACAGCACTGAGACGTACGTCTGTGAACCTCTGAGAACGGGGGGTGGGGGGGGCGATGGGTGTCAAGTGAATCTAATGCGGGTGTAAGTACAGAGTACATGGCCCTGCGACGCGGCTCACCGGATCACAGGCAGGAGAACACTTTAGCGGGAAGACCCAGAGTGCTGAGCGTCCCATCCGGGGAGAGGAGCGTCTAAGGTTGCGTCTCGGCTCGGTTTAAACACATTAGAGCCGGCCCTGCGCCGGGGCCTGCGCCGGGCCTGATTTGATCTGGCCCTGCCTCGCTGGAAACACATCAAATATAAGGGTTTTACTTTTTGAAAAACTCGATGATGATGATGATGATGATGGTGATGGTGATGGTGATGCGATGCTGCTCCCCCTCCACTGCATCGTGCGCTCTTATCGACGACGCATCGACTTACACATTCTGGGCCATAGGAGAAAAAGAATCAGGAGTTTGTGTGTGTGTGTGTGTGTGTGTGTGTGTGTGTGTGTGTGTGTGTGTATGGGTGTGGGGAGGCTCCTGGACACCAATGACACCTAATGGAGCCGACGGCCGGGGCCAGAGCAGAGGGGGCGGGTGGGGATCATGTTCAAATGGATTCCTGGTTACCGTCCGCACTAATGCGATTGGACAAACGAACACGCCACAATAAAGTGCTGCTTAAGGTCGTGAAATGTGTTTAAAGGGGAGGCAAACTGATGACAAAGCTGGGGAATGTAGCATGGGACCCTGAATAGCATTAAAGGCCCATTTGTCTGCATTACCTGGATGGGAAGGAGTTACTTCCAGCAGGAGAAAGCGTGATGCCAGAGTACAATAATGTGCTGGCAGGGGGGACGGTTTACGAGGTTACACGCAGATGTAGTCCCAGATTCAATTGCCCGCGATGGAGATATTCGGAAAGTAGAGACTGAGACTTGGGCCTCATGTTACAGTGTGACTGCATCAAGTACCGCCGTACTGAGGTACTTTGTTATGTTATCCTGTGTGTGTGGTGTGTGTGTATGTGTGTGTGTGTGTGTGTGTGTGTGTGTGACTGTGTGTGTGTGTGTGTGTGTGTGTGTGTGTGTGTGTGTGTGTGTGTGTGTGCGTGTGTGTGCGTGTGTGCATGTGTGTGTGTGTGTGTGTGTGTGTGTGACACTGTGTGTGTGTGTGTGTGTGTGTGTGTGTGTGTATGTGTGTGTGTTTAGATTGTGAGATAGCTAGTCACCGTGTCATTGTAATGGCAGATGAAGGGCCAAGCTTACAGGATATACAAATTCTATTTATTCTTTTGTAATAAAACATACCTTGGTCGCTAGGATAGTGTATTGGTGTCCGACTCCCAGCCAGAATGTTTGGGGTTCAATCTCCAGTGTCCTCAGTTCACCCCTAAGCAGGGCAAGGTCCCCCAACCCTGTTCAGAATCCACTGTAAGTTGCTTGGGACAAAAGCATCTACCATGAAGTAATAACCGCTTTCATAAAAATATTGCAGCCATAATTGAGGCAGCCAACGACTTGTTAGTAACATTTACAACGTTCTTTATGAGATACATCATTGACTTTAGTATATTTTTGTAATACCTTCGAATTATAACTATTTTTAGCAGAACAAAATATATGTGTGTGCTCAGAACACGCATATTTCAAACAAAGGAGATGCAAAACTAAACACAGAAAACATTGTAGTCCCAAGTCGGCTAAGCTATAACAAGAAACATTGACCTCACGGTACGTCAACGGTACGTCCCATTCACAAAAATAGATTATTGTTCACTGTATAAAACGGCTTATGATTAAAACAAATTACATTTTAATCCAAACAACTGAGCTCAGGAGAGCAGAATATATTTTTTCCAGGACTTAAAAACATCTAACATCTGCTGTGGATCTTTAAGTAAAGTCAAAGCTATAGCAGAGCAGAAATACACGGATAGGGGGGTGGGGGAACCTTCATGTAGAGTCAGGGTGAACCACACCCCCTGTTCTCTCCCCTTCTGGCTGCTGTTGTGACACTCCTGTTCTGTCCTGTTCCTGTCTTGTTCGGGAGACGCGGCGGGTTGACACGAACGACGGGCTGATAATTAAGTTACATGCGTTGCAACAGCAATCCTCAGATATGCTGATCGTTTGCACATGTATCTCATGGCAGCCGCGATGAGACGGAGCGAGTGAGCATGCGAGAGAGAGAGAGAGAGAGAGAGAGAGAGAGAGAGAGAGAGAGAGAGAGAGAGAGAGAGAGAGAGAGAGAGAGAGAGAGCGTTGGGCTCCTTTGCTGTATCACATGTAATAAAGCTTGACGACATGTTGGAGATAAATGATGGCGGTGTACAGGAAAGATGAGGGGAAGATTTCAGTAAGCCTTGTCACTGATCCGTCCACCTCACATTATTTCCAGAGAGAGAATATGAAAATAAAGATGAAGGGGGGCGGTGGGGGAGAGGAGGGGGTGAATACATTAAAACCTTTCCCCAGCTTGACATTACACATGTCCATTAGAACTATAAAGGCCTTTTCACAACGCCTTTGATGCTTATCATTGAAGCCTGTCCTAAAGGGGCTTGTGCAGCATGGGAACAGTCCATCCCAGTAAGAGCTCCCCGCGATCTCACACTAAAGTCCGACCCAGTACATAGCCAGCATTCATGTACGTACACAGCCCATCATGGAGACGCTGGACACCTCTGAGTCATGTAAAAGCATACGTCTATAGTAGAAACACAACCGATGCATGGACGTGCGGGGCACCACGGCCCTAAAACCACGTGAACCAAAACAATGTCTCCAACACATTTGTCGGCGGTCCTCTCTTCATCTTCCACCAACTCTCCCTCTGTCTCTCTCTTTCCTCTTCAATCTTTCCAGCTTGATCTCCCTCTTCTCTCTTCCAAAATCCCTCTCTCTCTCCTTCCCTCTCTCTCTCCTCCCCCCCCCCATCAGTGCAGTGGCGGAGCTAATAGAGTTAGCTGTCCTCTGCCGCCCGGCCCTCGTCCCATCAGCCGGCTCTAATTGACTCACACGGCTTCACAAGGCCATGCGCCAGGAGCTCAGAGAAAGTTATTAATTTTCACTTTGTCCGAAGACTCGGTCCCAATGAGGTCCCCTGGCTGGGGCCGACGGGCCCCTAACGCGATTACAGGACACTCTTATTAGCGCGCGGCCGCAGCAGCAGGAGATGTGCACGGGAGCCGCGGCGCTCGCTCAGACACACGCTGACCGGGGAACACACTACTTCTGTTCTGCTCTATTCTGCTGTCAGCCGTTCTACTCTGCTCTACTCCAGGAATTTTATTAGATTATATTACACGAGTACATTATATTCTACTGTATTCTATTCATATTCCACTTGGCTCTGTTGTATTCTACTACATCATGTTATGTTCTTTTCCATTTTTTTTCTATTCTATCCTGCAAAATTGTATTCGTCTATAGTCTTTCTTTTTCTATTCCACTTTGTTTTATTCTACTACATACCATTTGAATTTATCCTAATAGCCTTTATTTGTTCTATACTACTACTTCATCATTCAAGAGTCGTAGTATAGTATTGTAGAATATTCCTTGACGATCATACTCATTCTAGTTCCTATTCCATATCAATATAATGACTTACCCGGTGCCCGGATGACCACAACACAAAATCAATACTAGGTCCCTGGCTGGTGGACAAATCCTAGAATATAATCCAGATCATAACTCATAATCATAATTCAACTCTAGTGGGCACAAATTCATTAATCCAACCCTTTTAAAACAGGCCTTAAGGGCTGCGTAATCCCCCATGCGGGACGTGTTGCTGCTCTACAAGTCGACTGTGATCTCCTCCATGCTGTGTTGTGTTTTGTGCATATGCAGCACTCTGTCAAAGGTCTAGCACTGAGAGGCGTCTCACTAGCCAGGGGTAAGACAGTAGGGTTGGCTGAGCTGTACTTATGGAGACACTCTCAAAGTGCTGTGTTTTGTTAAAGTTTACCAGATGCCAGGAGCAATGCAGTCACTCCTCTGCTCTCTGCGCAAGCCCCACTGAGTCTGACTGGAAAATTGAGCGAGAGACTCGGGAGCAACCGATTGGGACCAATTAAGTCTAAATGGCCCAAGTCCATCACACTTTGGTTTAGAGGGCCTAATCCTGACTCCCCCCTCGCCTCTCCCTCTCCCGACTCCCTTTCTCCTCCCGGGGTGACGGTGGACCGGTGACACCTTACACTGTGTCATTAGGGTCCAGCCCAGTGTGTGAAGGGAGAAGCAGAGAAAACAGAAGGAAGGTTCCAAACAGCACTCCCAAAAGCATCACTTCTATACAATGGCAAAACAAACCAATTAAATAGAATAATACAATACAATAGACAATAATACAATATAAAAAAATCTGCTGTAATAGGCATAGTACAAATGCAGTGTGTGTATGTGTGTGTGTGCACACGCAGGTAGGCCTATGTGTGTGTGTGGCTTTTGTTTAACAAGCACGACAGGAAGTGTGGCACCAAAGCGAGCTCTACAAACAACAAAGATGCAAAGCCGGCCTCCGTACGGCAAAAAAAATACATTATGATGATATTGTCCGTAAGCAAACCGCAACCGCAGCACAAGCCATATTTGAGCCCTCTTTTATGTTCGGTAACAGTGCTGTCATGTTAAATCAAACCCCGTTCAGTGGATTAGGAGGGGTGCGCCGACGCAAGCGCAAAATAAAACAAGAGCGGAGAAAATAACTATTCCTTAGATGGCGATTTTGATAGCCATGAGTTACAAAATTACAACCACAGCCCCCATACCCTGGGGGGACGTTTTAATGGCTGCTCTGAGACATTGGCTTCACCCACCAAGATTAAGGCTACCCCCGCCAACTCCTCACCATCAAAGCCCCAACAATTAGTCCAGGAAAACAAGGGGCGGGTTCTGACACAGGGACACCTGCCCACTCAGCAGGTCTTTGTGGAAGAGTTTCAGCCATGGGGCAGGCTAGCCTATAGCGACGTCTAGCTAGCTAACAACGTTAACGTCCTGTGGATGATTGGAGAGTGACGGAAGCCTGGCAAGCTACCTCGCTGCGATTAATATTTCATGTGGACCTTTGCCCGCCTGGATGTATTGTACCTGTCTGAATCTTAGATCACTTCAGCGCTGCCAGAATAAAATACGCAAACTTTTTTTTTGTCAGCACGTGTCAGCCATTTTCTTTTTTAGTTTTGATGAATTTCTAAAATGTTGCATAAGTTCCCTTCATGGCTTTTTTAAGTAACATGACCTGAACATGAAAATACAAATTTTTCACATGACAGAATTGTTGA
>NC_140273.1:12104111-12109111 GCF_964030765.1 Micromesistius poutassou
CCCCCCACCCCCCAGGTCCCCGTGGCCCATTGAGCACCTCTCATTCTCCTGCACGTCTGTAAGACACATCCAGGCCTACCGTATCCTCTCCCCGCCCGCCCAGCTCAATAACCAGGGTGGGGGCGGGGGGGGTGAGAGGGTGGAGGGTGGAGGCTGAAAACTGTCGGTTTTTTGGGGCTGTTCAAACGCCTTGTCTCGGGATTTTTTTTACCAGATACAGGAGGGTGTGGAGTTTGTTTTTCGTGGGTGCCTTTTAAGGGCCCCCCTGTCATATTTACTTTCATTCAGCATTCTGTTAGGTGCTGCTGCTGCTGCTGTCTATATCCCATCAACCCATCTGATGGACCCCCCACCCGCTCTACTTCTTCCCCGATGCGGTGATTTCTCTCGTTCGCTCTCTTTTGTTTCACTGGGCAACCTTGACACACACACACACACACACACACATGTCCACATTCACACAGACACACACACATACATTCATACATGCATGTTTGCGCACAAACACACACACACACACACACACACACACCCAACCTGGTTGTCAGACCTCCCCCTTTATTTAACTGACTGCCAAATTAAACATACAACAAGGAGGGACACAACAAAGGAGAGAGAGAGAAGGAGAAAGAGAGAGAGAGAGAGAGAGAGAGAGAGAGAGAGAGAGAGAGAGAGAGAGAGAGAGACGGTGAAGAGTTCTAGGGTGGTCGGGAGACGACCAACGCGCAACAAAACCCCCCAAAAAAATCAATAGCCCAGAGAATTTTCGTTTTTTTACTAAGACGTTTTTTTTTCTGCTTCTTTTTCTTCTTCTTCATCCTTTCTGTTTTTTTTTTTCATCTCTTAAGCTGCCAAACATCACCAGTGAAACTTGCACGAGGCAGCCATTGCCAGAGGGTGAATCATAGCAATATTGATTTGATTATGTAAAAGCTTGCTGGAACCTCAAGCCAGATGCAGAAATAACTCCTCACCTAGGTCCTGTGGGAGGGTCGAGACGCACTGGGCTGCAGAGAGAGAGAGAGAGGGGGGGGGGGGGGGAGAGGGAGAGAGGAAGAGAGAGAGAGAGTGGGATAGGGGTAGAGGGGAGAGGAGATAGGAAGGGAGTGATAGAGAGACAGGGAGATACAGAGAGAGGTGCGGGGGGGTAGAGAGAGACGAGAAAGATAGAGAAAGATACAGAGCATAGATAGATAAAAAGTGTGTGTGTGTGTGTGTGTGAGAGAAAGAGAGAGAGAGAGAAAGAGAGAGAGAGAGAGAGAGAGAGAGAGAGAGAGAGAGAGAGAGGGAGGGGGGGGGGGAAATCCATATTTTCCTGGATTAAAGCATCATTGCTTCCAACCTATCTAACCTATCTAAATAAATATATAATAAATATATATTCCTTTCTTAAAATTCTCCTCTTCACACTCAACAGGCTGGCCTGTCTCTCCTCTCCCCTGCAGGGCGAGGTGAGAAAACCGGGCTCCACCGCGCTGATCTGGGGCCTGCTGCAGCAGCACCCCCGGGGAGTCTGGGTGGAGGCTGCTACCGAGGAGCCCCCTTCCCTGGCTCATCTGATCCCTAGAATACGGGCAGGTGGGTGGGTGGGTGTATGTGTGTGTGTGTGTGTGTGTGTGTGTGTGTGTGTGCATGTGTGTGTGTGTGCGCGCGTGTGTGCACGTGTGAACGTCAATTTGATTGTCCATCCATTGGACGCAAAGCCAAACCCTAAAACCGAAACCTCAAACGATACCCTAACCCAAGGAGCGAAACCAACCATCCACCACCACCCAACCAGAAAGCCTAAAACCTAAAGCCAAAACCAAACAATAAAACAAAATCTTCAAGCCAAACCTCAACACTAAAACCAAACCCTAAAACCTAACCATAATACTAACCCTAACTAGCCCTATAACCCTCACCCACCTCCTAACAACAGCTACACTAACCTAAGAGAACGAACACAATGGTGAAGAGTAAAGGGGGTAATGCTCAGTGACAGAGCGTTTGACTGCAGATCAAGAGATCCCCAGTTCAACTCCGGGTGCAGTCATTCCACAGTCCACTGACGATGAGGGCCATGGAGGGGCCAGTCCATGATCAGCTAAACCACCAGGCTATGCAAAGTGGGGTAACCGCATTTTCACTTTGTCTATACTTAATTTCAGTTTGCTGTTTGTGTCTGCCTTCATAAATCGTGGAATGGACATAAATCGTGGACACATCGGACTGGTACTATTTATGTATTGGTTTCGGTGCCGATAGGTCAGCGCATGGTTTAAAATGTTTAGGCATTGAGCGTAACCAAAGTGGGATCTGAGAGTGTCAACACTGAGCTTGAAGCAAAGCCAGGGGCAGCATTGAAGAGCGTTTACGTTTTTTTCACTGGAAATTAATGGTAAAATGATGGCAAAGGGATGTCAATTTGACAATTCAAGTTCTGTATATTTTCAGGCTTATTTGTGTTGGTGTAAAGAGAGCCCCAGAGGCTGAGGGTCAAGCGCTACTTAGCTCGCTTAAAACGGTTTGAGAAGGGCTGCTCTTTAGCACCCTCTCCTGGAGGCTGTGTCCCTCCACTCCTCCTCTGCTCCCTGCCTCGCGAGTGGGGAGGAGAGGAAAGGGGGTCTTCCCAACAAAGGACATGAGAGCGATGGAGCGCTTTTCTTTTTACCAAACAGTCTTCTAATGCTTTGTTTAACTGTAACCATGACAGATTTTACTTTGACAATGCAATTAAATACAAAATGAATATTTTCTTATGAAATTTACCGTTATAATGTTAAGAACACATTTTCACCTTCAATTTTATTTAATATGTTATAATTAATTTGGTAATTTCCTGTTGCTATGAATTTCCTGGTGTGTGCTTTTGTCATGTTGCCTGCACAGGTGCAAGTTTCTTGGGACTTGACTCTGTTTAAATTACGGTTGATGATGATTGATGATGACATTCCTACCTCATGAACAGCATACATCTGAATTAAATAAAAAATATTTTGTTTAATGTTATAGTTTTTACTCAAATCCTTTGGAATAATTGTTTCTCTCTTGTCAGAAACATTGAAATTAAATGTTCCCTGAGACCGAAAGCGGGGAGAGCTTGAATTGAATTGTTATTTCTACACAAAGGAAAATATGTAGTTATGAGTTGTCTCTAATAGGATTAGCCCACTTATTGTCAGATTGGAGCAGGAAAAGCCAGGATGGGCTCGGAAACGGCTTCTGCAGGCATTAATTGGGCCACCTTTTATAAAGCACATTATTAGAGCCACTTATCAAGGAGTCCTTCTTAAACTTCCTTTAATTGTGATTTTCTGTGTAGTGAGATTCAACTGAAAATTACTAGAACACTCTAGTCTGCTGCCCTTATTTTGGCATGGCTGGATTTTCAAGTTCAAATAATAGAGGATGTCACATGGTATGGATGAGGTGTGGGGTTATCTGGGAGTTGTGGTTTCACAGAATCATTTCATGCCTTTGATGAGGTTGATGAAAAAGCGTTTTTTTCTGCCAAAGGGTTTGACTGTTCCTGTTCTAAAAAGTATCCACTAATCAGACACAGGCAATACAATCTGGCTTTAGTTTTCATTGACATGGAAAGGGGGGTCTTAAATATATTGTATATAAAAAAGCTGAACAGATTGTGATGTAGTCCCATAAATATACATATATATTTTTTTGCATCTCACAACGCTACACATAAAAACCTTACCCTTTTTTTATTTCCTTTTAGGCAAGAATATTTACCAAGAACCTAAAGTACCTAGATATTTTTGTGTTACATCTATATCCAACTGTATGAGGGCATCTTAAACTTGAAATTATTGCATGTATACATTATTCCAAATTTACATTTTGGAAATAAAAATCGAATCAAATGTAAATCAATTCATGCTATCAGGTCAAGAAGAAAGAAAATATCAGAATTAAATTGGAATTAAACTCAATTCCTCACCCATTGAATTTCCACTTTATTCTGGAAGAATAGCAATTCATGTGATTTAGTGTCAAGGAATGCATGGTTTCTCACCTAACCGGTATTGACTGGTTTAAAAAGGAGTAAACATCAATGGCACATACGATCATATCACCCGGGTGATCAACATTGATTTTTGTTTCCCCCTCCCCAGAGGGGCCAGACCTATAGCAAATATGACATCTTCAGGGCATGTTATCAGTTTCAAAGTTATAAAAACAACAACAAAACAGATCCTACCTCCACAACATGGCTGCTGTGGTGGAGGCCTATAAAAGGACCATAACTTAGATTATGAATGTTGGGGGAGAGAGAGAGAGAGAGAGAGAGAGAGAGAGAGAGAGAGAGAGAGAGAGAGAGAGAGAGCAGTGATCCCTGAGCTCGCTCCCCCCTCCCTCCCCCCAGGAGCTTGTAATTGAGTTTCCTGCGGTGAGAGGTCCTTACTCCTGTAAGCCTTCTCTCTCTCCCTTCCGAATAAAAGATAATTTGCTTTCATTCTGTGTTTTTTCTTAATGATCCCTCCCACACTGGACTCTCCCACCGAATAACACCAGTGTGCCTCTATCAGCAGATTCCACAATCAATCCTGAATGGATTTCCTTTGCTTCTGATTACTTTAATAACTTCAACATTTCAATTAGTAAATTGCTGTGTGAATCTTTGCGATAATTATCGTTTAGCCGTGAGACGGCATGGGTGTTGTATTTAATTACGCTTCAATATTGTTTTGCTCAATTATGCTACATCACTGTAGGTTGCCTTTATTGTTTAGAATTGTTTGTGATTGTTATTTTAAGATTAACAAATTGGATTATTATACACCATTATTATACACCATTATAATAATCCAAATTGGATTATTATACACCATTGTATTTCACTTAAACATTTGTACTTAAATTAAATTATTTTCTTTTTCTAATAAGTTTTCAGAGCAGGACACTTTAACAATATTATGAATAGTTTTGATATTGTCTGTACACATTCCGTCATTCAATATCAAGTCATTTGACGTTAAAAGTGATACTCTTTATCTGGCCAG
>NC_140273.1:12114111-12131611 GCF_964030765.1 Micromesistius poutassou
ATATTTTTCCCCCAATAAATAATGTAGAGCCGAAAGAGGTCCGAAGGCACGCATCGACAGTTGGCCGCAATTAGGCGGTGGCAGTCGGAGTAACTGATGACAGTCCCACCCCCTCTCACCTCCCCCTACCCCAACACACACACACACACACACATGCATCCGAACACACACACACACACACACTCAGACACACCTTCCACTCTCATGGGATCAGCAGAAAATGAAGACGCGGGATCACTTTGTCACCGGCGTAGGGTGGACCTGGAAATGACTCCTAATGGCAGAGAGAGAGAGAGAGGGAGAGAGAGGAAGGGGGAGGGGGGGTGGTGGCTGTGGCTCCCTTCATCTGCTGCTCAAGCACTTTCTCCGGGCCACTGGTCCAGCCCTGGAGGGTTAGCCACTCGCTACATCCCAGCCGCTAATTTGCTCCCGCTCTCTCTCTCTCTGGCTGGCAGCGATCCCCACCCAGTGAAGGGGGAGATTGGGGGCGATATGGTTATTATAGGCTTTTGTGGTTTATTAGGAACTAAAGAAGATTGCGCCCAGGGCATTAGTTGTTGGTAAAACTAATGAAAGTGTGTCCTGATGCAGCCACCTAGCAACACAAAAAAAGCCAAGGAACGAGTCTCTGTTGAACCACGTATGAGCTGTAACAGTCTATGGTCGGCTCTACCAATGAGGCGGAATCAAGTCTACTTTAGTGTAGTTTCCTCAAGACACCAATAGAGAACACCAATGCTGTTTTTCTTCTCAGGGGATATTATTTTAGCTTGTCTAGTTACAACTGGAAATTTCCATTAGAGATGCGGGCAGTTAGAACTGCTGTGACTCAAACTCCTTGCTCTGCGCAAGCCAACATAGTGGGCCACTACAGACCCTCCTTGTAAGGGACCTAGCCGCCACCCAGACTCCAGTAGTCCCTACAAATACAGAGATGGTACTACGGTGGTCCTGCCGTCGTAACACACTGCAGTGTCGTGGGACTCCCCAGCCCGCAGGTGTTTCCACGGTGACGGAGTGAGCCCATGGAAACATTATTCTCCAGCATATCCTGCCCTGTCAGAGGTGGTGGTGGAAGCATGGTTGTTGTTGCTGTTGGAGGAGGAGGAGGAGCAGGTGTAGAGGGGAGAGGAGGGCTATGAAAAGGGAAGGGAGGGGGAGGTGGAGGAAAGGTGGAGAGAAGGAGCAAGGAGGGGAGGATGAGGAGGAAGAGGAGAGGAGGTGTGAAGGAGGAGATGAAGAAGGAGGTGGAGGAGAAGGAGGAGAAGGTGTCAGAGGATGGGGAGCAGGATAAGAGCAGTCTCCTGCCATCCCCCCCCCCTCCCAGCTGGAGCCCGGCTGTCGTCCCTCTAGAAACGCTTTATGGTGATTGTTTTATCAGCGTTCCTGCGGGCCCCGAGGGACTCCCGAGCACGAAGGAAGCAGGGCCCTCATTTTGTTTCCCAGAGCAAAGTGTTGGGTATTGATCAGGGGGAACAGCGGCCCGTGACATGGGTTCATTTACTAGACCCGGGGAAGGTCCATTGTTTCCTGTCATCCCTGAACTCATCGTGCTGACCTTTACCGACCTGATCCGGCAGCGTGTCGCACGCGCACGGGGGAGAGGCTGGAGCACCGGCACGCAATCGGAAAACACTGGATCATGACACACACATACACACACACACACACACACACACAGGTTAAAGGACCCACCTCTGTGAAATGGCCTTTCTTCCGAAAGATGAAAAGATAGGGATATAGAGATGCACTATAGATTGATACACGGATAAGTCAGCCAACCATGGTCAGGTTCAATTTGAAGTCTGATCGTTTTCCTCTACTTAACATTGTGGTACAACAGGCACACAGACATATGTCCCTCATTTTTATATTTCATATGTTTTACTGCAGCTACTACAGCTCAGACATGAGACTTAGAAAATGAAAACAAAATGAAAACAAAAATGAATATATTTGAATCAATATGTGAATTGAGAAACACATTTTTAAATGATTGTTATATCCAATCCTGTTCAAAAGGTTGAATATGGATCTGTTTCTGGACGTTTCCAAGACATGTCCTGATCAATAAATACACTCCTAACCGGTGCTGACAATATGGAGAATGGCAGGGGTCAGAGGTGATTGTCCATTGGGTGAAAGGTCGGTTTGGTTACACCTAAAGGTCAACGGCATCATATGAGGCTACATTATAAAACTTATTAGGGCCATGGCCTAACAAAGGATGACCTGGACATAGCATTTAACTGACATTCATCTTACCAATAATACGATGTATAGGTTGTAACTGTCATTCACATAACCAATATTGTTTACACAGGTTCTAACTGTCATCTCCCTCATCAATATGATGTATAGGTTTTAACTGGCATTCCTCTCATCAATATGATATATAGCTTTTAACTGTCATTCCCCTCACCAAAATGATGTACATAGGTATTTAACTGCCATTCACCTCATCAATATGATGTATAGGTTTTAACTATGATTCACCTCACCTATATGATGTACATATAGCTACATTTTAACTTTGATTATAAAAATGTATTAGGGCCATGGCCTAATAAAGAACAACGTGGACTGAGACTTTAACTGACTGACTGTCATTCATCTCACCAATATGATTTACATAGATTTGAACTGGCATTCACCCTTAACAAAATGATGTACATAGGCATTTAACTGGCATTCACCTCATCAATATGATATCTAGCTTTCAACTGTCATTGATTGATATGATATACAGCTTTTAACTGTCATTGACCTCACCAATATGATGTAAAGCTTTTAACTATCAGTGACCTCACCAATATGATGTAAAGCTTTTAACTGTCAGTGACAGTCACCAATATGATGTATAGCTTTTAAATGTCAGTGACAGTCACCAATATGATGTCACAGTATTTCTGTCAGGTTGCTTCGCTCCAGTGCACCACCACACTCCACACACGTTGTGTGTGTTGGGGGCTGGCCTCTGTCTACCTTCACCTATTTAGCCCATTTCAGAAACCTCACCTGCCTCGGATCCCCTGGGAGTTCGGGGTAATAAATCTGTGAGGTGTCATCTCCCCCCCCTCCCTGCTTTCCCCCCCCCCCACCCCCAGCATCAGTGAGCGCTACGCCACTTCTGATTAGCACCACCCCTCCCCCTTCCTTCCCGCGCCGCCCCCCACCCCCCCCCCCCAGCGGAGAGGCAGTCGACAGGAACAAACTGATTACTGCCCATCTTCTGGGGACGGGAGACACCCACCAGGAGGGCCTCATTAGCATATTAACATATCAAGACACGCCCCCTCACCTGCACTCACTCTGTGCTCTTCTTTGTGGATGGGTTCAAATGTGTTGGCTTTGTGTATATATGTATTATTTTATTGGGTTCTTATTTGTCTATTTACTATTTATTCATTTTGGGGGAGAGGAATGGGGGAAGGTTTGAGGGAGAGGGGTATTATGTGGTGGAATTCATCCACACATTGGGAGCAAGTGAATTAGAGAACACACACAAGCACAGCCGCACATACAGACACACACACACACACACACACACACACACACACACACACACACACACACACACGCACACACACACACACACACTCCCAGGGTGCAGCATCTGTCTCTGGCGTTAGGCAACGAGGAGACGACTACCTTTGAAGATTTTTGACATAAATGCGCAACTAAATGCAAACGCATCCTTTCAGCTACTCACATGAAATTAGGACCAGGTGATGATGGCGGGGGTGTGTGTGTGTGTGTGTGTGTGTGTGTGTGTGTGTGTGTGTGTGTGAGTGTGTGTGTGTGTGTGTGTGTGTGTGTGTGTGTGTGTGTGTGTGTGTGTGAGAGAAGCGATGTGTGCCGTGTGTACGTGTGTAGTGTGTGTGTGTATGTGTGTGTGTGTGTGTGTGTGTGTGTGTGTGAGTGTGTGTGTGTGTGTGTGTGTGTGTGTGTGTGTGTGTGTGTGTGTGAGAGAAGCGATGTGTGCCGTGTGTACGTGTGTAGTGTGTGTGTGTGTGTGTGTGTGTGTGTGTGTGTGTGTGTGTGTGTGTGTGTGTTCTAGGAGGGGGGCTGAAGCCACACCTAATCACCCTGACGGCAGAGACGCCTTGAGTCTGCGCTCTACTGGGAGCAAAGAAATTAAAATGGAAAAACAAGAAAACAAGCACTCTTTAATCTGTTTTTCTCTCAAATGTTTTTTTCGAGCAATGTTCTTTTGGACAAAAACAAAATAACAACAAGAAAACACAAAAGGATGTGGAAAGAGAAAAGGATTTCTGAAATCGATTTGTGGGGAAGTTTGGGTCTGGTTGACAGAAGTATAAAGTACAGCGTTGAGCCTTTAACCATGCTAGCCTGGTGTCTTTGATATCTTGTTAAACCGTAGCTGTTAACCATGGTTAGGCAGTTACAAGCAGTGCTAGTTCCTCCTTTGAAAGACTGTATTGAACTACAGCACACATACTTTGGACGCAATTATTATTATTTGAAACACATCATCGACCAACTGGCAAAACGAGGTGATAAGAGACACAGAGTTGGCGAGAATAAAGGGGCAAACATGTACAAACACAACTGTGGGTTGAATGCACTACTTTTATGACCGCCCAACGTGACTTGTAATTGGGGGAGTCGCCGTGAAGGAAATAAAAAAAATAAAGCGATGATGAAAAGAGAGCGTGTGTGTTGGGGGGGAGAAAAAACACAAACAAGCAGTGAATATTTAATGGACATCCACAGCCTCTTCAGAAATAAATCAATATGGCGGTAGTAAGGTTGGATGGCGTGCACCATGGCAAACTCACTGAGATGGGGGGTGGGTGGGGTGGGGGGGGGGGGGGGGGGGAGAGACCGCGGGTGTCAACCAACAGACCAACAGACGCAGCACACATACACACAGAGTTTGGGTCTGTCTTGACATCTTTGAAGGTTAAAAGATTGTAACTGTCTGTCTGTGTCAATCACACCGTTCAAAGGTCACGGCGAGTCTATTTTTCATTAATTATGGCTTCTGATGTCTGGAGGAGAAGACAAAAGAAGCCCAGAAGACCCGAGCTTCTCCGCACCTCACAGACACCGGCGATGAGGCGATGTTAACAACCAGGCCTCATGGGTAATCAAAAATACCTTGTACAGTTCAAAGTATTTTTCTACATAATTAGTTTTGGACCCGATAAACGAAACTCGTTGTGCTCTTCTAGTTGTGTTCAGTATCGCCATTTTTTGGTCAATACTGTAAATAGTTTTTAATGTACGCACCTCCATCACCAATCATTTTGAATAAGTAGGTCCATGGACCAGAATGGGCAAAGCATTTGACGACATATGAACTATCCTTGACGTTGGAGAACATTAGATTACCTTATTCAGCTATAAGATATTCAAGTCTTACAGAAGTCGAGAGGTTTGTATGTTATTTAGTAGTATCAATAGTGTTAATCGTGTCACTCAGTAGATATTTAAACCATGAATTGCTTTTAAAGCGGCCTTTGTATAAAGAAAGAATGAAAGCTCACCTCTAAGACCTCTCCCTCTTACTTCCCCCAGTAACTCACAACAGAGTGTAAAAGCTCTTTTATAAGATCCTCTCCCTTTTCAACGAATGAACTGTCGCTCTCCCTCCTCTCGTTGCCTAGCAGCGATCTCCACTCTATTCTTTGGACAACTTCCGCAGAAAAAATGAATGTTGTTGGGTCGTTTTTTTTTCAATCAATGAGTACTACTCGTCGATCCAGTCTATTGTCGTGCTGTTTATAATAACACTGTGAAGGACTGAGCACCTTACTCCTTGTCTGTATCCCTCCTGACCTCTTTGAGGAGCGTGCTAAACACTTCTCTGGTGTTTCCGCTACCGCACACGACAACAACACCCACCTTCCTGCTCAGAAGGAAAGGGGAAGGGTGGGGGCTGTGGGTGGAGAGGAGGTGGGTGCTCCCCCCCCCCCGCAAGAAGAAATGGCACACGACCCCGGAGCGCAAAAACAATGGCCGGAGCACTCAGTGCACCTCCTCCTCCTCCTCCCCCTCCTCCTCCTCCTCCTCCTCCTCCTCCTCCTCCTGCCCCCATCTCCTCCTCCTCCCCAGGCAGGACGCGGCGTCGCTCCTGCCTGGCCCTAAAGTGAGCGTCAGGCTCTTCTGGGGGCATGAAATAATAATAACATCCCACTTCCGTTGGCCGGCCAGGGGAGGAGGAGGAGAGAGGAGGAGGAGGTGGTGGAGGAAGAGGAGGAGAAGAGAAAGAAACCGCTCAGAAGGGGCTTTCTATTGTCACCGTGTGCCCCCCAGAGCTATCCCCCCAGCCTACTAGCAGCGCCAGTATATCCCTGAGACTTTAATGGGGAAGACAATGAGTGTGTCCTAAAAGGGCTGCTCCTATGAAACTTTAATCTGAGACCTTGGGCTCCCGGTACACAAGGGGGCAAGGTACTCAAGGTGTGTGTGTGTGTGTGTGTGTGTGTGTGTGTGTGTTTGTGTGTAATCAACCACAGGGACAGGTTGCGGTACTCAACAACTCCCCCTCCTCCCCTTCTGAATTTGTTTGGCAACTCCCTTTTGTAAATTTTCAGAATCCCCTCTCTCCCCCAGGCGTGTCCCTCTCTCTCAGACTCTCTGTGTATCTCCGCCGCCCCCCCGCCCTTGCTATCAATCTCTCTCTCTCTCTCTCTCTATGTCTCTCTCTCTCTCTCTCTCTCTCACTATCTCTCACACTCTCTCTGTCACTCACCCCCCCTTTCTCTCTCTCTCTCAACCCCCCTCTCTCTCTTTCTCTCCCACTCTCGCCATCTCTCGCTCTCTCTCTCTCACCCTTTCTCGCGATCTCTCTCTCTCCCTCTCCCTCTCTTTCTCTCCCACTCTCTCTCTTTCTATCCCACTCTCTCTCGCTATCTCTCTCTCTCTCTCTCTCTCTCTCTCTCTCTCTCTCTCTTCCTCTCTCTCTTCCTGACAAAATGGCACTCCCCCTTCTCCATCCTGAATCTTAATCTCTCTTTGTTTTATCGCCCATTCTCTAGCTCTCTCTCTTTGTCTCTCTCAGGTGGGTCCCTACATCCCCCCCCCCTTTCCTACCAAATGGCACCTTAAATAAAACAAACAGAAGAAGACAAATAGAGGCGGGTAAGGACAGGGGGGGAGGCGGGAGGCTGGTGGTGGAGGTTGGGGGTGGGTGGAGGTTGGGGTGGTTTGGTATGAAAATTGGATTAACACCAGCAGTCTATGGTCGGGGGGCACTTAACAAACGGAGATGCACTTAAGGGAGGCCGCAGGATGATTTGCGACGGAGAGACAGGGCAGGAGAGACGGAGCCTGCACTGCGACCACAGGCCCGGTGTAAGATGTCGTCTACCGGAAGAACGCTTCAGAGCGGCCTACTGGAAGAGGAAGAGTGCCATACACACACACACACACACACACACACACACACACACACACACACACACAGTCTGGAGTCATGAGTGCTTTTCTATCCGGAGGTACGTATTCCCACACCCACACACACACACACACACACACACACACACACACACACACACACACACACGTACACACAAACACACACAGTGCCCTGTAGTGCAGAGGTATAACACTAACATGGACACACATTCTCTATCACACACACACACACACACACACATATGCGCACATTTTAGAAATACATTTTAGTTTGTGGATTGTTTATTTGTTTTTTGATGATGACTTTTTGTCAGTTTGGACTAAATCATTTGCACCAATGTGCATTTGTTTGGACCAAGGTAGTTACATTAGTTAAAAATAATTGTATATTTTGCAATTCCAATACTTTTTAAAATGTTATGTTTCTCCCAGTTCAGTTCCTTCTAATTGCGCTCTAGGACAGTCAGTGATACTAATCAATATGTTAGGTGATTAAATTAGTACACTTATGTAATGGTGAAGAGGTGGTGTTGGGGTGAGGGGAGTTAAACATGTAAATCTTGAATAATTAAAACATAATAATCACCTCAAGCTCATACACAATCTTCCTCTGTTTATGTATGCACGTGTGCGTGTGTGTGTGTGTGTGTGTGTGTGTGTGTGTGTGTGTGTGCATATGTGTGTGTGTGTATTGTTATTATTTAAAATTTCTTGATATAGTTTGAGTTCATTACAAACCCGTGCTGGTATTTATTTTAATATCATTGCTTAATAAATCAACCAATTAACGTTGACCGTGGCGTTTCAGCTGGTGACATTTCTACCTCTTCGTGGAGAGCAATCGATGCTCTGACATCGATTACCTTTCTCGTGCTTTCTAATTATTTTCCTCAAAGTTACCGCCCGTTTGTACGCGGCGAGAGTTGAACGTATGGATTTCTCTCTCTCTCTCTCTCTATTTAATTAAGGCAGGAATAATTCATGGCTGCCTTGCGCTTGACAGCTGGAAAACAATGACATAACATTAGGAAAACATATTTGAGCTAATCGATGCGGTGCGTCGGCGGAGAGAGAGATTTAAGAGAATTCCAAACACTTCTTTATTCCCTGGACCTCTGACGTCAGCGTCTGGAGATGTGTCATGTAGAAAACACCCTTACACACACACACACACACACACACGCACACACGCACACACGCACACGCACGCACACACACACACACACACACACACACACACACACGCACACACACACGCACACACACACACACACACGTACACGCACACACGTACACACACACACGTACACACACACACACATGCACAGAATGGGAGCAGGTTTGTTGAGCTTGTTATGCAAGGCAGCTACACCGACTGCGGTTTAGCAGACACCAGCGAAGGCCAAAGTGGAACCGTGTACTCTAGAAATGGCTTTATGATAATGCTGTGTGTGTGTGTGTGTGTGTGTGTGTGTGTGTGTGTGTTGAGTGTGTGTGTGTTTGAGTGTGTGTGTGTGTGTGTGTGTGTGTGTGTGTGTGTGTGTGGAGGGGGTCTCTGATAGGGATTCCATGAAGCAGTGCCCCCCCCCCCCACCAGAGCGTGTTGTATGAGCGGGGGGTCACCGTTGGCCCTAATCACGGCCGTGACATGACATGCTGTAGGCCGCCCCTCCATGTTAAATATTTATGTCAGCACTGGCGTTCTGCCGGGATGGCTGTCACGCTTTGACACATGCTCGCTCTCTCTCTCTTCCTCGCTCTCTCTCTCCTTCTCTCTTCGATCCTCTCTCGCTCTTTCCCCCTCTTTGATTTTTATCAGCCGTTCCTATTTCTCTTATGATTGAAATTCAACAGTGGGTTAGAGTGGAGGAAATAGGGCACTGCAACAAGGTGTTGTGGATTGTTAGTTTTTATTATTTCAATTTGAAATGTGGCAAATCTTCAATCTTCACTCAGGGACACGCTTTCCTTACATTATCCAGACCTGTACCAGGTAATGTGTGTGTGTGTGTGTGTGTGTGTGTGTGTGTTCTAACACCCCCGTGCGTGCGTGCGTGCGTGCGTGCGTGCGTGCGTGCATGCGTGCGTGCGTGCGTGCGTGTGTGACAGTGTGTGTGTGCGTGGCTCCTCGGGGCCCCCGGTCGCCGCGTGCTCCTGTTAGGGAGATGAAATGACGTGTCCGTCTCCATAATGTGGTGTCAGAGGAGCTGAGTTTGGGTCAGCGTGGATCAGCCCGAGACCCGCCCCTCACCTCTAGCCTGGCTGCGCGCCCCCCCCATGATGGGTGTCAAGGATATTCTAATGAATGTCAGAATACATTTCAGGGGGCCGTGCTCCGTACAAACCACTGGAGTGGCCCGTCTTCTGGGTGAGGGGGCTGGGGGGGGTGGTGGCTGGGGGGGGGGTTGGGTGCCTGCCAAACCCCCACCCGACCACTATGAGCTCCCCCCCAAGCCACCCCTCGCCATGTTCCAAGATGGGTGCAGAGAGGAGGGGGGCGACAGGGGGGGAGTGGGGTTTAAGGAGATTAATCAATGTCAAAATGTCTACCGGCCTTTTTGAAGCCAATAAGGTACACAGTGCCCGGCCATGCCTACAGAACATCACTTTGTCCTGTCGCACGCCCGCCCCTCCCGCCCCTGCACCCCCCACCCCTGCACCCCCCCACCCTCACCACCACCACCACCACCACCACCACCCTTTGCTTTTATTTCTCGCCGTCCTTGACTGCCCCCCTCCCCCCGACGCCACCTCCCCTCCCCTCCTCCCCTCCCCTCCTCCCCCAGCCCCCCCTTTACTTGTCAAAGTCAGGGGGGCGTTTGGCGTGTGGGCGGAGGCGCTGGCCTAGCGGACAGCACTCGGCGGCGCCCTGCTTGACCTATTCTCTGATATTTGACCACTCGCACGCGAGACACTTGCTCTTTGGAGCCGAAATGTCACTGGGGCATGTAGTCAGCTCGCAGACACCTCCGGCAGACAAGTGAATTTACTTTGGTGTGCTACAAGGCAGAAAATACAGGGGCCCCGGAAAGTAGGGGGCCCCCCCGCGGGTAGGGGGGGGGGGGGTTCGGGGGCAGTCGGGGGGCTGGCGGGGGTCTAAAAACTGTCAAACTGGTCGCTAGCGGCTCGATCGCTGCGGACAAAGAGATGATCCACTTCCTGCCATCGGAGATGTCCGTTAAACAGAGAGGACATGAGTGGAGGAGGGGTTCAACTATAATCCAATATGTTGTATTAAAATGAAATGATCAGTCTTACGTAGCTCACCCTGCTGTTTTAAGTGCCACTGATCTTGTGCGACAGATAGGTCAAACAAAGCCAAACATGAGCCAGAATAACAATCAGCCTCTGGCGATGCCAGGCCACCAAATATTTGACCCTTGGCCCCATTGGAACCCTTTGCTCACCCTCACCCACCCTGCTTGACCTTGTTTACAACTCCCCCTCTCCTGCTCCTCTCGCAATATCCCTCTGCGATATACCCCTCACCTCCCCTTCTCCTCTATTCTGCTCTCCATGTTTCACTAAATCAGCATGTTCTTCACTTCAAGTATCACTCCCGCCAGCTCTCTCTCCCTCTCTCTCTCGCTCTCTCTCTCTCTCTCTCTCTCTTCTTCTCTCGCTCTCTCTCCCTCTCTCTGTCTCCCTCCCTCTCCCTCTCCCTCTCTCTCGCTCTCTCTCACTCTCTCTCGCGCGCTTTCTCCCGCTCCCTCTCCCTCTCCATCCCTATCCCTCTCTCTGTGTTTCTCTCTCTCTCTCTCTCTCTCTCTCTCTCTCTC
This sequence comes from Micromesistius poutassou, assembly GCF_964030765.1. Classification (NCBI taxonomy): domain Eukaryota; kingdom Metazoa; phylum Chordata; class Actinopteri; order Gadiformes; family Gadidae; genus Micromesistius; species Micromesistius poutassou. Next base: position 12,125,277 of record NC_140273.1, read on the forward strand.
TCTCTCTCTCGCTGACCGCCAGTGACATAGCATCATGGGAGCGGGAGAGACGGGATTGGAAGTAGCAGTCACATGATTTCTGGTTTGCGCAACCTGCTCAAAGTTTGCAACTAAATGCATGTCTTCAGGCGAGCTGACAGGGGGAGAAGTGGGCGTTCAGTGAACCATGGCAGGACTGCCATGAAATGACAGGAATCATTGGCATACATTTCAAACAGCCTTGCGGTATCCTATTAAAGTGCCACGTCGCTGCTTTAAAACAGACAAGGAGGAATCCGCTTTGATAGATAGAGACTAAAATGGCTTATTGATTTTCCCGCACACCACCTCCTCCATTTTTTTTCTTTGTTAGGAACTTTAGAAAATTAGACCCCAAAACTTGCGTTTTATTTATTTATTTGTGGGGGTGGGGGGGGGTTTTCTTCCAGAATTGCGGTACTGTAGGTAACTTTAGTTTTTTTCCATTTGCTCTTCCCAAGAATTTTGCAGTACGGTTTTGAAGTTGCATAGATTTCACTACTTTTTTGAGGTTGCAATGTTGAGCATTATAAAAAATGGATGAGGGATCTTTGTGCACAAAAATTAAAAATGTATTCTTATTATATTATTTTAGAAAATAATATTCTGTTATCTGTTCATTAACTTTAATATACCAAATTGTTTCATAATAAAAGTAATCCAACATAATAACTTACTTCTGTCCTATTGCATGATTATTCAGTGAGAGCCTTTTAGAAGTTGATGATGACAACACATTTATTTATTAAGGTTTATAATAATTTAAATTTAGATTGAAAGTGGAGATTGAAACCACTTTCAATCTCCATGCTTGGAAGTTGTGTCTTACTTAAAACAGTAATTCACTTGAATGAAGCTGCCTTGCAGGAGAATTTAATCTTAATCAAGGTCTTATCAGATGGTTAAAAAAGACTATGAGAACTGAGGAGTCAGACTGCAAAATAAAATAAAATCCCCCCCCCAAAAAAAAGAATTTCATAATGTTTATTTGTATGTGTGCATTGATCCCCTATTGAATACCTATCTGCACTATAAAAGGTAGACAGAACTAAACAGATGCTGATGAAAAATGTGTTTTACCTGGCTAGCGTCCTTCCAGCGCAGCGCTACGGTATCACCCTTTTAAAGAAGTATTACATTTCATCCATTATCACAGAGGAAGTGCAATAGGAAGTAATGGCACTTTAAGCCGTTTATAGAGCTGTTAGCCAACCTACCGTCTCTCTCTCACCCTGCTCTGGACATTCGGCCATAGCAGATAGGAAAGAGAGGAATAGGATGTTAAAAGCGTATCTCCCTGTATTAGATTGAAGCTCCTGTTTAAGATGAGGTATTAGAGGCTCAAAACCTCCTGGATAAATCCAAAGTCTGAACAGGGGAACTCGATGCTAAATACTCCAATCACACGAAAAGTGAATTCTCTCTCCGAGGCATATCTTTTCATTCCTCTTTAGTCTTAAAAAAAATATAAGCCATAACATCCAATTAGATGTGTTGCTTTGGACGTATTGACTGATGGCACGGCTAATTAAATTAACATAATTAATTAGACCTTGATTAGGCTGTATATCTATGGCCGTGGAAGCGCCGTCACTTTCGATAAGAACGACACACACACAACCTCACACCTAATCCAATGCAGCTTTCAACCTTCTCCATCCGCCAGTTGTGGATCCGCAGATCTATGGGATCAGCCCGTGGAGTGTATGGAACTGGCCCGGGTCCTAACAACCTTGTCAGATCCTTAGTGCAGGGCAGAATAGAGACTGTGTTCTGGGCCATCAGTTTCATACGCCGTCCATTATAAGCCGGGGCTGAGAGGTGCTGAGGAGCCCACATAGCAGGGGATATGCTCCTGTATCCCATTTTGGTCTGTGGCAAAATAATTTGGTCAGGAATTCTTTTCCACCCCCCCACTCAAATCTGTGTATTTTGGCCCATCAGCTTCCACCCACACCGTTTTAACCCGGACAACATCCAGCCCTGTATATCAATAAGATAAGTTAAATTGTGGCTGCGCTTTTCTTTTCCATCAAAAATGTATCCGATTGAATATCAATCTCCCACGACCCCATATTAGACACATTTAAGTGAGGTCCTGACCCCAAGGTTGGAAACACTGCTGTTAAGCAAGACAACAAGCCAGAGAAGATGATAGATGACCCTGTCATACCATCACGTCTCGTTAGAATCCATGTTGTGTGGCAAGTCAAAAAGTCAAAGTCTTTCATCATCAGATGTGCAGGATCACACAGTCGTGCTGAAATGTTAAATTATTACGACTAGACAAGGGTAATCTACACTCTACAGCTACAAAACACACAGTAGTGATAAGAAATGTAGAAAAAAAGAAGCTAAAGTAACAAAGGTAAGTCTAAACGTGTTTGATTGTGTGTGTGTGTGTGTGTGTGTGTGTGTGTGTGTGTGTGTGTGTGTGTGTGTGTGTGTGTGTGTGTGTGCGTGTGTGTGTGTGTGTGTGTGTGTGTGTGTGTGTGTGTGTGTGTGTGTGTGTGTGAGGACCAAGTAGGACTTCAGAGGATAGAGAGGGGAGAGGGCTGGTGTGGTGTCATTTCCAGCAGCAGAAGCAGTGACGGAGATTGAAAGTGAGTTTTAGGAAGATAAATGGCTTACGGGGCCAACCTCTGACACTGTGTGAGTACCTGCTCTGATGTAGCATGCCACGGGGGGATTCTGGGGAGAAAGTGATTATTCGGGGGCCGTTTTGGTTAAGTCCTGCTTTGTTTGGTCAATAGGTTGTCAGATTACACTCATTTGCATGTCAATGAATTGAGAAAGCAGGATCAATGGAGAAACAGACAAAGGATGTTTTGCCCTAGAATTAATATATTGTATTGTATATTGTTTTGATTGATTTGGTTTTAATTTTATTGCTAAAATAATTTCACAAATTTAGACTTTCTGTAACAAGTATTTATACTAGAGCACAATCAGACCACTCCACATATAAAACACTATTTCAATGTTTGCACTAGAGTTTATTGTGTATTTATAAATGTATTTCAAATGGATCTTAATTTTATGACAATATTTTGTAGCATTATTGTAACTACTATTTTTTGCCTTATAATGAAACAAAACTTCATTGAAACCAGGCTATTTATTGTCTTTCCAAAAAAAAAAGGCCATGGTTAAGAGATTTACTATTGTTTGATATTTTGAAGTTACACAAACTGTGTGTGTGTGTGATGTGTGTGTGTGTGTGTGCGTGTGGGTGTGTGTGTGTGTGTGTGTGTGTGTGTGTGTGTGTGCTCCAACAAAATTAGTGGTGTGTGTGTGTGTGTGACGGTAGTACATAAATGTATGTGTGACGGCAGAGTGTGTACATGAGTGTGTGTGTGTGTGTGTGTGTCGATATCATGCATGTGTGTGGGTGATGATACCATGTATATGTGTGTGTGTGTGTGTGTGTGTGTGTGTGTGTGTGTGTTTGTGTGTGTGTGTGTGTGTGTGTGTGACGGCAGTGTGTATATAAGTGTGTGTGCGATAATGTGCATGGGTGGGGGGATGTGGATAGTGGGTGATGTAGCGGCCGGGCGGGGTGGGGGGGGGGGGGGGGGGGGGGGGGGGCGGTGATGTAGGGGGGGGTGGGTGGGGGGGTGGGGGGTGGCTGGTGGTAGTGAGTGTCTCCACTCCTAACAGCCCCAGCGGCCCCGCGCCGGGCCTGGTGACAGGGCTCTGTCTCTCAGCCACACTCCACTGGCTCCCGCTGACACTCAGCTGTCAGGGGGGTGCGGCCTCCACCGCCGCCCCAGCATGCTCTACAGCTTCACCCAATTAACTCCCTTTCACTCCACATCACGCCAAAGAGCTTCATAATAGGTGGTCAAGGTGCAGCCGAGGGGGCCTGGGAGGCGCGGCTGCGGCGCACCGCCTTCCACCGCGCTGACGGCGACGGAGACCCCGGCTTCTGCTGGTGGAGTAAACACACACACGCACCAGCGCGCGTGTGGGCGCGCTGGAAAAACATGCACGCGCACATGTGCACGCTCGCTCTCTTTGCTCTCTTGCGCACACAAAACAAACACATGCGGTCGGGACGCCATGCATGGACTCACACACACACACACGCACACGCGCACGTGCACGTGCGCGTATACGTGGCGAGTGGCGAACAAACACACATGCATTGCTGATCCTGTTCACCACTCTGGCCCCATGTGCCCCGTCTCTCAGTGGTGTGGTGTCTGGGTGGGTATGTGCCAGGCCTCTGCCTGTTGGCAGGGACAGTAGGGGCCCATATTAATATGGCATAATTAACTCCTGCGTGTGTGTGTGTGTGTGTGTGTGTGTGTGTGTGTGTGTGTGTGTGTGTGTGTGTGTGTGTGTGTGAATCAGTGTGTGTGTGCCTTTCTGTGTCTTTGGGCGATTACACTCATGTGTGCACGTGAGCGCACGCGAGTTTCAAACTCCTGCATAGCACACGCCAGTGTGTAACTTTACGTACGTGTGTGTGAGTTCTTTGTGTGTGTGTGTGTGTGTGTGTGTGTGTGTGTGTGTGTGTGTGTGTGTGTTTGTGTGTATTTTTCACCCCGTTCAATATTGTGTTAAAAAGCAACTCAGTCTCTGTTAGAGGCCGGCTGGGCTGGAGAGCGTGGCAGACGTGGCGAAAGCTGACCCCCTGCTGCGCAACCAGGCAGGTGGAGGAGGAGGTGGAGTGAGCGCTTGAAGCTTGTCAGCTCCACTCAGGCTAGCACTGCTTCTCCTACCACTGTGTGTCCTTCCTATTTTTTCCCTTGTGCCGGTTTGCGAAACTTTGGAAAACATCCTCCTTAATAGGAGCCGGGGCCGAGCAGCTCTTCCATCTATCAAGCTGTGTTGCGGGGCGTCAGAGAAGGGTCTCGCTTTGACAGAACGTCTCCACTCGAACAGCGCAGCGCTGCTTCTCCTCATCCTAGCCTACTGTGTAGCGCTAGCTGACCTCTCCGCCCCCCCCCCCCACACACCCCCACACCCCCCTTCAGCTGGCCTTCAGCCTTATTCCATCTCCATAGTTCCACCTTGCTACACCTGGCCCTTGATTGACAGCCACCTGTCGTAGTCTGCCTTAATTGCCTTCTCGACCAATTGCACACTGGAATGTTGCCCTGGCGTTTCAGCCCTGCTCGAGAGGAAGTTGAACCTGGAGTTCCTTTTGTGAGCGCAGAGGAGTTGGGAGACTCAACACTCAACACTATAAAACCCCACAAGATTATTTATATATAAAAAATATATATATATATAAAATCAGCGAGACTGTAGATGTAATCTATCATCGCTGGAATATAAAACCGAATATAGAAAACAAATCTGGAAATATTATCAAACGGGAATGACAGATGGTGATCAGGTGGTGATCAAATAAATGAACAATAACAACAATGAATCGTAAAATTGCAACCAAATGGAAGTGAAATATGGAATGATGAAAATCAAATATACTGTAGAATGACAACCGAAGGGCACTGAATAAAACCACATCCGAAAAAGACTGACATATAAAATCCCAAACTGGTGACAAGGTCAATAAAATCAAGTAGTTTTTTCAAACCATTGTAAGTGAAAAATGGAACACTCTAGTTGGATGCTTTTATTGATGAGCAAAGTTATTTTGGAATAGAAAAAGTTTTCTATGAGTGTTTGTTTGACTCATAAGTAATGTCTCCCACCCAAAATTTCCCCTTAAATAGGTAATTTCTTAGAGGAATTTTGGGAAATATTTTGAAATTCCCCAATCAACAGTCGCAACAATCCATGCCTGCTCCGTTCTGACAAAATAAAACAATTCCTAGCTGTCGGGCCCTTTGGCCTTCCAAATCTGAACAGTATTGATTGGGGATATTGACCAGCTTGCAGCTACCCATATTTTAAGCACACGTTGAGCTGAAATTATATCTGACCTTAAAACCTAGACTCCCCACGGTTCCCCATTACTATATGATGAGTGAAGATAAATGCAGTTTAAAAATGAACAATATACAGGTATGAACATATTGTTTGCAATACTTGCAGTAACAGGAAAATGAATTATTAAAATGAAAAAATAAGCCTTTTTTCACTCAACTAAATAAATCGCCTTACTTCGTTATGGTTCTTCTTAAGGGTAAGACACTCGATATTCTTCGACCGGGCCCTTTGCTAACTTTGTGTTTTGTCACTGAGAGTGGAAAGTTTGAGGTAGTTAAAAGTTTGCTTAGTGTCTGAGAAGTGAGGAGTGCTGTAGCCTCGGTGTTATGCCATCTGATTGTAGTGCTGAAGTAAGACTAAGCCTTAAATCAGCCAGAGTTCTCTGATGACCTCCTCCGCTGGGATTTTTTCAA
>NC_140273.1:12134111-12136611 GCF_964030765.1 Micromesistius poutassou
CTCTCTACCAACCCAAGGTCCTGTCAACTTTAAGTCACCGTAAAAAAAAAGGTCTGTATTGTGCATTTCATAGGGCGCCTTTATAAAGTCTCAAAAACTGGTGCAGGAGTCTGGGAAATCTCAGATTGCTGTTTTTCTGCCACATGTGTTTTTGCAGCTTCCCAATAGTGTTGTGTAGCACAGGGGAGAAGAGACAGAAAGGACAAGAAGGGGAGAGGTGAGGAGAGAGAGCGATGGGTGTACTTAACATGAGATAAAGAAGAGATAAGGAGAGGAGAGATTGCCAGGGATAATAAGACATTTAGGGGAAGAGAGCGACAGAGAGAGATAGAGAGACAGAGAGAATGAGAGAGTGAGAGATAGTGAAGAAGGAGAGATAGCGAATGAGAGAGAGTTAAAGGTAGATGCAGACGGAGACAGGCAGGGCAAAAAGACAGAAAGAGAGAGAAAGAGAGAGAGAGACATATAGAGAGAAAGAGAGAGAGAAGCACAGAGAGAGATTTAGAGGGTGAGAGGAAAAGTGAGAGAGGGAAAGAGGGAGAGAGAGAGAAGGGGTGGGGGAGAGAGAGAGAGAGAGAGAGAGCCAGTGCAAGTAAGAAAGAGAAAGAGAAAAACTGAGAGAGCAAGAGAGAGAGAAACAGTGTGAGGGATAGGGCGAGAGAGAGGAGTAATCATTTTGAGAGTAATGTACTTGTCAGATTTGGGGGCGGAGTGACAGAAAAAGTCCCCAACTGTTACTTTGCTGTCGACAGGAATTTAATGTTGGCCGTTAAGACCGAAACCGCACAGTGGGAGAAGGGACGGAAGAAAGAAGGAGGGAAGAGGGAAAGAGGTGAAGAAATATCCCCCCCCACCTCCCTTTCCTCTCAGTCCTTCGTGTAAAACACACAACCTCTGTCTGGCTGCTCTCTCGCCCACCTGAGGGACACATGAATGTCCTTTCCACTCCCACACGGGTACACACACACACACACACACACACACACACACACACACACACACACACACACACACACACACACAAACACACTATAGGCCACATACACATGGACACAATCACACACGACACAGATACACACACACACACACTAGGACACATACACATGGACACAATCACACTTACGTACACACACACACACACACACACACACACGCACACAGATGTAACACACTCACACACAAAGCCAAATGGTCCCACTCCTTGCGTTTTGGTTTTCTTTGGTCATGGTCCCAGGGTGATTTCCCATTTTGCGTCTCTGATTAAACCAAGCTGGACGGTGCTGGAGGGGTGGGGGGAGGCCACGCTGGACGGTGCTGGAGGGTGGTGGAAGGATGGATGAGGGGGGGGGGGGAGTGGAGTCAGTGCCAAGATCCCAGTGAGCTGCGACACACTGTTCCAATCCAGTCACACCGGCTGCTCCCTCCCACCTCCTCCTCTGCTCTCCCCTCCTCTGTGTTCCTCCTTCCCCTCCTCTCTGTGACTCCTTCCCCTCTCTCCCTCTCTCCGCTCCTCGTTTCCTCCTCCTCCCCTCAGCTCTCCCCTCTCTAACTCCTCACCTCACCTCGGCTCTACGCCTCCCCTAGTCTCTTCTCCTTACCTCCTCCCCCTCACCCTCACCTCATCTCCTCCCCCTTATCGTTATCTCCTCTCCTCGCCTCCAGACCTCCTCGTCACCTCCTCTCCTTTCCACTCTGTAAACACTCTCCACTTTGTAGACAGTATCGGCAGAGGAAGAAGCCAGCGACATAATGAATAAATAGATCATCATCATTTCAATTGGGCCAGGAGCATGTGGTGAGGTGCTGCTAACACACACAGCCCCCCAGGTTGGACTAAGTCAGTGGGGAGTTGAGAATGAGAAACCAGGGGGGCCACAGGTTCCTATGTGGGACTCAACCACGACCGCGTGGAGGTGACCAAACTCAAACCAAACCAAACTCACTCAAACTACTCAGACTGTATGACCTGTTGAACACTCTCTATCACTTTGCTGTAAACACACAGCTTAAAACCGTTTTTATTTGAGGGATCAAGATGGATGATCTAAGTTATTGCGCTGGTATATGACACGGCTACTGAAGTGCAACAGAGGTCCCATATATGGTGAAACATTCGGAAAATACGTGTCAGAAGAATATCTTTAATCCTTCTATTTAAATGTTCAGAAAATAATGGTGATCAATATTCAAATATGGTTGAATATTGGTTAAGTTTTATTTATTTTTTTATGCGGGATTGGATCACAGTCTAGACTGTTACACATCACAGGATCAGCCCCCAGCCCCCCCAACAGCCCCTAACATCTGCACTTAGTGGTTCCATTCACACACATCACAAGTGGGATAGATTAGCCTCACTTGCATATTTGTATGCGCCACACAACAGGAAGTGAGTCCATGTAAAATGTCAGTAAGCTCTGAGTCACACAAATGCGTGTGTGTGTGTGTGTGTGTGTGTGTGTGTGTGTGTGTGTGTGCGTGTGTGTGTGTGTGTGTGTGT
>NC_140273.1:12146611-12155348 GCF_964030765.1 Micromesistius poutassou
GCCCTGCAGTGCTCTTTGACCTGGGGAGAAGGCAAAACAACATCAATGGTAATTCCCCTTCAAACACATTAAACTGGGATGACCTGGATCCCAGCGAGCCACTCTGAGTGGACCTGCATTGATTGCGCAGACCAAGAAATCCATGAATAAATTTAGCGCTAATTGATTTCTTTTTTTTTTTGCTCCGAAGAAAAATAAATCTCTAATTCTCAGAGTCAAAGCAATGAAGGTGTTATATGGCGTTGGAGATAACTGGTTTTAATTTGCTTCGGATTAGACAGGAAATACAATTTTATGAACCAGAAATATCAACGCAAAAAACGATTTGGAGTTTGCATTGTCCACTTCAGCTCACCCGATGTTTGCACTGTAGCCATAAAGTTGCATCATGTAGAGACTTGACATGGGTCAATAAGACCCTTACCTTCAGCTCTGCGGCTAAACAGCCCAACCAAGCAAACAAATAAAATCATAGCATTGGGAGGTTGCTGCAGCAACATGGTCCCAAAATTAGCACATTCGGACGTCAGGATTCCTACTTGGTTTTAATTGCTTTCTGCGGGGTTTGGCCTGATCGCTGGGAGGGAACATGTGGGCCACATCTGCATTACATGTCAGTGTGTTGTCAATATCGGACAACAACATTAACATGAGGACTGGAACTGTAAGCCTAGGGTGTAAAAAACGCCATAGTAGAGAATATACAAAGTGTGTTTGGAAAAAGTGTATAAATAACAATGTTGTTTTTTTCCCTTTAATTGCACATTTTTCATACTGTATGAATAGGGTTAAAATGATTTTCTAGTCGTCTGTAGCTCAATAGTTTTTATTAGTTTATTTTGGATTTGCAACCCCAACATATTCAAAGAAAGCACTATCCTTATTTAGACCAAAAGAAACCACTGCTAAATGAAGTTGAAATAGTTCAACATCTAGGCCTATTCAATTCTCATAATTTATTCATAAAATAAATGTTTTTCATCCAATTCTAAATGTTTAAATTCTGCCTCACAAACAACAGTAGAAATCATTCTATAATAAACAAATCAACAGGTTTGTATTGTGTTTTATTTGTACACATTCAACTTCTAAGTTAGATCTTATCAGTTAAATAACACCATAAATGTATGTTATATTATAAAGATACATTTAGTTGTCAAACAATATGATCCGGCTTTATGTCAGTAAGAATTGCTGAGGAGTCTATTGGTACGGTGAAGATTCAGGTATCATACTGCCACCTACTGGTGAGCATTTTATCATTCCGTTAAAAGGATTGTTCGTACGTGCCTCAACAATAACGACGCGTATTAAAAACGTCTAGGAAGTCGAGGAAATTAAAAGAAAAACAATCAATGACAGAGATTATAATCATCCGTCCCTAATATTCGACAATCCTTGTTATTAAATTCCCCCTGCCTATACTTTTCAAGACGACATACATCCTCCTTCACACCCTAACTTAACACAGCACAGCCCAGCGTCCTACTCTTTTGAAACACACAAGAACTGATTATGGTCTATTAAGACTTCCAGCCACAGACAAACCTCAAATGCCCATTTGTGTGTACAAAGAAGAGGCGTTCCTGAAGTGTCCCATTAGGTTTGATGGATGACTTGGGGATATAATAGGGCTGGCATTAGCCGTGCAAATAACCCAGCCTTGACAAAGTCCCTTCTCTAGAACATCTGGGATGCCCCAGAGATCAAAAGCCCTTTGCGTCCTTGGGCACTGTTTACATTGACGATGTACTGCCCGTTCGCAGTGTGGTAGTACAATACATAAACGTCCATTCAAGCAAGTCATCATAATTATCTACATGTTTTTTTCCTTTTTATTTGGACTGTCATCCTCCGCTTCACTGTGTAATTGGCTTAAGTGTTTTCTTGTTTTTTCTTTGTTGCTGTGGGTACATCTGGACCAACAGTGGATTATTTACAGAGTCCCAGGCTCTTTGATAGCACTATGGTAGTGAAACGTAACTAAGCGTGTAGACGTCTAAGTACACGAAGATGATGGATGCTGTGAGTATTTTCTGACTGGTGTTTTTCATTCCGTCTCCGCACAGTTCCCCCTCCCCATTTTCCTGAAGGGCATCGCAGACCGCATGGCATGTGACCTCCGGTCCCTGCTACGGTTCTCCCCCTAATTCCCCAGATTAAGAAAGACTGTTCTTAAGTGAATGGAACATTTATGTGGCCATTTTGTTTATGCGAAGGCAAATGTGGTAACACTTGTGAGTTTATAACGTGTACGCAGGGCCTCACCGCAGAGAGATGTGTGTCCGCAACGCTATTCATATGAATGAAAAAGCCAGTGAACCCGTGGTTATTTGAAGTAGGTTATTATTTTTCTTTTCTTCCGTTTGTCAGCCTGTTAATAACATCGTCAAAGTCACTCAATATTTTATCGCTGTAAAAGCGTGTCATTTGCTTACGTTGAGTGACAAGCAGGCGTTTAAAGCCCATATCCCCAGACAACCACCCCACAACTGATATAAACAGTCCATTTCATTTCCCTAAACCCAACCCAAATACAAAACAAACCTCATTAATGCTGAACTCTGAAAGACAAAAACACAACCATGACATCTGGAACAGCGAAGAAGGAAAACATGTCTTATTTTGAGACCCTCTCTCCGTGCAGCTCTGTCCTGGGCCTCTTGAGTGTCTGCCATTTCTAAATCTCCCTCTCCACCTCCCCGAAGACTATACATCTGCCTCTCAAACCCCCGTGCACCCCTCCACCAATAGGGGGATAGGAGGAGTAGGGTGGAGGCAAATGACAAAATCATGGGTGGGGGAGAGTAAAAGGAGTACAGGCTTGTGGGAGAGGGGGGGGGACCCAGGGTCGGGGTATGTGTAGGGAGGGGGCAGTGACACAGAGGCACATCTGCCAGGGTGCATGCGATCCATCTGCCCCCTGGCAGATGTGCCTGTGTCACTTTCCCCCTCTCACCCAACCACCACCCCCCCCCCCCCCCCCCCCCCCCCCCAAATGTAACCACACCGCAGATGTTTGGTGTCAAGGCCGTGGCTGTCCCGCTAGTGCCCTGTGCACGTTCACACTCACATTTAGAATGCAAACGCACACACACGCCCACACGAGCACCCACCCACACACACATTTACACCATCGCATCACTCATCAGCAGTGCTGCTAACATTCTGTGCATATATTTCAAGACCCTTATCTTGGTATTGATTTTCTGTAAGAAGAGTGCAATATAAATAAAGTTTGAGTATTATCTCGATAAAAGTAACAGGTCAAGGGAGGATCACCTCACATTTCAAGGTAATGTGACTCTTTCTCAGCAGGGGACTACAGTCAAGATACATATGATATTTATTTTGTCGTCCCTACTCCGGAGCTTTTGCATTCTGACAGGATGTTGGTCAAAGCCCTTCATTTGGCAAGAGATACCCTTTTGAGCTTTTTATGATCTTTTGATGATGATATTTTTTGTCGGTCGAGTGTAATGGCGGTGCTATTATGAACTACCATTTAAAAATATGAATGCTCTCCTACGCTGTGCAAAACAACTGTAGCTGGTGTTTCTTTTGAATGCATACATGACTACAGGCTGATCACAAGATTCTTACTTCATAAAATAAAACAAATTACCTCACAGATCTGAATTTACCTTGTCCTCCACTCCCTGATTTCTGCCTCGCCCACAAAAAATACAACGATCAGTTATGCAATTCACAGCCATCAAGTGCTTAAACACAGAGAGAGAAGAAGAGAGGCTCCTGCTCAGAACCAGACCACTTAGTGGTAGGGGCCTTCTTTAAGAAAGAGAGTTGCACAATCTTTGGAGATCATTCTCCAGGCCCTTTTTCTCCTCTTGTGGAGATGCCCAAGCAGATAAAAGCGAGCACTCGGGTGGATTAAAGTGCTCACAACGCATCAGCATCAAACCACTGGAGTTTTTGCCCTCTACATTTTTCAGCCAGTCAATAGATCTAAATATTTTACTGTGCCCCGGCCGATTTTTTATTGTTTGATGTTTTAAAAATGTGTGAAATGAAAGCAAATTCATTAAAAGAAGAGGGGGGGAGGGGAGACGAGGGGGGCCCCCTTACGATGAGCTTTGAAAGTTGAGTTTAACTGGGATATTGATCATTCTCTTTCTTCTGTGACAACGGCCACCAGGGAGGCTGGAGGTGTCGGTGGATGAAGGCTCACTGCCAATAACCCCAGACAAGTGTGTGTGTACACACTGTAGGTGAGGCTGGGGGGATTACGAGGATACAGACTCACCGACACACACACACACACACACACACACACACACACACCCACACACACACACACACACACACTAACTTTCACAAACACATACACGTGGACATGCACACTGTGATAAAAGAGAAAATAAACAATTTATTGCGAAGAAAATGACCAAACAAACAAGACATACTCCTGCCTGATTCACTTTCCGTCAATGATTGCATTTTTTTTTTTTTTTTTTGGGCTGCTGCTGCTTAGATTTAACATTAATCAATTCAGACGAAGGTAAACATGTAACTTAGAGATAAAAAATGGGGAGGAGGGATGGAACATACAAAATCAAGATGAAATATCAGAAAGGAATACCTTAAATGATATGAAATAAGCACTAGGGTAAAACTAAAAGTTGTGGCCTATTGCCAAAAAAATATTTAAGAGCATGATTTAAGTCATGATTTAAGTAATTGATTTATGGACTTATTTAGGGATCGATTTAAGAACAGTATATAGGGACTTGATAGGGACTTATAGGGACTTATTTAGGGATAGTTTTAAAGACATGAATTAGAGAATTGATTTAAGGACTTTATTTAACATCCTAATTTTAGAGCATGATTTTAGGACACAATTTAAAGACTTGATCATGATTTAAGGACACAATTTAGGGGAATAATTTAAGAGAAGCTCTGAAGATGTGTGCAATTTAGAACTGAATGTTAGTCCTCATTTGTAAATTGTGTTGAATAAAACTGCTAAATGACAAAATGTAAAAGAAATAAAAATGTAAACACAATTTTTACAACGCAGTTAGAAAGAACATGAATGGTGTTAAAAAAAACAAACTCTTTCACACAAATTACAACAATTCAAAAAAATATACGCTCCCCTCGCCAGCGTTCCCAAGCTCCTTTTAATAAGTGAACCCACTGTTTCAGCTTCAATTCAAATAATAGGAGATTTAAAGAAATGTGTTCGGTGCTGTGAGTTCTAGGAAGTACGGGGGACACCTATGGTAAGGCCCCATGGGAACTTTGTACAACACATCCTGTTGTATCTGGGTATGCCTTTCCCAAAGCATTTTGACATCACAATGTAATGAAAATAATGCAATTTCAGTTCGGAGTAGAACATACCCAAGCTGGTTTGCGGAGACTAGCAAAACGTTTTTAAAAAGTTTTCTTTAAATTAAGGTGTTATTTTAACAACGGTGACAACATGCCATACATGCCTTTATTGAAGATCATTTTAGACATATTACCACGTTTAAAAACATAAAATATTTTGGGTTCACTGACCCTTTAAATAAAAACAAAAATAATTAAATCCTAGTCTGAATCAACCTTATTTAATCATTGTGTGGCCTTCCCCCTTGCCCTTTCCTACTTTATTAACCATACACAGGTCTTTGGCACCCCCACCTTCCCCCTCTCCAGTGGAGGTCTCCCCATCTCATGGGGTTATCTAATGGAATTACCATTGTGGAGATGAAGCGACGGCCAGGAAATTGTAGAGAGGGAAGTACATTATCCAGAGGTGATACAGGTCCTTCCATCTAAATGCAGGCGCTGCACGGACAGACCTCTTGGGCAATCAGTTTCTTGGCCCGTGTCAAACCGAGCTAGGCTAGGTTGTCTTGGTTTTGGGTGGCGGGTTTAGCGACGGGTGCAAGCGAGCAAGCTATTCAAGAGGATAAACTTTCTGCATTTGAGTGGATTTTTGTTTATTACCCAGCTTATGGTGAGAAAACAATGTCCATTTTGGTAAAAAATACTCAACTAAGATTTTGCCTACTAATATGAGAAACATTTTCCAGGAACACTACAAATAAAAGTGGGCTCTTGCCAAATTACCGAAAATTAACCGTTATTTACACTCTGTGTTAATTCCACATTAGCTTTAAAATATTCTCGAGCATCTGAATAATTGATCTGTGTTTTTCTCCTTTTTGTCTCTGGTTAGTAAGTAACTGATTCCTACAAATGAAGTCATAAAATTCCAAAGTAGTTAAATAGATTAAAACATGTTTATTTCTTTGATAGATAACAAATACCTTTTATTGGCTGGATGAAACAATAATGTACATGCTTTTCTATACTGACAATATGCTCTTTCTTCTGCAGATCACAGGGGGCAGGGGGCCAAATGGTGATGCTCCCGCCTTTTATTGACAGCCCGTAGTTGATTGGCGTCTGTTCTACACACCTTGGCAAGAGGGGGGCTGGGGTTGAGGTGGGGGTTAGGTGGAGGTGAGCAGGGGTGAGGCGTGCGGCAGTGGCAGTGTGGCGCCCACTGGGCTGCTGCTGTTGAACAGAGGGGAGAGAGATGGAGGGAGATGGAGATATGAAGAGAGAGAGCATTAGAGGGGGAGGGAGAGATGGAGATGATGAGAGAGAGCATTAGAGAGAGAGGGAGGGATGGAGAGATGGAGAGATAAGGAGACAGAGCATTATAGAGAGAGATGGAGACATGAAGAGATGAAGAGAGAGAGCATTAGAGCGAGAGGGAGGGATGGAGCGATGAAGAGAGAGAGTGTTAGAGAGAGAGAGAAGGAAGGATGGAGAAATTAAGAGAGAGAGCATTAGAGAGAGAGAGAGAGAGAGAGAGAGAGAGAGAGAGAGAGATGGATGAAGAGATGAAGAGAGAGAGCATTAGAGAGATAGGGAGGGGTGGAGAGATGGACAGATGAAGAGAGAGATAGAGGGATGGATGGAGAGATGAGAGAAAGAGCATTAGAGTGAGAGGGAGAGGGAGGGAGAGATGAAGAGAGAGAGAAAGTATACGAGGGAGAGAGCACTAGAGAGAGAGAGAGAGAGAGAGAGAGAGAGAGAGAGAGAGAAAGACAGGGTGAACACAGGTGTCCTTCATAACTTCTCCACGTGTGGCTTTACCCCCAAGTGACCTGTCAAGGTTTGTCCGTTCCCCTTCCTCCTCCCTCCCTCCCTCTCCACCACCACCAACATCTCCTCCTCCACCCCGTCCTCCCTCCCTCTCCTCCTCCTCCCCCCGCCCCCCTTCACCACCACCTCCACAACCACCTCCACAACCACCTGCTCCTCCTCCTCCTCCTCCTCCTCCTCCTCCACCCCCTCCTCCCTCCCTCTCCTCCTCCTCCCCCGCCACCGCCACCTCGTCCTCCCCCGCCACCACCACCACCACCACGGCTGCTGTACTGCTGCAGGGTCATGGATGACACCGGGGCCCGGGCCAGACGTGACAGCACAGCTTGCCCGCGTAATGACAGAGGGCCCCGGCCTCAGCTCACACCTGGCCACCCTGCAGCCGGGGCAGGGCAGCACCTCACTGGGGGAGAGAGAGAGAGAGAGAGAGAGAGAGAGAGCCACCACCAACACCACCACAGCCATGTTGGATAGACAGATGTTGCGGGGAGGAGACGGCGGAGACAGCTGCACTACAGGGACCCCTCTGCGTCTCTCCATCCTCTGTGGTAATTGAAAAGCGTGTAAGAGGTCATCGGCGCGGTGCAGCTCGTCCCCTGCCCTCAGCGCGGTGTACCTCTCAGGCAGAACATGACAAACACAACACCGCCACATGACAGCTTCCAGCCTCCATTAAAGCGCCGCTTAAGAGACGCATACTCGAATGTGAAACAGTCCTCACTTTGATAGCGAAAGGAGAGTGTGTGTGTGCGTGTAAACACTGGTCGGGAATAAATCTGCATACATAAAGAGATCTGTCCCATCTGCTGGGGGCCGTGATTAGAGGGGGTCCCCCAGGGAGTTGTAATCATTGGGGCCATTAAAGAAACAATGTTTTGACATTTGCTCACCAAATGAAGGACTCTAAACGGTGCGTGCGTGCTAACAAGTCTGAAGCTGTTAGGTCAGCATAAGTTTTATTAAAACATGCGTTAGGTTTGTTGTTTATTTCACTGCGGCCAAAGATTATTTGGAATTATGTTTAGAAGGAGAATAACGAAAGCCATCCGTCGCTTTGAAACCCCTTATCCCGTCTTTTGAAAGGAAGTGACGATCACGTCACCTCGTCCCTAACAAGAACGCAAATACCTCTGCAGAGAATCAGCGTCATTCCCGCATGAAGTTTTGGAATCATGAAAACTAGAAGTATCACATTTTTTATATTTCAGGACAATGTGTGTGTAGTATCCTTTTCAATTATTATTTTATATATATCAAAAAGGAATCAATACTAAACAATGAGCACACACTTAAACAAACCAGTTTCTTTTTCGAAGGACTTGAATGAAGACGTCACAGAAAGTGTGTATTCCACAAACTGAACACCAAATTCTAAAAGTTTATCTGGAACACTGAGGGGTGAGGAGGAGGAGTAAAGTCCAGCTCTTGCAGGCCCCATGTTTCCAGTTTGACTGTGGTGGGCTGCTGCCAATAACCAAGTTACCCACAATCCCTACACAAAACCACACAGCGCTGGCACAGTGCGCTGTCACAAATGATGTTATGATTCTGAGTAAATGCAACTGCTTCTCCGTCTAGCGTAGCTCTCTGTCCAGTTTGCTGTAGC
>NC_140273.1:12155548-12165548 GCF_964030765.1 Micromesistius poutassou
GATGAAAGTTTTTTGAGCAAATCAAATGACAGACAGACATAGACATACAGAGACTCTGTCCACTATAGTAAGATGTCATAAAGAAACATGTAGAGGTTAGTCATCTTGCTCAAGGGTATCAACAGGCATACTGCAGACATTGGTGGTTCAATTCGTTCAGAGAAAGCTAATTGGTAAATAATTGGTTAATTGACAGTAGGAAAATGTACATTGAAAGAGTAAAATTAACGTCACAAGATTCTGAATCACATAGTTTGCTGGACATTTCTACTGGAAACTCCAGAGGTCAGAAGCTTAGCATTTGTAAACTCGGCAACGGCCGTTCATGTATGTTGTAAATTTGTGTGGCCAGAGAGGAGCATCAAGTGGTGAATAATTCATCCCAGTTAAGCCCATTAAGATGATTTTTGCGGACACTTTTTTGATGTTACAGGCTGTGTATGATCTCGTGGTGCTTTCTGAAAAGATCTGGCTCAAAGTACGGTGTCTGTTTTCACCCCGAAGCGACAAGGATCAGCCCGCTTTTGTGTTAATTCTTCTAAATTGTACAGTAAGGGGGTCTCCAAGACATCGATCCATTAGTATTTCACAGTTCTGCGAGAGAACATATCTGTATTCCTCGACGACCAATCAATGATCAAAAGACACTGAGATACTGAAGGGGAACCTCTCAGGGGAAGGTCACAGATTAAATCATTTCACCGCTATCAAAGTTTCATCTCTAAAGTTGACGAACTTGATTGCGGATGACTTTGGGAAAAAAGGTTGACTGGAGAATTGCCATTTCCTACTCTTTACTAATTCATATGAAATGAATGTTGTTTACTGATTTCTCTGCAAACACGTACGGTCAATCCTGATTCCTCCCATCTTTTTTTTCTTTTTTTCTCCCCCCTTGAATTTCACCACCGATTTTGGGATGTGATGCAAGCGAACGCAATGGCCAGCAGCAGGAACTAGGGGTTGTAAGGTTTTCAGACAAAACAAACATAAAGCATCACAACAGAAGAGCATTTGAATGCATGGTGTAAAAATAAACAACACGCTACATGTCACGGAGCCAGAGGAGCCGGGTGCTGGTATCCAGCCGCTGGTCTCTCAGCACTACAGGCTTTCAAGAAGGTTCTGGGTTGAATGTAGGGTAGTAAGAGCTGAGGAGGCTCCACGAGGGGGGTGCTGGCAGATCCTCCTACCCCAGAGATGAGAGTCTATTCTGGGGAAGTGTCTCCCTTGCCCATGGGCCTGTGAAGAATGCACACTTCAGGTGTCCTAGACCTGTTGCATGCATCAAAACACCAACAAACAGGCTTCCAGCCATTGTTTCAAAACTGCTCACCAGACAGGTGTATGTGCTGTAGCAGAGCCCTTGGAAAATATACTGTGTGTGTGTGTGTGCGGGTGTGAGCATTTGTGCAAGCATGTGCAAGCATGTGTGTGTGTGTGTGTGTGTGTGTGTGTGTGTGTGTGTGTGTGTGTGTGTGTGTGTGTGCGCGCATGTGTGTGTGTGTGTGTGTGTGTGTGTGTGTGTGTGTACCCACACGTTTGTGTAAGTGTGTGTGCGCGTGCATGTGTGTGTGTGTGTGTATCCACATGCGAGCGTGCTTATGTATGTGTGCCGGCATGTAATTCAGGAGAGTGAGTAACGGTGACGGGCCTTTAAGGAACAGCGGGCACATCGCTCGGACGTTAGCGCTGCTGAAGGGATCGTCGGGGGATAAACAAGTCGACCCCTGGTGACCTCCACAGCGACTGCTCCGGGTTGTTATTAGCCCGGGGCCACGGGGGGGGAAGGGGGGCTCTGTAGGGCCGCTCACTGCAGCCAGCGACAGGCTCAACGCGGACTGAGGAAAAACTGCCAGGGAAGCACAATAAAGACTAATTAGCAATGAGACCACAGGCCGCCCGTAGCCCCATCACCCCCTGTCATTCCCCCGGATCACCCCCCCCCCCCCCCCCCCCCCCAACCACCTCCACCCCAAACACAAACACCACCACCACCACCACCACCACACGTCCCACCTCCAGCCCCGCCCAATACAAACACTACCCCTAGCACCGCGTCGACCTCCAACGCTACTATCACCCCCACCAACTCCACCACTATCACTGGCCAAAGACCACCTCCATCCCTTACACTATACTACCCCCCCTCCAACACCACCACTATCACTGGCCAAAGACCACCTCCATCCCTTACACTATACTACCCCCCCTCCAACACCACCACTATCACTGGCCAAAGACCACCTCCATCCCTTACACTATACTATCACCCCCGACCAACACTACTACCTTCATCAGCACCACTATCACCGAACACCTGATCTGCCCAACCTGCAACTTTGGTTTGGGTCCCCAATTGGGGGAAGGGGGGGAGATAAGTAGCTGGTGAGGGGAAGATAAAAAGATAGAGAAAATCAAAGAACGGGAGAGAATATGCCAGAAGAGAGAAAAAGGTAAATTAAGAGAGGGGCGGAGGGGAAGAAAGAGAGAGGGTCATCAACACCACCGCAACAGAAGCTACGAGCATCTGAAATGACCAGCCTCTCGGACCAGAGCAACACCAGACCCTTGCCGGTGGCGTGCAAACCCACAATCTCTTTTTAATGTGTTCCTGTTAACTCTATAGGCGTTTCAAAATGGCCGGCGAGGGGGGACTGCAGCAGCAGCAGCAGCAGAGAGGAAGATGTTTTAAGAGATCCGACACACACTGCCCCATCACCCCCCGGCCATTACCTCCCCCCCAGCTATAGCTCCTCGCTACTTACGCTTCAAAACAAAAGGTTGTGTAATTTAGAATCCATTTCAGGCCAATTAAAATTTCTCAGGCACAATTACTTATTTCCCCAGTGGGGGCGGGCTCAATCAGCCCATGTGTGTAATGGGTTTACGGCCTTGACGCGCCACTCGTGTCCTGCCTTGTCTTTCCTGGAGCGCTCCTCAACACAGCGGTTATTAATTGTGGCTAAAGTTGATAAATAAAATCAGCCGGCGCTCTTAATGCTAATTACTGTTTGAGATAAAATTTACGATTTCATAAGCGCATATTTCTCCATAGACCACGGTGCGCTTGTGGCTCCCCCCCCCTTGCCCCCCAGTCCATCGGTCATAGGCTAGTCTTGGCTTGTAATTCATCTTCCGGGAGGGGAGAGGGCAAGAGAGAGAGGGGAGGGGGAGGGGGGGGGGGGACCACAGGCAGTAAATACTAATAGTACTTAGTGGGTACTTTGGGACCAGAAATATTTCAGAGAATTTATTGCACTGCGCTTCTTCTATGGTAAAGTAACTTGTGTCTCTTAGAGAAGGAACAACATGTTTAAGTCGATAACAAGATATTCTTTGTTTTGTGTAAACTATATAGAAGCTGTGATCTTATGAAATTATAAAAATGCATCAAACCAAAGATTCACACATTTTTCTCCACCTATGAAAGCCTAATTTGATGAATTAACCAATCAAATAGGCGTCTGGCACCTCTGGCACTTTGCATCTTCCCCCAGACTTCCCACTGTGGAGTATTGTAGCGTCTCCTCCACGCTTCATACCCTCCTATTCACCTCCTCACAGTAAACCACTTCCTGTCAGAACGACCACTTCCTGTTAGTTCTCGCCCCCCCCCCCCCCTCCCCTTTCCGCTCCATGAAGCACTTCAGCCACTTTTAACATCACAGCGGGCTGGTGCCATCAGCTCTGTGCTGCAAAAGTATTGATCTGCGTCCCCACATCAAGGTGAAGTGTGGGGGGGGTTGGGTGGAGACAGGAGAGGGGAGGCCCATAGCGGGACCTCATCCTGAAACACACAACAGAGCACAGCAGTCCACAGCTGCGGGCGATGCCCTTAAGAGTGACAAGTGGTGGATCCACTTCAAGGGGGATAACGGTGCCCCCAGCCCTTTATAGTCACCGGCTTCAAAGCCAGCAGCAGCCTCTGGCAGTTTTTCTGCCCCAACCCTTCCCCTCCCCTCCCCTCCCCTCCCCTCCCATCCACAACACCCCTCCCCCCCTCCCCATAACTCTCCCCTTCTCTACCCTCTCTCCCGTATTCAGCGGTCCTTTGGGTCGACCGGTCCTCGTCTCCTCTCCCAGGTCCCATCAATGTCAAAGCCTGACTGAGTCCAGTCAAAGCGAGAAACATACACGCACACATGCGCACACACACATGCGCACACACACGTGCGCGCGCACGGACACACACACAGACAAACACAGACCATACATCCAAATACACAAACGGGCACACATACACACACACAAACATAAGCATAGAGAAAAACACACACACAATCACAGACAGACACAAACACACAACCCCAACACAGACACACACTGCCGCTGCCAAATCCCCACCGCCTCCCTCAACACACCCCCAAACACACACACACACACACATACACACACATACATACACACCCCCAACCAAACACACAGACACACACCACCGCTGCCAACTCCAAAAACCCCTCCTCTCTCCCCTTTCAACTCGTTTTTTTTTCCTACCATTTTTCCCTTCCCATTTTCTTTCTCTACTTCTCTCTGAAGCACTGGTCTCTTCCCCTCTGCATGGCTGGCCTTCACTGACAAGTGGAAATCAGAGTGATCCTGCTGGCAACAAAGAAAGAGCAACAAAAAAAAAAGAAACAGTGAGGAAGACTTCAGAAACATGTACCCTACAGCTATGGCTGTCCCGAACTTGAGCGAGAAGACACAGTGTACATATTATTTTCTGTGTACTTAAAAAAAAAAAATATCCAAAGCATGTTCGAAAGAAAATAAAATAAAACGGGAAGGGTGAGGGGAGGGGGTGGAGACTGGTGTTTTTTTTCTTTTTTTACTTTGTAAGATAAATAAGTGAGTAAAAAAAAGAAAAGTTCAGTGCACCAAAAGGGACCTTGGGTTTCGCCCTGTGGGCATGGCAGAACATCATTTCCCTCCTTCTGAATCCTTTATTCCCAGCTGGTCTCCGGAGTTATGATTGAGTTTCACATATTGGGAGTTATATCTGGAAAACCAAGCTTGCTGCTGATAACGTCAGCTGGCCGTAGAGGCTGAGAGTGAGTGAGCGCGAGGGGGAGAGAGAGAGAGAAAAGAGAGAGAGAGAGAGAGAGAGAGAGAGAGAGAGAGAGAGAGAGAGAGAGAGAGAGAGAGAGAGAGAGAGAGAGAGAGAGAGAGAGAGGTTTTTCTTATACAAGGAAAAACAATGAATATTGGACTGACAGAACATCTTCATCAACAATCTGACCCAGGTATGTGGTTTTTTTTGGGGTTGGGCTCAATTGGGACAGAACCTTCTGGAAAGCACCTTCCGAGTCAGAGCCAGGGAAAACTTTCCTTATTTCTCCCTTTCTTTGCTACTCAAACAGAGCCAACGGCATCCAGGCAAAGGTCACCTGAGATATATTTCTCTCTCGCTGTTTCTGATTTCAGTTAAGTTCACATTTGTTTGCTCTTGTAATATCACTGGGTTTGTTGGCGAGTGAGCAAGAGACGGACAGGAGGCATCTTTTCCCCCAAAATGTGTCCTTAGATAAGAAAAGGAGTCTGCACCGTGTTGAAACATGCTGTGAACGATGCCCATCCATGATGTTGAAGGGTGGAAGTGGGGGTCAAGCTGTCGGCTCTCTGACACCAAGGTGAATGTTTAATACAAGTCACAGGTCTCATATTAATATTAATACACACTACCATTACTATGCGGCCAAAGCAAAACAAGCTGCAGAGGTAGAGGGAGAGACAGAGAGAGTGAGAGACAGAGAAAGAGAGAAGACAGTAGTAATTGGCATTCAATGAAAACAAGAAGAGGGGTAATCAGACCGAGCCTAAGAGTTCACTCCTGTCCTTATCGCAGTAAAATACTAAGAGTGGCTTTCCTGACTTATCCAAAATGCAAATCATCAAGGACTGGCTTAGTTCAACCAAGTCAGTCTAGGGAAAGCAGAAAAAAGGAGCTAGATTTAGGGGAGGATTGAGAGAGAGAGAGAGAGAGAGAGAGAGAGAGAGAGAGAGAGAGAGAGCGAGAGAGAGAGGGAGAGCGAGAGAGAGAGGGAGAGCGAGAGAGGGTGAAAAGATGAAGGAGTGGGGGGAAGAGGAAAGTGAGAGAGCAAGCAGAGCTTGCTGGACCCTGACTGTGTGCGAGGCCTCTATTATTTATGCAGCGGTGCACATGTCAGGAGCCCACAGACAAGCCGAACAGCAAGGCCGAGCGCAAATCAAACGCCGCGCATCCGTGGGCAATGCCCACAATGCACCTGGAGCAGCGCACCTCGGCCCGTTTTCTCTTGTTGTTTTCTGATAAACAGAGAACAAGGCTACCTGAGAGCAGGCTGATTCTCCTCCTGAGCCACGAAATGCAGCTGGAATTGTCTGTCTCTCTCTCTGTTTTCTTTTTTTATTCAAGTTATTTATTTTGCTGCTGTTTTTCGGCGTCGGTGCCCGGTGGGGTTCGTGCCTCGTTCCCGGCCTCATTAGCTCCCTGTTAGAAGCACTTTATCTCTCGGACCATCTATCATTCCCTTAGTTGCTGCTCAAGTCCCCACTCCTCACGCAGCCCTCCGGTGGCGCTTGGCTTGTCAGCAGTATTTACAGGTGAGCTGAATCTATCCAAGTCAAGTAAAGGGAACCTGACATTTCAACACGTACTAATGTTGAGCTCATCGATTTTGCCATATTACTCTTTTCTCTCTCTCTCTCTCTCTCTCTCTCTCTCTCTCTCTCTCTCTCTCTCTCTCTCTCTCTCTCTCTCTCTCTCTCTCCTTAACCATTCCTTGTTGGTGCTCAACTTGTAAAAATGATCCTTGTTATTGCTTTGGAAATTCTTGTGATTTATTTCACAGATTAATAGATGAACTTGATACATCCCAAACAAGGTTTTGTGTTTGGCATAAGAAGATATTTTATAAAGATTATGGACAATAGGATGCCAGGGTCTTTATGGCTTAAGACTTGTAAAGATCAGCATCTGTTGAATTCACAGATTTTATCGATTTCTATGAAGGCATTGGTCACATTGGTGAACTGTTCTTGCCAAATTGTTTATATGAAGGCATTTCAGAGTAAGGACTTTAAGCTATATTCACATAACAGGCCCAATTGGTCCCAGATCCATATCTTACGGTGACACATGACTATGAATCCTTTTCAGAGAGATGTGAACAAACACACACCATGCATATCTAACTAGATTTAGGGCATGATTACCTAAACTCCTACCTGGTATGAACCTAGCCATGACAATCAGGGAATAAGATTTAAACAGTACACAAAGTCTGAATTGAGTCCAGAAGACCCAACCCAAAACTCACGTGAGCAAAAAGTGTGAATAGCAATATAAGCATAAATAGTGTCTGTAAATAGTTTTTCTCTCACTAATGCCATGCCATCCTAAGGCAGGGTCTGCTTTAGAAAAGGTTTTAATAAATCAAACACAAAGTGACTTATCGTGCTTTTCTCAAGTCAAAACACTTTATAATTCCATGGTTGTGTTTATGTCGTCAACGCCGGACATTAAGCACAACCACGAGAGAAGGGGGAAAGAAGCAGAGACACAACTCTCTCCAACAGTCCACCGCATTTACTCCCGACTCCAATTCCTCTCCACCTCTGACGATATATCATCGCTCCGCTCCCTCGGTGCTTGTATCGCTAACAACATTTCCACTAGTCTTGACAGTCATAAAACGTGTATTTCATAGCCTTAACAGTCCCCCTCCCTCCCCCACAGCCTCTGATGTGCTTGGGTTTAAAGCAGAGGCACTCGGGGAGCGAAACAAGAGAATCACTTTCCCAAGCAGTCATTGAATCTGGGAAGCTTTCTGACCCGCAGAAATATGTTTAAATATTTCCATCAAAAGTCATCCGCGTCGGGTTAAGACCTATCTACCATGGGGAGGGGTGGGGGGGGGGGGGGGGGGGAGACACAACAGGCTTGTCTTGTCCGTTCTACTTCCCTGGGAGTGTCACTTCAATTTCCTTTTTCTTATCCGTCGGGCCGTGGAGGGTTTGAGTCCATGTTTTGGTGTGGTGTAATGGGCTCTGGTTGTAAAGGTTAGGCTGTCAGGAAGCTCCGAACAGACAGTTGACAAGGAGGAGGAGACACAGCACAGGATGTTATGTGAGGAGAACAACAAGGTCCGTATGAGCTGTTGATCCTGTTGGCCTTATTGGGGGAGGAAAAAAACCCACCAGCGATGACATAAACTGTGTGCACAAAACAGACACCGCCACCCTGCTGTCCCGTGTGAAATAAGGCAATGTTTGAAAGGTTCTTGGTTCAGGTCCCAATGTCCGCAGTCTGGCAATAGGTATCCTTCAGCAAGATGCCTTAATTCCCTATGTGCTCCATAATGACATGGATCAAAGCCTTAGATACCATTGTTTTCTAAATCATAGAAATTAGAAAAAAAATCGGTATATTTATATACGCCAATGAAAAACTATATACTATGCAAACACTGAATGGAGTCGGTAGTTCTATATTCTTTATACCTTGTTTATTCTAACTTCACACAGAGGGACATGCTACTAGATGGGATACTAGAAAGATGGTTGTATTTGGCACACACACACACACATACACACACACAGACACATACACACACACACACACAAATACACATAGTCCCCCTTCCCCACGCTAGCATGTTGCGTGGACACACACAGCTCCCACCACAAGCCCTTCCCTGCCCTGAGATGGCTCCAGCGACTGCTTCATCAGCATCCCATAATTTATGTTGTGTTAATTAGCTCCCTGTGGCAAGAGCTGGCTGGCTGCTCCTAGTGGCTAGAGTCCACCAAGAGCCGGACAGAGAAAGAGCCGGAGAGAGAGAAAGAGGGAGAGTTACATTAAGATGCTCCTAGCCCTGCCATCGAAGTGAGATGCGGAGAACTCATAATTAATGCTTGTGAATCATTAATGGAGGAACGGTCCAAAAAACCAAAGGAAGGATTGCAAGCAGCAGTTTGTGTGTGTGTGTGTGTGTGTGTGTGTGTGTGTGTGTGTGTGTGTGTGTGTGTGTGTGAGTGTGAGTGGTTTTGTATCTGTATAGACACTTTTGTATAATAACTTCAAACCTCCTGTGATTTTGCATGCTCTAAGAAAAAGTCAAATTTATAGTCACACACACACACACACACACACACATAGAACTGTGACGATGACCGCAATACCGCGGTTATATGATGCCTACCGCATGGTTGAGCTCATAAGCGTCATCACAAATTTGTCACAAAATTGTTTTCTTTTGCTTTTTTGCTGGTGAAAGTTGTAAGATTGCCTATCATGCGTGGCATGAAATATAAAACATATAAATCATTGTTTGGTTATCATTATTGTTGTCTGCCATCCTTTGTTCAAGGGGCTTCTGGAGAAACAAATCTTAAATTGCTCTTCACTTCAGCTTCATGTGCGAGTGTGAGTGACCGTCCATTAAACACGTGAAGGATTTATTTTGGACTCATTTCTAGGCTTGGGTAAGTGCTTGTGATACCGTTCAATTGAATATGTACCCACACACAGCACAGAGACCAAAAAGACAGGCATAAACAGTTGGAGTTGCATTTTAATTCTGTGTTTGCTTATAACGAACATACTTCTCTTGTGTAGCAATGCCCATGCAGTGGACAGCAAGAAGAAAGTATCGGTCACACAGGAAAATACGTCCAAAATAATATCACATGGTGTTAGAATGAACCATCCGGCAGTGTTTGCCAGACTCGGCAGCAGCACGCCCACCTCAGCAGGAACGACCTAAGGCCAGCAGCGACCGCCGGGAGTCTGTGAGGCATTAAGTACCGACGGGACTGGTTTTTATCTTTGTTCGCGTGTGAAATTTTTTGGTTGGGTTTGAGAATATAGAAGCTAATTTAGACATTAGACTGAAATACAACCGTTTAATCTCAAGCTGCCTTATGCATTTTGAAGGTGTGTATTTATCACGACATGCGATGTAGGCTATTAGGGCTACCAAGTTTGGTAGACATTCTGCCCAGAACGGCTGTAGTGTTT
>NC_140273.1:12170548-12293642 GCF_964030765.1 Micromesistius poutassou
ATTCTATCTGGAGCAGCGTGTGTTCTACATGGCCGACCCCTGGAAAATCAGTCTCTGGCCAGAGCTCATCAACAACTACTCCTCACAGTTGACCATCACCTCTGCCTCCTTCCCCCCCGCCCGCCGCCATGGGGACAGACCCTGGCCCCTGGCTCCTCGTGTGACGTGACAGTACAGATGTAGGTGACCAGTGGGTGGCCCCCCGCGAGAGCCCGACCAGAGGTCAGGGGGGTCACTGTCCCTACGCGGAGGCCCCAGCGTGCACGGCTCTCGCCCTCGTTATTTATCTCACCCTGACAGTCCATTCCTCTTCCTGTCAGCCTCCCCTTGGTCCATCCCTCCTCTCCTCTCCTCTCCGTCCCGTCCCACCTCCTCTCCTCTCCGTTCCTCCTCATCCACTCCTCCTCTTGCTCCTCTCCTCCTCTTCCATCCCACCGTCACCTCCTCTCCTCCCCGCCCTCCACTCCTTCACTGCTCTCCACTCTTCCTCTCCTCTCAAATCCCTTTCTCCCCTCCTGCTCCCCTCCCTCATCTCCTCTGCCGCACTTGGTCCTCCTGATGCTCTGGCCCCAGAAACAAGGTGGAGTACACCGCCGCGTGCCCAGGAGGGTGGTGGTACGAGGGGAGGGTCACACAGTGAGCCGGTGACCCCTCTGCTCCGCCCTGGGGAGCCAGATCAGGTGACACCCTCGCCTCCAGCGAACCTATAACTACCACCTCCAGGGACGGTGGAGGGGGTATAGGAGTTGTGCCCTGGACTGCCCGGTGGGAGGTTGGGGGGGTTTCCTCTCAGCAGCCAATCCAGAGGGGTAATTACTGCCCCGGGTCGGACTCCAAACTTGGACTCTTTGCCTCCCCCCCCCCCACACACACACACACACTCCCCAACCAGGTCTCACTGGACCGTCCGGGACATGCAGCTATCCTTTCATTAGACCAAGAGAGAGGCTGATGAAGTCAGAGGCATCCCCCCCCCCCCCCCGCCCGCCCCCCCCCCCCCCCTCCTGCGTTGGCCTCCAGTGATAAATGGGTTGGACTCTCAGACTTGGAGGTGGAGGAGGATGACACTCAGAGGACAACGAGGCGGAGGTGGAAGTCACAAATACAGTTAGAAGGAAAAGGAAGATATAAATACCTCCAGTGAATACTATACAGACACAGGGTGAGAGTGTCATCCACGGTGGCCCAGAATTATGACTAAGTGGCCGTTGACCATTTGTACTCCAGTTAAATGGCGTCTTCAAGTGGTCATTTCAATTATAAAAAAATGTTTCACACTCACACTCTCCAACGAGTTTAAAGCGACGTGGTGTTCGGGGAGAAAGAAACGAACCAAACCTGTAATTAGCGAGTGGTTTCATGTGGGTGCTCTTTGATTTATAATTCAGCATAGCAAGCACCCCCACCCGACGACTGGGAGAGACCAGGGCGGTGCGGGAGGGACTGAACTCGTTTGAGTTCTGTTTGAGTTGGACTTAAAGGGAAAGCAATACGTGAGGTCCATAGCTCAAGACCTGGCTAGCTGTCTGACGCACAGGATTTCAATCTGTCCTTGGTTCCGTCTGGATTTTCCTTCTTTCCGTCTGTATTTATGCCTTTCGGTATGTCCTACTTTCTTTCGTTATTTCAGCTTTAATATAATTTTGGTCTTGCTCAGTTTTTCTATTTCTTTCTTCCTCTCATTCTCTCATCCTTTTTTCTTTTTTTTATTTCACTTTACTTTGCGTTGTTCTCTCTCTCTCTTACTCTGGATATTTTGGGAACGGCATGTAATGTAGGCCTATGCCTTGGGAATCTCTGTGAGGGAGGCCACCCATGTCAACGTAGTGTCACCTCACCCCACACTGATCCCCTTACTATCCAGTGGCTTTCTCTCACTAAGACAAAGACATGGGGCAGTGAACAGTATCTTGGAAGGAAAAAAAATCCAATCTTGTGTATTCGGTTGTGTTCTGTGGGCACTGGGAAGCTGTATTCCCACATTCAATAAAACTTTGATAAGGAAGCCTCCTCGTCTGCTGTGGCCTGGTTTCCTCCCCCTCCACTCGGGTCGGTACATGCTAAAATTCCTCGCCCTCCCGGGGGTGCCATGATCCCCTGATCATCGTATATTCTGCCGCCCGTATAAAGCTAATGTGCTGATGCGCTGTTTTCAACCTGCCGTGATCCTCCTTCAATCCCCCCTTCCCCCCCGACGCTCCCCCTCCGTTCCTTCCAGTCCCGCTTTCACACTCAAGCGGGGATCTGCGGGCGCTTTGATCACAGTCCCCCCGCTAAAGGTTTAAAACGTCTCAATTCCTGATGATCGTCAGGGCCTCTGCGCTTTTCACTTTAAGCATTTCCCCCATGCCACCCCCTGTCCGAATTCACAACTCCTTAAACGAGGAACCCTATTCTCCCAGCTTCCCTTCCCCAGCGCAGCTTTCAAGTTACCCCCCCACCGCACCCCCCATCGGGTGCCGCGCCGGTAAGCCCTAGATTTTGTCTCCTCCATCGTTGTCAAGCCCATTTGCCAAATACGGAAAAAAGAGCCAATAAGCTGGGTCTTCATCGCTTCTCTGGAATGTAATCCCCAGATCTCCCACTTCTCGTGAAAATCAATGCTGAGGTTGAGTCGAGGTGAAACTCCCGTCTTAACTTATCACGCTGTAAAAGTAATACCGAGTGTGGTGACTTTTTTTTTTGGTAGAATGAGGAAACTAATTGTCCAATTGCATGCAGCCGCCCCTCTCCTTCCACTCTCCCAATTGTTTAATGATGCCCTCCGTATCTGCTTCATCAACTCCAACGTAAACAATGTTTGTCTCTCTCTGGCTCAGTGGGTGTGGTCCTATAAATGTTGGTTTTAATTTAGTTAAAAACTTGAATGTGTGATTAAATGTCCTGGTTTGGTGTTTCCTGCTGGAGCAAGGATTGTGTGTGTCTGCTGGATAAAGAGGTAGTCTAGTGGGTGGAGTTGGCAGCCACCTCACCGTATGTCAAGCCCGACGGAGGCTCCGAACCAGTGGGGTGGGATGTTCCACTACAACCCTCTCTGCCCTATAGGTCTACCTCTGTAATTAATATGTTGTTGTATCAAAGTTGAGGCGTTTGCCTTCCGAAATGTCCCACACACAGCCCCCCTTACGAAAGGCCTGACCTCCAAGCAGCTGAAGGTTGGGCTGCAAAACTTGGCTCGCCCCCGAGTGAAAACATCTGCTTCCCTCGCAGGCAAGGACCGCCGCGGACCCCCTCATCTCAGCTGGCGCCCATAGCCCAGTGAGAAAGAGCCCTTCCCCTGTCCTCACGAGCTGACCCCCACATTTATAACACCCCTGTCTCCCCCTCCTCTCCCAGACCTGAGTCTCCTGGTTCCAGGGCCTTGCTCCTCCTCCATCACTGCCCCCCCCCCCCAAACTCTCCTCTGATCACCCCGCACACCAGTGTGGTCACATCGTACCACTGTGAGGACTGCCCTGCTCTTGTTATCCACCCCTCATCACAGCCTGTCGAGAAGAGGAGGAAGGACGGGTAAAGGGAGACCTGGAGGAGGAGGAGGAGGAAGAGAAGGAAGGACGGGTAAAGGGAGACCTGGAGGAGGAAGAGGAAGAGGAGGAAGGACGGATAAAGGGAGACCTGGAGGAGGAGGAGGAAGACGAGGAGTTGGGGGGGGTGACGTGGAGGTGGATCTGCGCTGCTCCCACAAAGCGGCGACTGTTGGAACACTGACAGAAGCATCTGTCATCCCCCTGCCTTCACACACCTCGCCTGCTGTCCTCAGGACTAGCCCCTCTCCCCTACTTCTCCCCACCTGCTCTCTCTCTCTGTACACTTTCTGAGGTACGGTGTTAAGCTCTACGACGCCTCCTTTGGAATTAAAGCGTCACACTTCCCCAACTCCTGGATTCATTCTTCATGTGAGAACTAACATAACTTTAGAATCACGACACATGCAGTGGAGTAGTTTAGTGTAGTTGCCTCATTGGTTTGATTTAACTCACAATACTTCATCTACCCAAATAATGTCAAGAAAGTGATGAAAATGAATACATAACCCAGTAGTGTCCTTTATAAATCGTCACCCTCTTAAAGTAATGGCCTAAGTCATATTTTCAAGTTGTTCAGAAAACAGAAAAAACTGAACCATATATAGAGTATAATATACTCTATATATGGTTCAGTTTAAATATAACTTATAGCAGCAAGACAAAAAATATATAAAACAGCTGAGCATGGGTACAGTATGAACGCAGAACATCTATTAAGTTGGGAAATTAGGTCATGTGCTACACATGTGTGTTCTTCCCTGAGACCTTGGGACGTGAATTAGTATTTGGAGAAGTACTACTTACTAAGGAGAGAGAGAGAGAGAGAGAGAGAGAGAGAGAGAGAGA
Organism: Micromesistius poutassou; assembly: GCF_964030765.1. Lineage (NCBI taxonomy): Eukaryota > Metazoa > Chordata > Actinopteri > Gadiformes > Gadidae > Micromesistius > Micromesistius poutassou. The sequence continues at coordinate 12,174,922 of NC_140273.1, forward strand.
GAGAGAGAGAGAGAGAGAGAGAGAGAGAGAGAGAGAGAGAGAGAGAGCAGGAGTTAATGAATATGCTGACCTGGCTGGTGACTACTTTATCATTCTCCAAAGACCCCCCTGCCCAGCCCCCTTCAACAAGCTGAGGCTTTGCCAGCAAGTATAAGGAAAGATGCCAATCCATGTATATGACACACACACACACACAAACACTGAGCTCAAGGACACCATCACTCAGGATGCATTGGAAAGGTGATCTTGAGACAATGTCACACTGAAGTGTGTTGTCGGTTGTCGTTCATATATTTATTCTATTTTTATCAATAGATGGCAGAAGTACTGTTCAAGCACAACACTTTCATATTGAAGAACAAATGGATAGGTTTCTAATGCAGGGTTTAAAGAGCAAATTGTGTTAAAATAAGTGTTGAAAAGATAATTGCGAAATGACATTTTGAATGCATTATCACATGAAAAAAACGACAATTGAAGGCTTTCCTTTGGAGTGAGATGGGTGGGAGTGAAGGTGATTATGAATGCCATAGACCAACTATAATGGTCCCTCTCTAGAAGCAGAACCTTATGCATATTAACAAATTGGTTGTATAGCTGGACTCAATGGCCCTAAGAACGATCTGGACAGTTTACTTAAAAAAACAAATTATCATGATAGCAACACAAACTTACAGATACACTTGATACATGCTCCAAGCACACACACTCATCGACCTACACACACACACACACACACACACACACACACACACACACACACACACACACACACACACACACACACACACACACACACACACACACTCATATGCAGACATATGCACACACATGCAGATCAGATAGATGTGCACATGTGTGTGCGTGTGTGTGTGTGTGTGTGTGTGTGTGTGTGTGTGTGTGTGTGTGTGTGTGTGTGTGTGTGAGCGTGTCTGGCTGGGTTCCAGCGTCAAGGTCTCTCCCTCCCAGGCCATGCAGGGGGGCCGGCCAGCTCCTCTGAGTTATTCCTGAGCATCGGCCGGTGTCTCCCCTCTACCCCTCCTCCTTCCTTTGTCTTGTCCGCTCTCCTCTTGTCCATCTCGGCCCCTGCGTCTCCCCAATCCCCTTCTCTGGGACCCTGCGGCTAATGGACCTGTCCTTCACATTTATCAGCATCTCCTTCCATTGTGCTTAATGTGCTGGCATGCATTACTGCACATGGACATATGCATTCTCGCACATTTTCAAACACACACATACACACTGGTGCACCCATGTGTACGCAGAAACACACACACCTATCCGCACACAGGCACATACCAACAACTATACACAGACATGCATTCATTCACGCACACATTGCATTGTACATAGTGTAACCGACAAACAAACTGAAGAATATGTGTTTGGTGAACAAAGTTGAGGGAAAGTCAACAATGACAAAGCCTGAAAACTGAGAATATGTGTTTGGTGAACAAAGTTGAGGGAAAGTCAACAATGACAAAGCCTCTCAAACAAAGAGTACAGTTGTACTGTCAAAGAGGGGCCATGATGGAATATCAATTAAAGGATAACCACTGGAGGGCGCTAAATAGACACAATCCACCATGCTCTTAAATAAATGTATACTTTCGCAATCAAACAATAATTTTGAATTATGATTTGTTTGTTAAAAATATTCAAATTATTGTGTTGTATCATGCGTATAGCTCTATGAATCTATTTCTGAAAAAAAAAACATTTGATAAGGCATTCTAGTATAGAATATACATATCTGACTCAACATATAAATTGCTCAAAATAAAACATCTACAAGATTTCTTCTAATAGCAGATTCAAATATATATATATATTCCTTGAATCGGGGAAGGTATTGTTTGTGCACCTTCCCTTCTACAAAATAAGTTATACATCTGGCCTTAATGCATATATGACTACAACTGTATGCATGTAGTTGCAAAAAGCCCATTTGACAATGTTGAACATGTAAAATAATGTCTTCATTGAAACATATACAACAATATCATAATATAACAATATGTAATACCACATAATTTAATATCTAACCATTATAGCTACATGAATGATCAATCTTCAATCAATATATTATGTGAACAGGTTAGTGTTATATATCACACCAAAATTAAAAAAATAAAAGTCACAGAACCAGTTAGGATTTGTATTCAATTTTATACTATGGAATAAAATAGGAATACATTTTTTAAAACATTTTCTTTTTGGGATAGCATTTTGTCCAATGCCGAAACGGCTTGAAAAGAAAGTGAAAATTAAATCCTTAACCCCAACACTGAACAACACTCTTAAGGGCAAGGAAAATCTCCCATAGGATAAATTGCAGTAATAGGCTACACCTCAATATACAACCAAATATCCCTCGATACATTGCTGTACAAGCCCTTTATCCATGCACAACTTATGAAACAGAAATAATAGTAATATTTTTTACAAATATCCAGTCCATGAAAAATGAAATCCAGAACTAGCAATATTTTACACATAAATGATGTCTGAAAAATATTATAATTACATTTCTAAAAGCCTTCGTAAAGGACACCTGTAAACACACCTGTCCACTAAAAAGACGTAAACGGTTGGGAAAACCGCAGTTTGGTGTAAATGAACAGAGCCAAACGAAGTGCTAGCAGCAACAGTTGATCTTTCCTGAAAACAAATCAAACTCACCAGCTGCAACGGGTGAACCAATTATTATTAAAAAACAAACGAAGCGGTGATTTAAGTAGAACTAACTCTAGTTACCTTGGCAAGAGTGAAATAGTCAATTTTAGGTGTAGATGACACAACTACCCAATGTCCCTAGCTTTGAAGCAAAATAGACTAGCCTACTTTATAAATGTAGTTACTTAGTTTAAATGTGTTGTAGCAGACGAGGCTGTCCTCTGGGGGGCGGTAGAAAGACACAATAGGAATCAAGACGAAGGGTAAGGCTTAGGTTCAGTTCATATCACTGAAGGTTGAAATAAAAATGAAATGCTTCATCATTAGTCATTAACCATCATTAGTGCTATAATGATAATCCAACTCAGATATTTAAAATCACAGAGGGAAGAACACTCATAAATAATGGAATATAATAGAAAAAAATATATCAAATTAAATAAATTATAAGCGCTATGAGAGGAAGGAATAAATGCTAATCAACAAGAAAAAAATAAACTATGGCAAAAGCAAAAAATTAATAGACAGGAGTCGGATGGAGGAAAAATAATGTGTTAAGGTTAGTAGTAGGGTAAGTAACAGGGTTAGCGCTAGTAATAACCCAAACCCTGCGACTAATCCTCACCCTTTTACTAACCCTAACCCTAAAAATAACAGGGTTAGTGTAAGTAATAGGGTTAAAATTATTAATCCTATTTAGCCCCGGTTTATTCCTCGTGTGCTTCAGCATCAGTACCACCAAGGATCCTTTGCCCACCAGTAGTTGCTCATACGAGTGACGTCCATTCGCATCCGGGGTAGCATCCTTACATGAGTATCATATATTTACTTGAACAATTATCTTATGACATATAGATTATCTTTAAGATGTATGTGTTACTTAAAAATTCATCATAAATAAATATCAGCATTAATATCCTATGAATACTTATACATACATGTAGCAAAAGTAGATCCTCCCCCCTGTTTTGCTTTTTTTTGGTATAGTCCGTTGCAGTACAGCGCGGGAGCGGAAAACGTGCAGTGTGTACGGGAAGAGTAGTGCTGCCCTTTCAGGTAAACAAACCGTATACTTTACAAATACATCCTTTAGTGAATCATTTCAGTTAGCGTTGTTGTCGTGTACGCATGTAATGACACGCTACTGAAGGTTTACCACTCGAACATGTACTGTATGTATCATACGATGTATTTATCGAGCTAGCTAGCAGTTACGCACACTGGTAAAGGTGAACTCTGTATCCCGTAGTAATATTACATCTATTCACTTTAGTAATGACATATACACCGCGCTTATTGTATGAACGACTAAACGTTATGTAATGACATGCACTGTGTGGATTTATTTGTTTGGAAATTTAATGGAGACCGAACAGAATTCACATGAATAAGTTCCGTCCTGAATGCGTGGAAGTACTTAAGAGGCCACACGCCCACTAAAGTCAGTGCGGCGTGTGTAAACTTTTTCAGATGTGAGGATGGATGCCGGTCTATTCACCTAATTATTGTTTACTAGGTGCCAAACTGTGAATATGGCTCGAGATTACAAACCCGGGGATTTGATTTTTGCCAAAATGAAGGGATATCCCCACTGGCCTGCCAGAGTAAGTAATGATAAAGTTAACGGTACATCCAGGAAATGAGTAATACAAACTGTGGCTTCTTTCATTTGTGGTCTATTTACTGGTCTCTTTCTATTGCTGCTAGATTGATGAAGTCCCCGACGGTGCTGTGAAACCGTCCAACATCAAGTTCCCCATATTTTTCTTTGGCACTCATGAAACGTCAGTATTGTTACTGACTTAAACACTAATTATGTATTTTTGACCTGATTTACCTTAATAGTTATTGTGACTGAAAGACAATCGGTCTTAGAATGTTTGCCAACCATGTTACTACTAACAACGATGTTACTATGTATTAAGATTTTAAATCACTATATTGCTTTTTATTTTAGGTAATATGACCTTAACTAATGTATATACAAATAATTAAATGATAATGTGATGCAGGAAACTCTTAATTAGAAAAATTAATGGGTGAGATTGGCAACAACAACACTCCAAATACTCTTCTCTTTTTGAACAGTGCATTCCTTGGTCCAAAAGACGTATTTCCTTACCATCCTAACAAAGATAAGTATGCCAAGCCCAATAAAAGAAAGGGCTTCAATGAAGGCTTATGGGAGATTGAGAACAATCCAAACGTTGAGCTTACTGCACCAAAGGTACACATTTCACTACTTTTATTTTCCTTATTTCTTCCTTCAATCTCCTCTATATTAAATTAGCATTTAATATCTGTAGGCCTACTTGTTCTAACTTCAAGATGTGTATAATATAAATTATATACAGCTAAATATATAATGTTTATGTGTGTGTATGTATGTATGTATATATATATATATATATGAATGAATGTATGTATATACAGTATGTGTATTTATATACACAGTATGCGGGTGTGTGTGTGTGTTTTATATATTATAGCTTTCATGTAATTTTCTACTTTTGCTCCTTGCTGCTGGAGTGTGTTGTTTGTGATGAATGTGGGTATTGTTCTGTGTGGTTCAAAGCCGACGACTCTGGATACGATGGGCGGGAAAGACTCTGACGGCAGTCCAGACGGTGAAGAAGAGGGTGACGTTAAAAAGCTGAAATTCAAAGTGAGTAGATCCAATCACACACATCTTTAATGATACATATGGTTAGTTTCTGTCACATGAGGGAGAAGGAATTGAAACAATGCAGTGAAGCGCCAACCCCTAATAATAGCACCTGTGAATTGTAGTAATACTATCCCCAGAGTAAAATATGACTGATAAACAAAGATGTGCAACAGTGCGGGCGACATGTTTTTTTAGAAACAAAAATAAGAATATTTAAAGAATACTGTTACTTCCTCATTTCTGGGTGTGAACATGAACAGATAGGTTATGAAAATGAACGTTTGCAGGGTTTTAACGTTAGACACTTCTTTTAAGGTTATATTATAATTCATGAGTAGAAATTTATCTTAGATTCATCAAATCAAAGCAGGTATCTTGACAACATGTCAAGATACCTATATCTGTTCTTAACATATATGGTAAACAGTCTGCTCTTAACTGCCTTAACATTTTCTTCTTTTAAAACACATAAAATCATGAAAAGAATGTTGACGCAGGCAAGGTCATGCTTAAATTCCCACTATTCGACTGTTTGAATGAAATGCTCATTATATGGAATTATTGAGAGACCAATTTTGAACATGCTGCAGGGATGGGGTCCCCATGACATGTATGTCAATCAACACCAATACTGGTGTTATAATTGTCCAGTAGTTAGGGTGTTCCCTCCCAGCCAAAGGGTCCTGGGTAACCAATATCTGCAGTCCACCTGTAGGTATGCTTGAGCACAATGCCACCTCCTACCTGATCACTAATGATAATGTATATGAATTAGTGAGTTGCAAATGACTCAATAGTGAATGGTATTACTTGGCCACATTAAGGTCACTGAACTAATGAAGCCACAACTGAAGACATTTTAAAAAAAAAAGTTTTTTAAATTTCTTTCCAAGTTAGCCTTTTATGTGCATCCTCTTGTATTGTATGCTGCCATAACATAGATCTACTGACGCTTCATAGGGCTGTTGTCTGTTTCTTACCAACTGCCTAACATGCCTTCTGCTTCTCTGTCCTACGTGGGATTTGCACCTTGATGCATTGTACATGTTTCTGTTGTGCCTGTTGGTTTGGTTTTTCCCAAGAAAGCTGAAGGGAGCTTTAGGCTGTTTTCCCAAGAAGGGAATAGAGGACGTAAGGACTGGCACTAACTTTGCTTTTTCTTCCAAACACTCGTTTAACCCTGCCCACTTGCCCTCGGACCTATGACGTGTCTTTGGGGAATTCAGGTTCCAGAAAGTGAGGCTGGACAAGAGAATGAGGAGGAGGAGATGATGATGGAGGAGGAGGAGGAGGAGGAAGGGTCTCTGGAGGTGTCTGGTCAGGGCCCTGAAAGCCAGGATGTACGTACTTTGCATGGGGTTGGCCTCGTAGAACGTACAGGTTCTCCCGCCCAGTGTTGAAGGGGTGCACGTGTGGGGTTTTATTCTGGTGGTGGTTGGTTCCATAGGGTTCCATATGCTTTTGTTTTGGGTTTTTTATGATGGCTTTATGGTGCTGGTTGGACAAACGTAGAATCACAATTAAATACGTATGTGAGTTGGAACACAGTTGATTACCTGTGATGTAAGTGGGCACAGCAGTCTATATACCTGTGCACAGATGGGGATGGTTTGTTCTGTGCCAACAAGGAATAAACTGGGAAATAGTTTGAGATGTATTGGATATTTTTATTCTATTATTGCTGCTTTGTTTTGCATCCTTCCCATTTTCTACACATCATGTCGCCATTGTTAGTTATTTACAGCATAGCAACGATCACTGTTTTTCTGACCGTTTAGTTGCATGGCAGTAATAAGTGCTTTTGAAATCAGGTCTGCTGTCTCTTATACTGTTTGTATTGCTGTGTAATATAGTGTTTTAGATACCTACTCAATACTTCATCCTATCCAATTTATGTAAATGTATACTCGAGAGCACAGATGTGTGTTATAGCTTTCTAACACTAGAGGGGTCTAAAACCCAAAACCCAGTCTCAAACTATAAAGAGCATATCTTGGCAAACCTTTTTTTTTTTTTCTGGGCTTGCACAAATTCACATCTTGCACCTTTTTTACCTCGCTTTTTTCCACAATCCACCATTGGTTGTTTGCCAAGAACACCTATAGACAGACTGAAATATGGTGGCTTCGTCAAAAAGGCATTAACCAAAGGTTTCATGTTCAAGGAATCTGCACAAAAGGTAACCTCAGACGATGCTAACCAAAAAAGAGGGAGAAAGAAAAAGGTTTGTTGTTTTTTATTAACAAGTATGCAGGCCTGTTGTGCTGGCTGCTCTGGTGATGGAGTTGGGGATGAAGAGCTTCTAGCATTGAGGTTGTTTTTGCTCCCTGTAGCAAATGGTATTAATGGCTTTTTCCCTATTACGGCCATTTAATTTGTTTAGTCCTTAATTGCAGTTACAGTCTCAAAGGGCTCGCAGGTCCCCATTACAGTATATGACAGCCTTCTTTTAACATGTCAATTTGTTTCCTCTTCTTTTTTTGTCTCTCGGTTTCCAGGGTGATGCCGACCAGGACTCTGAGAAGGACGATGACCCTGCCAGTCCAGCCAGCCCCTCAGGTAAACCATCCCTTTGAGGACATCCCTTCATCCACCCTCAGCCTCCGGCATGCATCCATGGAAATGTGAACATGAAAGAGTCTTGTCTGTGGGTGTTGCTTGAGCAGGTGGAGAAGGTCCTAAGCGGCGAGGCAGGAAGCCCAAGTCTGAGAAGAGCCTAACCCTCCAGCAGCAGGAACTCCAGGGCTCTGGCAGTGAAATGTAATCACATTCCACTACTCCCCTCCCATATCTACAAACATACAGAAACAGGGATGCAGGGATACAGTACCTTCGTTTAGATATGCATTCTAAAATGTGTGATTCAGGATAGTATAAACCCTACTGAATAATTGAAGAATATTTAGGGCAAGTGGGCAAACTATTCTATCTATTATCTATCTATTTTATTGATATATCAGCCACAGCCATATCATTTTTAGCAACAACAACAATTGATTCTAAATGGATATTGATATCACCATCCATTCTCCCCCAGGGACTCCGCAGAGTCGGACAGGAAGAGGAAGCGGACAGCGGAGGAGTTCAGGTGTGCAGAGCAGCAGCAGGAGAGGAAGAGGAAGGAGGAGAGCAAAGTGAAGGAAGGGGACGGGAAGGAGCCTGAGGCCAAGAGGAAGAGACAGCCCAAGGAGGACAGCTCCTCCGGCTCAGAGGACGAAGAGGCAGGTGGACCTTCTCACATCAACCACTGTTGGACCATAAAACATGCCTAGAGGGACTCGTGATGAGAGGTGTTTTAGTGCTGAGAGTATGAGATTGAAGAGGGGAATGCTCAGGGAAGATACATGAACCTGAGATGAAGTCAAAGTATAAGGCAGAAATATGTTATGACTTGAATTTTTCACGATTAAGCTGTTCAAATAATGATGTAAAAATGTTTATGCATTGTATTTATTTACTATACATGTTAGTTATTTAGGATCATGTGCAACATTGATCATTGTATTTCAGTGATATCTGATTAAAATAAGGCTTTAACCTTACTGGTTATTATCGCATCTATTTTCAAACAATCCGCATTCTAAGTACATTTTACTGATGTTTTCTTGGAAATATATAGGAAAAAGCGGATTTAAAATGGTTTATTTTTAATTATGGGATTGTTTTGTGATGACCAGAAAAGCAAGAACCGAAAGAGAACGCCGAACTCCATGGACAGTGACAAGGATGTAAGGCGGCGCAAGGCGGATGAATTCAGGGAGTGAGTGCACATAAAACACACTCACTCACCCACTTCACTCACTCAGTACTCAGTACGGTAGTGGTAAAATACCGCTGCTCTGCTTTGAAAAATGAAATAAAACTACTTCTCTAATCTTACGCTTACCCGCAGACAAAGCAAAGACGATGCAAAGAAAGGTGAAGAGAGGAAAGGGGATAAGAAAAAAGGTAAGCTTGTCGTTTCCAAAAGGTTCATTAAAGGTAACCCTAACAAACCTGTGATCTTTCCCTGATCTGACTGATGTGCGAGTTTCACATGATAATTATAATTCACGGCTGTTATTTATGGCTTCTGGGATCCAACAATGAGAACAAGCGGCTGTTGTGCTGACTGATTTCTAATGACTATCCTCTTGTGATTCTTAGACCTTTAAAGTGTGTTAGAGGTTGGTAATCGCTACTGCGATCATTTGATATTGAGAAATGACAACCTTTACAACCCAAACCATGACTATTCAACCAGTATGTCTAATTATTTTTTTTTAAATCCTTGTACGTCTGTAGTCTTCAATGAAAGGGAGCCTCAGTTATTGGCATGCAACTGTATATGGTCCAAACGTTGTATTTCCTATCTAACTCTTTGATCTTCTAGTCAGGAGGCAAATTCATGAATCATTGAATTTGCGAATAAGATTTTCAACTGTTTTTCAATCACGAAGCACCATTATTTTTAACAGAAATCTCAACAGAATCCAAACTGCAAAGGTTGCATGGGGAAATCAAAATATCTCTAAAGATCGACCACCCGGTAAGTTTCAGTATACGATTAGCCGTATAGCCATATTTTGTACTAGGAAGATATATCCCATTTTAACATGTGTAATCCCTCCCCTGGCCCCCTCGTTCCCACCCCAGGACGTGAGGAAGTGTTTGGAGGCACTGGATGAGATTGGCACGCTGCAGGTGACCACGCAGCACCTGCAGAAACAAAGTGAACTCATCGCCACACTGAAAAAGGTGAGGACAACTACCACCTGGTCCTTTGCGGTGTCCACTTGGCTAGGTAGCAAGCTTACCAGCCCTGCATTACTGCTATTCACGGTACCGCAGTCTAAGAAAATCTTTATTTTTTTTTCAGCAAGACTCCATTTTTGAGGGTGGGCAGGGTTTGGAGAGGAGAGAGGAAGGTCAGAGAGTGTTTTCATTTTACTTGGAATGGAGCTAGCATGAAAAGTGTGAAGTGTGTAAAAACAAGCAAGTGATACGGCTTATCTCCAGCTGTGTGTTGCATGTGTGAAAGGGCAACTCCGGATCACCCCGGACTCAATTCTCTGGAGATGATCCGGAGTTCATGTGTGATGGGCGAGGGCCTCTAAGTAAACAAGCAGTCTATAAATATAGTTAAGCAATATACGTTGAATACCATGAGGAATAGTATTATACAATACTAATGGATTGTATACTGATGTCAGTTCTATTATGGAGGTTTTCCACTCAACTATACTGGTACGGCAAGGCAGCCCAGTGCAGCTCGGAATTGTAATTCCATCGCAACCGGGCTCCACGCTTGAAGGTGTATCTTTTACTGATGACGCGCTTGTCACTTTTATCGGCCATTTAGTTTTGTATTATAGCCTGCCATAAAATCGGATTGATTGGTTTAAGTTTGATGGTTTATTTAGTATATTCGGGTTGTTTCACATGGACGGCGACACACAATGATATCCGTGATAAGGTATTCCCTTTGACGTTCAATATTCCCCCTGGCTTCTTAGTCTCAATAGCTCATCGAGAGCCGATTTATTTCATAGTCCTCTTTACACACTGGACAATCATTTATACATTTTTCCAGTTTTTTTGACAGTTATTTATACCGTTTCAGATCCTTACCACATTGCAAATCAATCAAATCGACTAATGTTTACTGTGTTCTCATCAAGCAGAAGAGTGCCTAAGAGGATGTCTTCTCCCTTGTGACCAGTTTACCTAAGTACGAAGGTTAACATTATTGGTTGACTCAAGGAAGGTAGGCCGGCTACCCATAGAAAAGGGTTTACGTTTATTATTATTAATCCTTTGTTTTACCAGGGTAGTCACATTGAGACAGAAGTCTCTTTTACAAATGAGCCCTGGCCAAGAAAGACAGCACCTAGCTAAAAGACACATAAAAACAGAGAAACTGATTTAGATGCCACTGAGGAAGGTGGGACAGCCGACCAGAGCACAAGGGTTAACATTTTGATTGACTCTGAGGAGGAAGGTAAGACAGCAGACCAGAGCACATGGGTTAACATTTTGACGACATCGCTCACTGGTGAGGTGGCAGAACCAAGCACAAAGGTCAATTTGTAGACGACACTGGGGAAAAGTAGGATGGCAAGACAATACACAGAATGGAAAACAAAGCCTATATGACTAAAAGGTAGCAACATATGAATTTTTTCCATCACAGAAGCTGTTGAGAACTCTAGCCATACCCTTTGTGCATGCATGGCAATGCGTCACATACACAAGAACATACAGTTGACTGTATTTTTATAGGTCTAATGGTTATTGATCTTTCAGGATTTTATTGGCTAATATTGTTTGTCCAGCAAATAGAAGTTGGTTGTCCCCCTAACCTTGCTTTCCCTTAGAGGTGGCATATGAATACATATACCAGCCTAGGTCTTCAAATGTGGTTATATACAGTAACATAGTCAATGTAGTATAATGCTAGAAGTTAAAATGTTCCTTCATGTTGGAACCCACAAGGAATTGTCTCGGGACACATTTACCCAGGGTTAACGTGGTGAGCCACTGTTGAAGATTATATGGATGGAAAATTTAATGGAAAGGAATTTGAAATGGCCATAATGTCCTGTTGGATATATCATGGCATTAAAGCAGAGTTTTGAAATAGTTTGTCTACTATAAACTTAATAGATGTTGTATCTCATGGTAGGATATGTTGATGCTCCCATGTCCTGTCACCTGGGATTTCTTCTTATCGTATATATAGCCTGACCCTGACCAAACCTCATTGAACTGTGGATGAATAATTAGGGACCGAGCAGAACCTGCAAGGTCCCTATTGTAATTGGTCCGTTTCTTCTTATTATTTTTAGTCGACCTTGACTGCATTTTTCCCCGCCTGAACATATACGAAAACTAATTTTTATTTGGTACATTTGTTTGGACTGGTGAAAAATTTGATATTCTAGCCGTCAAATTCACATTGGCCCCAAGGTGGCGCTATACCAACTATGCAAAAATTTGAACCTTTACACAAGCATAACTCGTCACTGGTTGGACCTACACTCATGAAACTTTTGCCACACATGCAAATCCTCATGATGAACAAATTAGCAGTACTAACTTAGCACTTCCGGTAGCCACATTTCCCGCCATTTTGAATTTAGTTAAAAACAGTCAATTCCCCAAGGATCCCAGGTTTTTCGACTTTGAAAAAAATCCTTTGGCACATATCATCTATGGCCCATTGTCTTCAATCTGACATAAGGATTAGTCTGTACAATAAAGTAAAAAGTACCCATGAGCCATTGCGTTCTAAAAGGGGTGTGTTTTTCACCCCAAAAATAGTAAATTGCACATATCTACATGAATTGGACTCCTATGATCTTGGACCCCTCTACTAAAGTTGTTCAGAATCAAATTCTGAACAAGATAAAGTCAACATTTTTTCAAATGGGGCGTGGCTTCGAAATGGGCGTGGCCTGTTATTAAAATAGCCACAGTTCATAGACGCAATGTTTGATTTGAGCGGGACCAACTCAGTGGCCGTTGGGGACCAAAGTTCTAACTGCTCAAGTAAAATGAAGTTGATTGGCAAAACAACATGGCCGCCAGAGGAGGGTCGATCACTCTGCGGAGACCGTAATAGTTATCAATATGAAATTCACAGGACACGTGTAGAGTGGTGCCTGTAGCTCACATACCAAAAATCGGGATTGTCGTATTTGTAGCGCCCCCTACAGGAACTTTAAAAAGCAGCCCCTGCGCCATGTTTCACCAATATGTATGAAACTCGGTATGCACGTACAACATGCCAATACCTACAGAAAAGCCTCTTGGACCCATGCACCAAAACCCATTGGATGTCAGAAATTTTAATTTTTTCATTTGCACTCTCGGCGGCAATTTTCACTTTTTCGCCTTCTATTTCAACAAACTCCTCCTAGGGAATTTATCGGATCTGCTTCACAATTGGTCAGTACAGTCAGAAAATGGGGCTCAACCAACGCCGTGTTATTTGTGACTGTACGTTGATGGGCGTGTCCGTGGCGTGCCTTCAAAGTTGGCCGTTTTGAATTCCGTGCTCTTATTTTCGTTTTTTTCGCCTTGTACTTGAACAAACTCCTCCTAGGGAATTTATCGGATCTGCTTCACAATTGGTCAGTACAGTCAAAAAATGGGGCTCAACCAACGCCGTGTTATTTGTGACTGTTGAAGGGTGTGTCCGTGGCGTGCCTTCAAAGTTGGCCGTTTTTCATGGAATTTTTTCACTTTTTCGCCTTGTATTTCAACAAACTCCTCCTAGGGAATGTATCTCATCTGCTTCTACAGATTACATGAATTCGCTAAAAATTAAAATTAAAACTGCGCGCAGTGATGAACGGGACCTCGTGGCAGCGCATGTTATGAGGTCCCGTTCATCACTGCGCGCAGTTTTAAAAAAGCGCACATGTTACGAGGTCCCGTTCATCACTGCGCGCAGTTTTAATTTATATAAAAATTGCAATACATAACGAAAATATACATTCTGTAAGTTTTGATATGTGAGTAATAATGATTAAACATTGATTTGTAATTAAAATATCCCTGGGATTCGCCCAACACCGTTGGTGTTGCTTCACTTACCCGGGATCACAGTATCGGTGCTTTCAATTCAACCCAACACTCTTCAGTGTGAGCTTACAGGACTACCTATTGGTGGGTCACTCATGAGTTGTGGTCTCTTTCTCCAAGATCCGCAGGTTCAAGGCCAGCCAGGACATCATGGACAAGGCCAGCATGCTGTACAACAAGTTTAAGAGCATGTTCCTGGTGGGGGAGGGGGACTCCATGATCAGCCAGGTGCTCAACAAGTCCATCGCTGAGCAAAGGCAGTATGAGGAGGCCAAGAAGGGAGCGCTGAAGAGGGCAGAACAAGCCCGGGAAATGAATGCAGGTGAGCTTACTGTGATGGAGCCAATGATACGTTTGAATTCAAATTTTTGAATTAGATTTTTCAGATTCAAGGCCAGTCAAGGTACGTTAATGTACTGCACAAATTAACAAATGAAAAATAAAGTAACAGGGAAACTTGAAAATGACATGTTCCACTCGAGGAAGGCCATCCATTCATAAGCAACACTAATGCCTTTTTTTTGTATGGTTGACTGTCAACAACAAGCCTGCTCAAATAATTCTGAAATCCAACCATGCATGACCATATATCAGTGGCGGCTGGTGGTTTTTAAAGTGAGGGAGGTAGGACTGCACGCTTGGTTGCCATTGGCCTGCTTGCACTGTTAGTGGTGTATGGTGGCATAACTATTTGAGACTCAAGTTGTTTCAGGGTGCTTTGGTGTACTACAAAAAAGCAGGGAGGGATAATTATGTCAATAAAATTGATTAAAATCCACCAGTGGCAGCATTGTACTTTGAAAGCTGGTGGGCAGCATGTCTTGGACTACAAGGGCAGAAGGAAAAATTAGTAAAAAAAATTAGGCAAAGCCAATTAGTCAAATCGGGCCTACTCTTGATTTGTAAAACTAAATAAAAAAATCAGGGCCTATTTTTGCCCTCAATGACTGAAGTTATTGGTTGGAATTTGGTTGTTTTTTTTGTTTATTTTCAGCTACAATTGTTTTAAGAAAGATTAAGACACAAGACCAAAAGTGATGCCATTTAAAATGCATCATGCTCTGAATCATTCACGAACATCTTTCCACAATATCAAATAGAACGGTCAGAGTAACAAACAATTAAAATAACTATAAGAACATAATCTCACAACTATTGACATGGGCTGTAAGCCTAACATTGTTTGAGGCAAATGTGGATGTTAATGGATGTTTCAGAATGTTGGTCATGGTGTTAAGCCAAATAAGATTGAGGGACTTCATTTATAGATCAAGTCAATCCTCCTTGCTGCTTGTGTTGCAAAGATGTCAGTGACCTGGTCATACCAGACGGATATTTTTAAAGTGATTGCAGAATAACGGCGTGTGTAGCTCCACGTTTTCGCCACCCTTTCAGACGGCTTAGTAACCCAAGGGAGTGTTGAAAAATAGGTAAGCTCAGCGCGTTTATTTCTGGACCTTGTCCAACTTCGGGACCTTGACCAACCAATAAAAGCGAACTGAGCCGCACCGAACCGCACCGCTCGGTGGAAACGCCAATGTAAGCGAACAGAGCCGCACTGTACCGCAACGAACAGTAGCGCACCGCTCGGTGGAAACGAGGCATACGAGCGGGTTTGTTGGTTCTCGTAGCCTAGAGTGGATAAACCCTCCCTCCGGGCTGCTCCACAGCCAGGGCTCCTGCTTATTGGTTCATAGCACAGCCAGGGCTCCTGCTTATTGGTTCATAGCGCAGCCAGGACTCCTTATTGGTTTGTAGCGCAGCCAGGGCTCCAGCCTATTCGTGAATAGACGTTGACGCGATTCAGATCCCTTAGCTAGTCCCACCCACTCAGAGGGGGAATTTCCTCCTCTCTCCCATTGAACCCCATGTTATATACCGGCTGCCAGTAGTGCCTGAGAAACGAATGGGAGTCAATGGAGGCTGTGGGAGGAACGTCCTCCCCAAAGTAATATTCAATAGGCGATAGGGAGTGCTAATGTCCCTTTACCCAGGGAAACAAACATTACATATACAAAGGCATTAAAGTAGTCATATTTAAGGGCATTAATTCATTACAGTAGTCTGGGCAATCTACATTTTTTTATTCTCAACAATGTTAAGGAGAATCTTCCTCCCTCTCCTCACTGGAGAAGCCTCCACTGCCATATATATATATATATATATATATATGGTCACATATATGAGCCATATGACCATGTCTATGGGGTGCTTGAAGAGTGACTAGGCCTGGGCAATAAAAAAAAAATTGTCATATCGTGATAGACTTTTGATCAATATCAATATAAAACATGTTCAATATATACTGATAAAAGACTGGACCACCGAATCTAGCAGCTGTGTTTGTTACAGAAACACGGCTCCATACTTATTTACAATATTTGAGTGTTTTTCATTGTTGTATCGACATTGGAGTATTTATCAATGTACAGTGGATGAACAGTGAATGAAGAGTGGAAGGTCATATAAGTGTTAAACCGAAGTGTTTAAATCCAGCATGGTAATTCCTAGTCTTTTTAGGTCATTAAAATGATCAATAGATATCGATATCGATCAATATGATCAAGTCTTTCAGCCATGTCGCCCAGGCCTAAGAGTGACCATGGAAGATTTGTTCCATCAATCGATTAATTTCATGTGTGGAAGAAAATGGTCGCTCTTCAAGCGTCCCGCAGACTCGTCATGTAGCCTACATTGACATCGTACTATCCCACTGTGATTACTCTGCATGACGCACTAAACCAATCGGTGTGAACAGGAGGCTTTCTACCACTTCCTCCGGTCCCCACCCCGACCAGTCATTGGACTAGCACTGTCCACAGAGGTTCTGTTGTAGACCAAAGCATGTCTGATTGACCAAAATATATCCCTTTCACCTCAGTGCTGCTCAGGCTGAGGCATGTGTTATCACATGCACTTGTGAATCCTCCTCTTTAGTGGGGCTAGCTCATTCATACTGGTGTGTGTGTGTGTGTGTGTGTGTGTGTGTGTGTGTGTGTGTGTGTGTGTGTGTGTGTGTGTGTGTGTGTGTGTGTGTGTGTGTGTGTGTGTGTGTGTGTGTGTGTGTGTGTGTGTGTTCTCTCTTTGGAAAAAAAGATAACAAGATCCCCAATGGTGATTTCAACATGTTGGACAAGAAGGATACTGAGAGGGAAAAGGCTGATGAGGAGACCACACTTGGAGATAATAGGTAAGACAAACAGGCGTCCATTCAGCCCTGGGCGTGTGTCTCTAGGCCATCAGAACAACTGGGTTAGTTCATTCTGGGGAAGTCGTCTACAAGGCATACAGTCATGTGGAAAAGTTAAAACACCCAATGAAAATGCCTTTTAAAACATATGGACATTTGATCTTCATTTTAACATTATTTAGAGATTTAGATCTTTTATTTAATTATTTGGAAGATGTCATTAATAGAAATGCATTTTTTTCTTGTGAGGAAAAGTTAGGACACCCCCTTATTTAAACCTCAGACTTTTAGTTAGGTTTGCTCTTGTTAGTTGAAGTGAGTGGTATCACAATGATGAGATCAAAAGAGCTATCTGATGCCTTCAGAAAGAAGGTAGTAGATGCATACAAGTCTGGGAAGGGATTTAAAAATATCTCTCAATAAGAAATATGCTATTCCAGCTAACTGCCAAGATGCCCAGGTCAGGCCATCCTAGCAAGTTCAGCCCAAGAGCAGACCACAAGATGCTTAAAGAAGTCTCCTCGAAAATCCTTAAATGTCATCACAGGACCTACAGGTAGCTCTTGCAACAGTTGAGGACAAAGTACATGCATCTACTATTAAAAAGAGACTGCAAGTTTTGCTGCAGCAGGGCCTGGCCAGCTCACCATCATAGAATCCACCGTGAATTATTTATTGTACCAGAGGGTGCTTGAGGAAAATGTGAAACCATCTGTCAGAAACTTGAAGCGGATGTGGACCATGCAACATGATAATGACCCAAAACATTCCAATAAATCCACAAAGGAATGGCTCAAAATAAAGAAGTTCAGAGTTCTATAATGGCAAAATCAAAGCCCGGATCTTATTCCTATTGAGATGCTGTGGCGTGATTTGAAATGGGCTGAGCAGGCAAGACACCCCAAACATCACACAGCTGAAAGAATTCTGCATGGAGGAGTGGGATAAACCTTCTCCCAACCGATGTCAGAGACTGGTAGACAGTTAAAGGAAACGTCTAATTTAGGTCATTTCAGCCAAATCAGGCATTACCAGCTATTAGGGCATATAGGGTGTCCAAACTTTTTCCTCGAAATTGGCATTTTTGTTCATCTCTTAAATGATTAAAGTAAAATCCTCATTGTCTTTTGTTCCATTACGAGAGAGTAAGAGCAAATCCAATATTGATATTGCAATATTTCTTGACAAATAACTACATATTTCATGGGGTGTCCTAACTTTTCCACATGACTTATGTACTTACAACCCTAGGCTTGTGATGCCATCGATTGATGGACTCAGTTGGGTTCTGTAGTGTTAGAAGCTGATGTTGGGATCACAAGTTTTGGTCAGATTATCCATGGACATGTTCAGCCCTTTAATGAGAATGACTAGAGTTCACATATTCTTAAAAAGAAGGTTAAGATCCCAGACTAAACCAAGACCTCAAATGGACCAGAAATCGCATCAAAAGGACCAGTTAGTATTCATAAGCTGCTTTCACACAAACGTACAGCCCACTATTCTCCCGACGGGCCGTATATGTGAACGACATATCCTGACATTGGACATCCTGAAAAAAGTATTTTAGCCGGCGGAAATGTTAATTACCTTATATGTGAATGAGCAGTAGAATGTCGGCATTTCACACCATTTGAGTGGGCGTGTTGATAACGCTTCGATTTGCATGTTGAGGGGCCCCATAAATGATAATCAGCCTGTTGCCTTTTGTTCGCTGAATGGTTTAAAAATATTTTAATGTTGGCACTGCTTTTCAGTCATTTGTGGTGAACGCTAAATGATAGGTCTTATCGTAACCCTAAAGCTGCACGTGTATAAAGAAAATGTTTTTTCTTTATACACCTTTCCTGCTGTCAGCTCCCAGACCATAGACGAGGAGCACAGGGGAGACGTTCCCTCCAGGGCCGATCTCTTCTCTTGGGGGTAACACCCTTCACTTTGACCGGCAGTGGGTCTGCTTATAGGTCGGAATATGGTCGGAATGAAGCGGCCACCGATTATTGACAGGCTGGGTACTTTATTCTTAGTTTCACTAACTTGACAGCAAACGTTTGCACAGACACAGAGTTGTCACAGAGTTGACACACGCTACCGCTCGCTCTCCTCGCTCTTCAACTCACACACACATACTGCCATTCTTGCGCACACACATACGCTAACTCTTGTAACTATTATTTACAACAGTTAGCTGAACATTATAGGGTCCCGGCCTTCCACTCCCTGTTTTCTCAGTTAAACACAGAAATCAACTACATTTGTCCCAGTGTTTGTTATATGTGAAATGAAGCAAAAAAATACGCTTTCTTTCTACGGTAACACAGTCGTTTGCAACGCCTTTCTTCTTCCATCATTTTTTCTATTTGGCTCTAACTCATGCTCCAATCTTTCGATTGTTGTGGATGCAACGGAATATATGATGCATCGTTGCAGCAACATTTAAGATGATCGCGATGATGATTTTTGCCTGTTCTGCCTACGTGCTGTCTGCGGTCAAAACAAACAGTGGCCGTCCTTATTCATACTTTGAGGTCACGTGACTACCATGGATACCTGGAGGGCAACAAACGCTGGCAAAATGGCGACGAACAACGGCCAACCAGGGGAATTGCAGCCTTGCAGATTTCCGATACTTAAATCAATCAACTATTTAGACCATATGTCACAAAATGTTAAAATTAGATACGAAGAGAAGATAAACATACTCAGAACTTGTGATCCATACACAGCACCCGCTGATGTATTCATTGCTTTGAAGCTGGTAAAGACTCTACCAGACTTGGAGTTTGGAGATATTTACATTTATCTCATAGAGAATCCGTCATCTTATACCGCACAAAAATTGAAAGCCTACGGATGGGTTAACAACGCTGTCGTATGGGAGGTGAAATACAGGAATATCTTCATAATCAAAGCAAAGGTGAATGTTACTATTCCACCATTCACTATGAAATGTCCCCTTTTGTCCGCGATTACATAGCCAATGTGGTCTTATTATAGCCCGATCATTCACTAAAAAACACATAGAAAGAGTAAAGCATCCAGCATATGATTTCAACAATGTGAGGGCAGGGATGATCGCACAGTTGCTATTACAGAATTCTGCGCAATTTAATCTGCACAGTGGAATGAGCGCTGGGTGGAGATGTTCGCGCATTTCAGAAGCAGGGAGATTCCGTACAAAAATATGTCTAATTTGTCAGTTTGCCATGTGTATGCCTGGCAAAATGCTCCCGTTGAACTAATCTTTCCATCATGACTTTATTTGGACTGAGAGGAACCTAATGACCGTTTGTGTGGTAAAACTGGCGACGTCCTGATTAGGTTACTAGGTTTCTGGAGTTCTTGCCCGCCAGCCAGTCGTTGTGACGTCACATGCAAAGTATGAATTGGAATGACTTTCAGAACATAATAGATAGAAAATCATTGCCCTCCATAGATGTTTTTAAAAATTTCTTAACAATTTTAATAGAACAGTGTCACTGTTTCTAGCTTTTTCTGTCTCATTAACACTTTTAAATATAGTCTTGCTTGTGGTCTGTCTCTGTACCTAAGCTGTACTTATCTTCTTGTATGCTTGCTTGTGGTTTTTGTTTGCTTATGCTTTGCTTGTCAGTCTGTGGTCTGTCATCTCTGTACTGTAACTGTACTTGTCGGCTATCTTGGCCAGGACTCCCTGGAAGACGAGATATTATATCTCAATGGGACCTTCCTGGATAAATAAAGGTCAAATAAAAATCCTGCCTCTTGAGAATTTAGACCCTACGTATTATCCCGATCCTTGCAAGCCTAGCCCCCTAAACCAGCTGGAGATTCTACTGATGTCTGAGCGACACCGATGTCCACATATCGGGCATCAAGTGTGAATGACCCTCATGGTCAAACCTACTGATGTACAAATGCAAGAGAAGACGTGTGAAAACGGCTATAGAAAGAAAACCCAGTACAACTGCTTTCTAGGATAGGAAAAAGTGAAAAAATAATCTTATCGAACATCAAAGATCTGCGATGGGAATGCACTAAATGGAAGCAACTTAAACACTTTCTTTAATTTGTATTGATAACCTGCTGTTGACTTTTTTTTTGCAGTACTGGAAAAAGCGTGGAAGATTCCATTTGAGCCAACTAACATTTCTGGAGAAATTACTTTTCCCTCAGTTTGCTTACATGACATTGTCTTAACGTATATTTACAAAACTGGCATCAGATTCCAATACTGTGGCCTATGGATGTGCCTCACAGTTCTGTGAAATGCATATGGTTTGTCCACAGGCATCATTGCCACACTTTATTTTTTAACAATGCTTTTAGTTCAGCTTTTCTATGATGGCTTGCTTAAAAAAGAACATTTCAAAATGCACATTTGAATGAGAGTTTAAGCTGCCAAACCCTGGGTTTAATAGATCTGTTGAGTAGGGTGTATTTGAATGTTGTTATTCAAGAGTTATGCATACATGTTGCAGTTTAGTCATAAATTCTAATCTGCATTCAGAAGAACCTGTTCACAACGTTCTTGCTTCTTGTGTAAAAGCCAAATTAGTGGATTAAGTAGTTTCACTATTGTATTCTGAGGTCTGTTTTTCAGGTGCACAGTAGAGAAGTGATGGACGCCAAAGTTTATTTTGCCAAAACGTGCTTTAATTCAACCATGTTTTAAGTGTTTCTCTAACAAATGTAAATAAGAGTATTTTTCCTGTCTATCATAGCGTCCACTAATAAAGCAGCAGTTTCTCAAATGTTTTAGTGTTGATCTGATGATACTGCAAAGATTTGTTGGGCATTGAAGAAATAACAATTTATTAATCATTTCAAATTCCTCATGCAATTGGCTACCACAGGTAAATATGTGGCCTTAAGTCATCACTAAATAATATTCCATCAACAGTGGAAAAACCTTGTACAAAATACAGGCAAAAGGTCAATTCAACCTTTTCACACTACAGACAAGACCTGGTTCTCCCTTATCAGAGCACTGTCCATACAAATATAAAATAAAGAGTGTTGCAAAACATCTACAGAAAGTGCTTCATTGTTGAATTTCAACAAGATAAACTGAATGAGCATATTGGTTTTCCCCATATAAAATGAACATAAAGCCTTAATAGAAACATGAACAGTTGACCATTTGAACACAAGATACAAAAAATATATATCAATCTTTGGTTGGAGACTTCAGTTGAATGCACCTGGGTCGACGTAGGGGTACGCCTGGAACTCCCCCAACTTGTTTCCTTGTTCGTCGTAGTGAAGCAACCGGAAGCATTTGTCGCAGAAGAGGCACGGGTCGCACGGAGCGTACTTGTCGTTAGTCGTCAGCCACCTGGATTATTACCATTACAAAAATTTATCGTCCATCATCTTTGACAGCTCACATTAACAGACCGTATATACAATTGACTAAACCCAGCTAAGAACATAAGGCTATATGGCTGAACTCTTTCCGTGGACGCGTCTACATCACACAGAAACTGCTGCAGTAGTTACAATGGGCTTAATAGGAGAGAACGTCCTCAAATGTATCAACCATATCTATAAGTAGCAGATATTACTTATATTCACATAATACAACAACTCAGCGATTCTGTCTCAGATAGGAGGCAAGAGATTTCCGCAAGAGTTGGCGGCACTGTAAGTTATTTATTTGCGGTACGATTTTCTTTTTTTAAAGCCTGACCATTTGTTGTGACATGTGATTTTAACTTGCCTGCCAATGTAGACGTGGCAGACGGTGCATCTGCGTGTGGTCACCCTGTGCTTGTGGGTCAGGAGAGGGTAGAGCTTCCTGTCCAGACAGTCACTCTTATGGGACAGCCTGCAAGAAGGCAACAAGGAACTCAGTGAAAGATGAGCCCGATCCTTCCATTGAAACGTTCATTCATGACATGGATGAATTTCTGGTAAGATGTGCTATCACGCCAGATATTTCCAGGAACTAAAAATGGATGCCTTGGGAGATCAGAAATCTTGAGTGAAAGAGAATACTTGAGTGGCTAATTATGCTCTACACATGCAACAAATGAATTATTTCAGGCACAGTCATTAAAGAAAAAAAATGAATGAATAATTCAGACATTAAAATACAAAAATACAGTTAAAAAACCATTTACCCACCTATGCATTAACATGCATAGGTGGTAAGAATTAGACTTAATGAGTCTGAATTGATCGTACTTGCCTTACATCTGTGATGATGACAAGGTGCTCACAGTCTCCTTGGTGACAGTAGAGATAGGGGAAGCCCACTTTGATTTTCAGATCCATAAACTTGGTGTCCTCCATCTTGGCTTTCTCATAGGAAGGGAAGTTGTGGCTCTTTGTCCATTCTATCGTGGTGCTGCAGAACATAACCATGACAATTCAAATAATGTCTTGTTAATAATATTGTTACATTTAAATTTTGATTCTGAATCAAACTGATTTAGTATAACTTAGATTGTGTATTTTGTTCTCACCCTTACTTGCAAGTTGTTTTGGATAAAAGCACCGAATTAATAAATGTGAATCTAATATGAATGAAAAGATACATCTTATACATCATCGCTATGATTATCGGTATGCTACAATGCATAAAGGCTGTATACCCATGGTGATATAAAATACTTAGACTTGGTTTTAATTGTTCTACACACCGGAGTTGGCACTTCAAATTGGAATCAATTAATCAGGAGAATGCATAGCAGGTCTTTCATACACGTACAACTTTCAGAAAAGGATAATATTTGACCTTCCTTGTGATCCCAAACACCACTTTCATTATCCACTTCAACCGTGGAACTGAGAGAGTTGTGACTGTCGTTTTGGTTTGACATTCAAACATTTTTTTAACAAAATAAGTGAATGAATGGAAGCGTACTCATAACTCGTCTTGTGATAATGAGGTCAAAATTGTGGCAAAGTTATCTCATAGATCATTATCACAAGACGAGCACTTCTCGTACTCAAACTAATTAAATATTCTTCAGTTCAAACTGCTAACCTCCATCCCCAGTCTTCAGCATGAATTAGTCAATGTTTATCACAAACAGATGGGTCTATACACGCTTTAGAGCCTTGTTTGATCACTACCTTGGGGAGGGCAGCAAGGTTATTGGCTGTGTTTTGTATGGTGCGTAAAAGAGACATGGGTAGAAATGTACTCTATGTCTCGGTTGTAAGTTGGAATAGCCTGAAGTTAGCGATGTACGTAACTGAATTTTTGCTAATGTGTTTTTTTTAACAACTCCTCGTGTCATCCTTTTCATAGTCATCCCACATTTATCAAAATGTCACAACACCCCATCTCAACACTACACCAATGCAACAATTCAGTGGCAGAACGCAGTGAAGCACGTGGAAAACAATTTTAGAACTGAATATTTTTTCCATTCTAGCAGCTATCTGAAATTTGATTGATGATGAATGATTCATGTGGTTATAAAAAAAAAGTATTTTGTATAGTAAGGAGACCAGCTAACCTACTGATGTCCTGACACTCTGGGAATCTCATGTCATTGTAGAAAACTCCTTCCAGGAAGAAGAAGGATGACCTGTAATGATCCTAAAACAATTAACAACACTTTGAATTAAAAATGGCATTCAACAATCAGATAAATAATAGAACAAAACAGTTATTCCATGAGCTAGTTTGAGAGTACCCATTAATCACCACTTAATCATTCATAAAATAGAAAATAGGAGTCATAATATAATTTCCAAAAAAAGGTGGTATTGAAGGAAAGTCAAAGTTGTGCTTGATGGTCGAATGAACCTGCAGCCAAGAAGCTTACATGGCCTCTCTGTGCTTCTAACCTTGCTGATGAAGTCAGGAGCGATGTCGGGCGTGTTGCTGAACTCTCCACACACTTGCAGGTCACTGACACAGCAAATGGCGTCCCTCAAGTTTGCCAATGTATGGGACCCGGTCATCAACAAAGTCATGTGGGGTCTAACATACTTAAACTAACAAAAGGAAGAAAGATACATACCATGAATATTGGCAGCTGAATACAGTTTAAGCTTCCACTTGCTTTCTACACTTGACTCTACATTTCAACTAGGCAGATCACAGCTATGCAGGTTTCTTGTTTTGGGAGCTAGACCAAATCCATACTCACTCTCTCAAAAATGGTGGGGTAGTAGACGTTGACGGTGATAATAACTTCTCCTTCAGGAATCATGTTTCCTTCAGTGGGGTTCCTCCCAAATGTCAGTCTCTCCTAAAATCCAAACATCAAGCCAGAACTTGACTGACCCACTACATTTTGAATACATACAATTCATATTATAACATACAATGAGGTCAATGACTGATATTCACTATAGAGATAGTACTTTGTAACGTGAAATTTAGTTTAACACCCACCAGCTCATCGGCATAAAGGTCATGTCGACCAATTTTATGGACTTTAAGATTTGCTTTGTAATCCTGTCTCCTCTTCCTTTGTCTGTAAGAAATAATGACATTTGTTATTCAATACGTTGTTTCTACGCCATTGTGTTGACTTAAGGATAACCTAAGGTCAAGTTGAACAAGTGTAACCTACATCAGTGTTCTGAGAGTTGAATCGGGCGGCACAACGTTTGTATCTGTGGGCTGATCCACAGGATTGCAGCGAAGTGAATCGAGGCTTCAAGCAGAACAAAATGAACGGACAATCGTGTTAATGTGCAGTAAACAACACAAAATACAGTGGTCGTTGAAATATGCGGTTAAGTTCGCACACAGCCTTGGGTTTATTACCTGCATATGGATTTCAGATCATTAACGGTTTCAGCGTTGAGCCCGAATTCTTTGGATAATTCAGTCTCAAATTCTTGATCTTCCTCTTCTTTGTATGAGTAATGTGGTGGTTTAAGTCTTTCTAACCATAAATCTCTAAACGCACCTATATGAAAAGTTTTTGTGTTAACGTCAATGTATTCGTAATCTGGGATGTTTTCCGACACCGACTTGGAACCACAAGTCGCCATTTTCCACAGGTCATGTGACCTCTAGGAACCATGGGAAATGCAGTCGAATGCTTTGTCGACGCCAGGTCAGCTGGTGTACGGCACGCCTGGGGGGGGGGGGGGGGGGGGGGGCTGAGGCCATGTGCAATACATAAATGGCTCACCGGTGGCGCTTGGTCTTGTAGTGTAGCTCCGTCTAGTTCATCTGTATGAGTCCCAACAAAGACATTTAGAGTTGATAATCAGTTTTGCTGAAGGATTTTGCTCTTAACTGTTTTCGCGATGGGAGATAAGAAAGAAAATCTCACTTCACTGGTAAACTCACGTTTTTTTTAATATAATTTAGAAAGAAATATAATCTGTCGCGAGTATCTTAGTTAATTTTACCCAATTGTGATATTCAACATCATTTTGAGTTGATGCATTTGATGCATTTTTATTTGATTCTGTTATTCTGTAATGGTTACAACAAAATAATTAAAGACTAACGTTACGCCACATTAAACATTTCTATATCCGATAATTCTAGATTTTTACAAATGAAAACATGAAAACTACTGTCAAATACACCCGCTATTAGATTTACCTACTTTTGAATGAAAGCGTTGCGCGTGTATTTTCTTCTTCAGACCGAGATCAGCGGTCATTTTGCCATGGACCTGGTGTGAGTATCCCTATTCAATAAATGTATGAATTTAGTCGATCTCTTTGGGTTCTCTTTTGGGTTTGGTTTCGCGAAGAAAAAAAAAAGTTTATTGTAGGCCTACTTGGCATTAGGCTTTGTTCTTGGAGCCAGGGTGAATGCATTAACGTTATCAGATTTCAGCAAAAAATAAAACACTGATATCATGTCATTTGCATCTACTTTCCTTTTCATGAAACTTACTTGAACACTTGTCATTCAATGTAACTTGATAGCTGATGATCGTACTTTGGAATGAAGCAGTCCGCAGATTGAACTGGAGGGCGCCCTGGTGGACTGCTCCACTGGTCTGGAGTTATTCCTCAATAACCGCTTCTCTGATGCGCTGGCTCATCTAAAACCATGGTGAGTGCGATATTTCAATGTGGGCTTACTTTTGACCATGGATAAGTAGTTGCCGACGATTGCATGATGTTTTGGTTGTATATTACGCTGCATGCAATTGCATATATTTCCCGAAATTACGGTCTGGGATTAATACGGCCTGCCTTACATTGTCATTGTAATTAACCTAAACGATGATTGTATATTAGGTGCCATGATGACATGCCACCAGGTGTGGTGTGATTAGCCATTACAAGCCGTTTTGGAAATCAGCCCCTTATGACATCACAGGTGTGCGTGTCCACCTAGATGTGTGACGGATAGATGAGCAATGTTTTCTACAGTCCACTGGGTAGGCTGATCTATCCAGCACACATCTAGGTGGACACGCCCACTTTCTGACCCTTATGATGTCATAAGGGGCAGATTAACATTACGGCTTGTAACGGCTAATCACACCACATCTGGTGGCATGTCATGGCACCTTTAACCTCCAAAAACGATGAGAGAAGGCTGCAAGTATACCAAGACCTATATAGGCTCATGCAGGAACGCCAAAGTATATTCTAAAACAGCTTTTCTCTGTATTTAATTGTATTTAACTTCATCAGTCAATGTCGGTTAAATATTATATAGGCACACATGCGTCTGCTCAGGAATGCCTTCTCTGTTCTTACTTACCTTGCATGGCATCTCGGACACTTCCCAAGACCCAGAATGGGATCTTCTAATTTTTGAGAGAATATCTTATTCTGAACTCACACATTGCACACCAATATCTGTTTTTGTTTTTTGTTTTTCTTCCCATTAGGAAGGCCAAGAGTATGTACCATGCCATGGGCTACAGCAGTATGCTGGTGATGCAGGCAGGCATGACCTTTGACCCGAAAGATGTGGAAGCAGCCATGACTTCATTAAGGGAGTCTCTAGAGACATGCCAGAGGTAGTCCACTTTTTATCCATCACTATTTATTCAATCTGTACTTTTGTCAATGCCGAGTTTGGCTGCCCTATCGAAACTCCTCCAGACTTTTTTTTATGCCTCTTTCTTTCATGTTTTCCTCCCCAGCTTTCGTAAAAAGAGTGGAATATTGGAGACCATAACCAACTTGTGGTACCGGCAACCTTCTGACAATCTGACAGAAGGTGAGAAAGACCTGATTATCTCATATTTGGGTGTGTTGAGGCGTTTTCATAAACAACCGAGTTGCTGTCTCTGATGTTGATGATGAATTTGGATAGTAGGTCTACCCAATTGCATCCAAGAGATTTATATATTTTTATTTTACCTTTTTAATGGTCAGTTGAGTCAGAGCTGGTCAGAACTAGTGTTTGTTCTCTAATTTACTTCAATGTGTATTTTGATTGTTATTATTAGAGAGGGGCTTTCTTGTGTTTCTCATTTGAGTTTAGTTATAGCTATTACCTACCTGGCACCTGCCTTTCTCAGAATGGTCCCTGAGAATTTAAATATATTTGTCATAAAACCACAGAACCAAATGCAAGATAATGAATATACTTTCTTTATAGTATAAAATTATTATATTTCCTTTGAACATACGGTAAATTTCTCCCATGCCTGCATTCTCAAAGTTGAAACGGTTGGATTAGGGAACAGTGATTGTGAACAGTGATTTTCATTTCTTTGTCAAATTAATTAATTAATTAATTATTGTTTAAATAGAGGAGATGCATGCTGAGCTCTGCTATGCTGAGGTCCTTCTGCAGAAAGCCTCTCTGACCTTCATGGATGAGAGCATCATGGGCTTCATCAAAGGAGGGATGAGGATACGAAACTCTTATCAGATCTTCAAGTAAGGAACTTGGGGAGGCATTGCTTGTTATCATATTAACCATTTCCCATCACACCGCCAAGGTTACGGGTTTGAATGTTACCTGTATGTCAGAGAATTGATTTTAAAATCATGTTGCTAACCTATAAATCCCTACATGGTTTAGGGCCAAAATATTTAACTGATATGCTTCCACTACATAAGCCTTCTAGGCCACTAAGATCCTCTGAGACCAATCTGTTAATTATCCCCAGAGTCAACACGAAGCATGGGGAAGCAGGATTTAGTTACTATGCAACAAATAGCTGGAATAAACTCCCTGAGGATTTAAGACTTGCCCCAACTCTGACAGCTTTTAAAACAAGACTGAAGACTTTTATGTTTGCTTTAGCTTTCTGCTAAATCTTAAATATTTATTATTTTAACTTTGCCTTTATTTTCTCACTTTCTAAAATGCATTTCTTTTAACTCTGCCTTTCTAAAATGTTTTTTAAACTTTGCCTTTATTTTCTATCTATTTTACTTTTTACTAACTATTGTTTTCTTTTATTGTATGACAATGTTTATATGTGAAGCACTCTGAGTCTGCCTTGTGTATGAAAAGTGCTATATAAATAAAGTTGCCTTGCCTTGCCTTGATTCCCACTATGGCCACCAGTGGCGGTTTTAGGTACGGGCGATGCGGGCAGCCGCCCGGGGCGGCATTACAGGGGGGGGCGGCACGAGCACACGAAAAAAAAAAAATCTGCGCATTTTCTATTATTGATCATACCCCCCCCCCCCGTCAACAATTCCGCCAGACCGCAACCGCGCCCCCCCTCCCCCCATCAACAACTTTCCGGTGGGAGGGAACCGCTACTGACGGCCACCCCCAATATTAAGCATGCAGTATTTGAAGATGCTTTTGAGAACAGCGTCCACCAAATGCCCATTTGTTCTTCTGTTCAACCTAGCCTAGACTGGCTGCTAGTCGTATTAAGGTATAAAGCTCCTTGCTCATTCACCTTGTTATGACCTGGAATACAGGCCAAAAAGTTATTCACTTGAGGGGACAGCAATTAGCTCCCGCACCTCAAAGAACATTCTCTTGCACTTAAGAGGTTCACCTCAGTGGTGCCCCCCCCACAGGTTGCTGCTTGCACAAGGGGGAGGGGGGGGGCAATGGTGGGAATGTGAATACTGACTGCATTTGGTTCTACCAAGCGTTGTGTTCAGAACATTTGTTTCAATCTGACTTCACTATCATCACTATATTTTCCTTTACCAGGGATTGTCAAGTTATTGCAAACAAAATGGATGAAGAGATGCAGCAGAAAGCCACACACCTGCACTTCAGATGTGGTGTCAACATGGGAATCGGATCGTTCAACCTGGTAAGCATGTAAATAATCGTTTGTGGTATTTTTATTTTTATTTGTTTGCACTGTGTCTATCTTTCTTGGATGCATTAAAGTCAAGTATTTAATTGCATTTATGATCTTTTTTTTCTATTAATGTACACATGACAACAAATTTGAAACGGGTCTGTTTGGATTGATTGATGGGTAACTGTTTCCTTAACTGTTTGATACTATATTTGATACTATTGAGTTGTTTTCCCCCCATCCCTCTATCAGATGCTGTCTCTGCTCCCAACACGAGTCCTCAGACTGATGGAATTCCTTGGCTTCTCTGGAGACAGGGTAGGTGCTTCTGCCTGACTACAATCAATATATTATGTTGCTTTAGTTTATTATATTCAATTCATTTTGTATATGTGTGTGTGTATGAATGAGATGGCTGGAAGATTGATTGCTGGTTATTCTTTAATTTAGTTTTAAGCATTTATCTTTATAAAGGTTTCAATATTGTGTGATCTTTGAATTCTGTATGGTTTGTGTTGTGTTGTTAAAGAACGCACTGTTGGTAATGTTCCAGGATGTGGGTCTCTCTGAGCTGAGGGCTGGCGTCTCCACAAATGGCCTGCGCTCCATCCTCAGTATGCTCACACTGCTGATGTACCATCTCTACATCACTGTCATACTCGGTAGGGGAACCACAAGATATTTTGTACAATTTCAAGGAAACGTTCAGACAATTTTTTTTTTTATTGAGAGAAGCCAATATTGCCAATATATTGGAAGTTAATTTGGATAACAAGCTTAGATATTTAAAGGTATCATTTTACAGATTATTATAATTTTTTTTAAATAACGATTACAATCTCATTACTTTCAACAAAAGGCACAGGTGAGGTGGACCTGACAGAAGCTGAGAACCTGCTGGAACCTTATATTAAAAAGTTTCCCAATGTAAGTTGCACACCCTTACAATAGAAAGTTGATCCATCATTCTTAGGATACCTGCGGGAGGATTTAATGAAAACGGTATACAATGCCGAGATTTATATTTTAAACTTGACTTTTCTTTTGTTTATAAACTTTCTTTGAACACAGGGAGCTCTGATTCTCTTCTACACTGCCAGGATTGGTTTGCTCAAGGGAAACTTCACATTTGTAAGTATCATCAGTCTCAAAGCATCTCTCTCTGTTCTTTTAAAACAATTTGAAACTTGTTTAAACCCAGTTTTTTTTGCGTCCTTCTTTAGGCTAGGGAGAAGTACCTGGCCTGCATCGCGGCCCAGCAGGAGTGGCGCCAGATACACCACCTGTGCTACTGGGAGCTCATGTGGGCCCATTCCTTTGAACAGGAATGGAAACAAGCCTACCATTACGCTGACCTGCTCTCCAAGGAAAGCAAGTGGTCCCAGGTAACCCGCTGGCACTGGCCTTCAAACCTAGATTTAGTCACTGGCAACAGTCAACTGAAAGTGCCATGCTTTCTTTGAACTTTGGTAAAACAGTTTATTGTGGGGGCTCCTTTCTTCTTTGTTTCTTTCATAATGCCCTCCCTGTCTCTTCCTTCATTGACTAATTGCGTAATTTTTTATGAATTTCATTCATAAAGGAAAGCTAATGCAAACACCTATGCTAGGTTTCTCCCATACTTTTCAAGTAATCCTGTATGATGATCACTACCTCTGATGGTTGGAAGCACTGGGGGGATGGGAAGATAAGGTCCTTCGTGGAGACCTTATCAGGGGGTATTCAACAAACAAATGTAGCCACAACTGAAAGAGATAAGAGGACATTCAGTTCAGACGTTTTATTCAAATAAGGTCTAGGTCATACATTCCGCATTGGGTATTTTTGCTTTGTTATTCCTCATTTAAAATCTCTTTCCAGGCCACTTATATGTACCAGAAAGCCGCCCTCTTGAGCATGCTCCCAGACGCAGAAGTGGAGGCCATGGGTCAAAAGGCAGAAGACTTGTTCAAGTGAGTGAAGGGAGACTGCCCTGCTTGCACTACTCCCAATTTTGAAAATGCTGTTCATTCATTGCTGTCATCCACTGGTGTGGTTCAACAGACAGGTGGAAGGCCTTCGCCTCAGGATTGCTGGAAAGTCGGTCCCAACAGAGAAGTTTGCCGCAAAGAAGGCCCAGAGATGCTTCTCCTCCAACGCCACAAAACCAGTCCTCCCTGCATTGGTGAGCACCGCGACCCCCTAATATGAACTGTTATACCAGTATACAAAACCAGTCCTCCCTGCATTGGTGAGCACCGCGACCCCCTAATATGAACTGTTATACCAGTATACAAAACCAGTCCTCCCTGCATTGGTGAGCGCAACGACCCCCTAATATGAACTGTTATACCAGTAAACAAAACAAGTCCTCCCTGCATTGGTTGGCGCCCGACCCCCTTATATGAACTGTTATACCAGTATACAAATTGAATCAAACTGTGATTTAATCAAACCTTGTGTGATTCCAGGAAATGATGTACGTGTGGAACGGCTTCACAATAGTAGGAAAGAGACCAGAGCTGACATATAGCATATTGTCCACCATAAAGAAGGCAGAGGACCAACTCGCAAGTTCTGCAAGTCAGTGAATACTATTCATGAGATGCTCTCAGTTAAACCAAAATAAATGTCACCATTTAAAATCCTTGAGATCGTGTCTAACGGTCTGACTGTGCACAGGCCAGTCTGATCATCATGTGGACGACCAGTGTGTGGTCCAGCTCTTAAAGGGCCTGTGTCTTAGACAGCTGGGCAGTCTAGATGAGGCCGAGGGCTGCTTCAACCATGTCATCTCCAGGTGAGACTGGGGGACTGATGTCACACTTCAAGAAACACAACTACTCTGACCTGGTACAGGTCTAGTCATGCTTAACATCCTAGTAAAGCCTGTGGAAAATGTGACTCTCCTCTCTAAATATAGATCACTTGATAGCTTTGGCAAAAAAAATATGTATTATTATTCATGAGACTTTATGCAAAATGGGAAAAAACACATTTTCAATGACTCATTACTAACTTATGTTGAATAATAAGTAACTAAAGCATCTTGACATGTATTGACCAAGACAGAGACTTTTAGCTTTACGTTGTATGTGGGAGGTCTTCCACTCTAGCCCAATTCATTACTGATTTTGACTGAATTTACTTTTCACAGTGAACAACAGATCAAGTATGATGACTACCTGGTGCCCTTCACCATGTATGAGCTGGGCCTGATTTACAAGCAGAGGGGGGATACCGACAAGGCAGTAGAGCTCCTGGAGAAAATCAAGTGCGTGGTCAAGCCTTTTTTTGTTGCCATATCGTTTGATTCAGCAGAATCCTTAAATTAATGTATGTACTTTGTGTCCGGACAGGGTGAACTACAAAGACTACAGCATGGAGTCTAGGCTCCACTTCCGCATCCATGCAGCACTCAACACCATGGGCACTTTCCCAAACAAGCCTTACCCCTCACGCATCCAAGCCTAAGGAAAACAGTTGTCTGGAGTCTGGAACTCTCAACGTTTATGAAACTGGAACGAACACACACACACACACACACACACACACACACACACACACACACACACACACACACACACACACACACACACACACACACACACACACACACACACACACACACACACACACACACACACACACACACACACACACACACACACACACACACACACACACACACACACACACACACAGAGAGAGAGTTCATTATAAGAAATAATTGTACAGAATATTTGGCCTAAAATGAGATATCATGAATCAGAGTCTGGAAATTCAAGTTAGATTTCAATGTAGTTGACAATGTATTCATAATAAAAGTTTCTCCTTATTGCATTGATTGCATTGAGTGTCTGGATGTAAGTCTGCAGCCAGATGCCTATCCCCAGTTGGGTATGCCAGAAACTGCTCCTTGAAGTCCCAGGCTAGGCTTCGTAATTGCAATCGCAATGGTGCCCTCTGTTGATCGCAAGGGATAATCCACCCCGTGCCAAAAATAATTGTCGACATTTCAAGTTTTTTATTTTATTTTACTTTTATTTATTTATGTTATCTTTACATATTTAGGATTTTTCATTCAAACATAATTGTTTCAAGCTGTCTTCATCTTCATATCATCTTCATATTGTATTATGACATGCTAATAAAACATGTAACGCTTTGAATTGTCGCCCTTGCATGTCCTTTCGATCTTCTATATCAACAGGTATATGCATAAAGATTATAGAAGACAGCAAATAAGAGATGGGTAATTCATCCTCATATCTGCTAACACACCTGACAGTCCAGACCACGTGGTCTGGGCGATGATCAGCTGACCGAGCCGGGGGAGGAAGAGGAAGAAGAAAGATGGAAGGGAACAGGGACGAAGCTGAAAAATGTATAAATATAGCATCGAAAGCACTCGAAGCTGGTGATAAAGAGAAGGCGTCAAAGTTTCTAAACAAAGCGGAGAAGCTCTATCCCACGGAGAGAGCCAAAGGTACTGTATTCATTCAACGGCGTCCGACCTCCCCGTTATTTCCAGTCAGCATACGATTAAGCTAAGGGTTAAATTGACTACTAGCCAACTGCACATTCACAGTAGCTGGCTACGATAGCCGTGCTACGTTATCTGTCAATTGGGTCAATGTTGACGGTCTATAAATGTGTATATATGTCAATGAAATACCAGCCATTCACATGTGTTATTAATTTCGCCAAACGACGTGACGTTACTCTCGTTTCAAATGGTACGCATTTACATGGTGCTTTGCTAACATGAACGTTAGCTTGCGACGGTATCTTCTTGCCAAGCCGTGTTATCTTTCTGTCAAAACGCTGCCGTGTGTCGGTGGCTGGCTCATGCTGTGAATCGAATCATGACCGCGAGTTGAGCGAGAACAGAGTACACACACGGTTGAGGAAGGGGACTGTACGTTGGACTAGCTGTCCCCGGGCGAGCCTGGCTCCTGTCAATCCCTCCATTGACTGATCGACCCAGAGGCTGCAGTCGGAAGTATTGCATTAGCCATGTTATAAGAGCCATGGTACATTGTTGGCTTTTGTCTACTCTAAACAAGCAGTCTAAATCAAGACGTAATCGATTGATGCTCTGATGCTCTGCACTCTCTACATATGTGAGTGCTTTGCTGTGCAGTGTTTTTCGCTAACCTATTTTCCACCCTGGACAGAACAACATACCATCTCTTGACAATATTTGTGTGTTGAAAATTGACTTAATTCAGCTGCCAACCTGACTAGAGGGTACTTTAGTATTGTTTTCCAGTAGTTTAAAACAAAAGGCATCTGCTTTTAACATTTTAAATATTAGTATATCCAATACGCTTTAGCCTATCCATGGATGACGTTTGCATTTACGTACGACCTCCGTCGCAATTCCCTCCTTGTAGTGCCCATTCATGATACTATAATTCTTATCTGATTGTATTTAATGGCGATTAGCGCTCCAATGTTGCACCTCTACGGAAAGCTTGGGTTGTCATCTTTGTACCTGCATCCCTTTTGGTTTCACAAAAATTAACATTTGTAATGTATGTCTAACTTTCTGTCAGGATGTATGAAGCGCTCAAATGGAGTGTTCTGAGGTGATTGAAGCTTCACTGACCAAGTCTGGCTACGTTAATCAGTGACATTTGAGTTAATGTTTTCCAACCAAAACTAGACCCATATCTGGTTGTAGAAAATGTGTACATTTTTAGAAGCTACAGAGCATCTACAGCTTCAATATTAATGAGACACGGGTAGTTCATCATACAACGTAATCAGTTATGTCATATTTGAAGGAAAGGGTATGTCCATTATCCTCAATAATGTGTCTGTGCTCAGTGTGCTTACAATCTATACTTGTATCATGCTACAGCTGTGGGTACAAGTGCAAAGGCATATCCTGCCCTATCCCGAGTAGTTGTGTGTAGAAGATACCCAGAATTTTAAGTTACAGGTTATAATGATTTCCTATGGAGTCAGATTGACGGACATTAAGCATAATCATGGACTTAATGAATACAACGGGTGTCTAGTCAGTCATGGCTTACATCTGGGCTTTGAAGTTTTAATATGGCTCTTGGTAATTGTTTTTGGGACACACTCCGCTGGTATAAGATATCAGCGCTGGTATTTGTGTGTTGTACCTGCATCTATATGTGCAGGTCCTAACACACCTTCTTGTCTAATGTTTAATCGAGGGTAAGTTGGCCTTATACTGCTATAGATCATTTTTACGGGGGATTAATAAAGTTGTATCGTATAATGCAGCTGGACTGTTACTTTTTTTACAATATGCCAGTAGCCACATACATGGGGAATAAAGTGCTGCAGCTAGTTTTTTATATATTCTGTATACATTTAAATTACATTAAAAAAGGTTAACTGGAAATGTAAGTTGCATAGTCTGAATTTGTTTCGGCATTATAACATTGTGCAACATTGACCGTGTCCGTTTCTGATCCATTACAATTTCAAATGTTTCCTCCCAAAAACACAGCAGATATTGATTTTGTATTCCGATATCTCCCATGCATAACAAACTAGTGCCCCGTTCAGCTGTGTGCCTAGCCTGACCCCTCACCCTTGGTCTGTCTCTCCAGTGCTTTTGGATGCGCTGACTAAGAATGGCAGCTCGGCGGGGAATGGAGCCCACTGCAGGCGGCGGCCTGCGAGCAGTGGGGAGAGTAACGGCGTGCACGCAGACCAGGAGGGCCATGATCCGGCAGGAGGAGGGGAGGCCACCAAGATCTTCACCAAGGATCAGGTGGAGGGCGTGCAGAGGTGAGGGGCCCGGAAGCTTGTCTGGTTATCGTTCTCCACACACGCGTGAACACGTTCTTGTCCTTGTTTTTGAGTGGTGGTTGGTCTAGAACATGGGTATTCAACTAAAATAGAAAGAGGTCCAGTAAGAGGAAATCTCTTGATGCAGTGGTCCAGAAGATCATAATAATTTCTAGCTTTTAATTGTGATATATATATTTAGGTAGTTGTATCAACATCTGCATGTAATCAATACCCAATTGTCAAATCAAATGACTTCAGTAGGCCTCAAAAACGTTTTGCAAATATTTATTGTCACATAACATATAACTGAGCATACAGTATATATGACTGCAGAATAAAATAAAATTATAAAATGTCAAATTGTCCATGTTAAAATTAAGTACTGCACTCATGCATTCATGACAACACCTCCATCAGTTAAAGGCTTTTTGTGTTAACCCAAGCCACTCTGAGGGAACAAGTGTGGCTCAGGATCCTGGTTAACTGGTCATATTGGGCTCTGAGACTACTTACTTATTCTGTGATCTCACTTCAGATTTGAGTGGAGTATGTTTGTTCAAAACCTTTTGTTTTTTCACATTGGCACTTTTTATTATCCTCGTCTCTGTGTCACTCGTCTGTAGCTCTCCCTTTCTCCGTCTCACTCATCTATCTTTCCCTTTTGTTTTCTCTACCTGTATCGCTATCTTTCTTTTACTTTCTGCCATCTTTTCATGTGTAACTTGCCTCTAACTCGCTCATCTGTCTTCACTGAGTTGCAATGTTTACCGCCTGGAATGCACAGACTTGGTTTGCTGATTAGTATCACGTGGGATGGCTTGACTCACATGCAATTGGTCTGTGCATTTCCTCACCCGCTAAACCAGTACCGTAAAGACTACAGAAGCTGCGCCGGTTCAAATAGAAGCGCCCT
Source organism: Micromesistius poutassou (assembly GCF_964030765.1). NCBI lineage: Eukaryota > Metazoa > Chordata > Actinopteri > Gadiformes > Gadidae > Micromesistius > Micromesistius poutassou. Next base: position 12,212,805 of record NC_140273.1, read on the forward strand.
GTCAGGTTTTATATCATAACCCGCTGTAGGTTCGGGTCCTTATGGGAAGGGTTCTGTGTCTGGACCTGGACTGCGGTCCGCCTGTTATTGACCTCTGGTCTAGAATATGAACTATAACTGCTGCTGTCTCCATATCCTGTTGCCAGTCTGCAACCTAGATTATCCTAGATTTGGTCCAATAATAAATAATGTCAATGGGATACTTGCCATGGTAGAAAGCTGAACTGAGAAAATATGGACTTAAATCTAAGGTAGGTAGGTAATACGTGATTCCTTCTTAAGGGAATCTGAATCGCAAGTGTTTAATTGAGGATCAATGTTGTATGGTTGCTGTTCATAAGAGCCAGATGAAGATTGACTGGATGAGTTGTGAAGGAAAGGTGCATATGGATATACTGGTAGTTGGAAAGAAATAAAGAAGACTTCTCAAACCATCCCAGGTCCTTCTTGGCCTTTGCTATTGAACCATTATCGGCCCTTCCTGATCATGTGTTTATGGCAAGAGAACGATACCTAAAGTAAGTCATCATATTCCAGTTTCTTTCTGGAGCTATGGTGAGTAATGGTGTTATGTTGGTGTTATGTTGCATGGATGGTCATTTTCTATTTCTCCATGCTATTTTTCATAACAAATCTCTTCTGACCCTACCACAAAATTGAAGCCACTAATCGCTCCACTCAAAACATGCAGACATCACTTGACTTCACTCTTTAATGAACAAGTCTAGGTCTGTCCACCTTTGCCCCCCCATCCTGATTTTATGCACCTTTTTATATTCCCGGGCCATTTGAGGCCCCCACACTCTATGCAGTTCTCTGCACACACAGCAGATCTCCATGGGAACCGCTAGTGCTTGGATTCCTGCCCATAAGGGAAGGGAGGACCACAGTCACACAAACACGTGTAGTATTTTGAACAGCGAAGAAGACACTTGCATGGAGCAGGAGTATTTTGAATCACAATGCACAGTGCAGTTTGATGATGGACAACTCGTTGGCCATGCACCCAGGTCTGTTATGTTCGGTTGTATTATTTCAAGTTGGAGAACATGGCATTTGTCCTCCCCTGTGCAATACTTTCAGTGTGTTGCATCGTTCCTTCTTTGGACTCACCCCTGGAGGTTTAAACAACAAACCCTTCAAGAGTCTCCAAGGTCTCAATATAACCCTGAGGAATCTCCTGTGATACGGTTTACAGAGTTGCTTGTTTGTTGTTCTCATTTAGAAAGCCCCCTCATGACAAAAAAAAACCCATCTCCCACTCATGGCTGATTAACAACTAATACATGAACAAACGATAAGCCTTTCTGTGACGGCACAGTCACAGAAAACGCATTAGAAAGGTTTTGCTGTGTTTGGTTGCAGATGATGCAACAGTTTTGGTGCCTCATTTAGACATGTCTGGATCACGTGACAAAACCTCTGACACATTGAATAGGTTTTGTCTACATTCAGCAGCCTTTTTATTTTTTTCTGACCTACTGGAACGTGGATTGAAATGGATGTAAATAACCTGTAGCATATGATCGGTCAGAATCAAATCTGTGTCACTTCCAAGTTGTACCGATGCGGTAAGAACACTAGCGGGTTAATTCACCGACCCCATGAATGACTTAAAATGGCCCCTGTACTCGTGTTTCTAGGATAAAGCGGTGTAAGGACTACTACGAGGTGCTGTGCATCAATAAAGAAGCCGGCGACGAGGACCTAAAGAAGGCCTACAGGAAACTAGCGCTCAAGTTCCACCCAGACAAGAACCACGCGCCCGGAGCCACTGAGGCCTTCAAAAGTAAACCCTCTTATAATGCTTACATGGATGTTATTCACAATAATGTATGTTTTTAGCGTTTTTATATCACCTCACCCATGGATACTTTGAATTAAAACTAGACAAGGAGAAGATAAAGAAAAGGCTAGTTAATCATGTCAGGCACTGACAGGCCAGCACTCTAGACGGCCGGTTACACTGGTTGAGTATCCTAGCTGAATTCCTTTTTGTATCAGGAAATTTGGTTGTTAAAAATGGCATGTTCTGAGCAAGGTCACTGTGCTGATTTACATGGTGCTGATGTACGCGAGTGCACAGTGCTGATGTACGCAAGTGCAAGGATGTGTGCAAGTGCACGGTGCTGATGTACGTGATGCATAGAGGTTTCATTGTAATCACAGGTTATTCTAGTGAGGCTCGGGTATATTCTAGCAATAATTTAGTTTTGTGTCATTCCCCGCTAATGTTCACTAAATATGCGTTGGACCTCCTATCCACATTAACACATGTTGCTGTTGTCTTCCTCCAGAGATTGGCAATGCGTATTCCGTGCTGAGCAACGCCGACAAAAGAAGACAGTATGACCTCACCGGGGGGGAGGAGCCTAGCAGTCCAGGCCAGGCCCAGCCAGGGGGCTTCGACTTCCACAGGGGCTTTGAGGGTGACATCACTCCTGAGGACCTGTTCAACATGTTCTTCGGTGGCGGGTTCCCCTCCTGTAAGCAAATCCTATTGCACACAGTCACTCTCTCACACGTTCACTCTCTCATAATCCCTCATTCACTCAATCCCTCACACACGTATTCACTCAGTCATAGGGCTGTCACTTTTTATTCGATCTTCGAATATGCATTTGAATATGACGTGCAATATCTGTATTCGAAAAAAAATAAATATATATATATATATATATATGAACAAATCTATTTTTAAAGTGCCATGTTGTGTAGCGCTTTCTCAATACCAAGTACGCGGACTACGTTCTCGCGGACTTGGAAGTACGTACTTGGCAAGTCCGGACTTTCAAGTACGGACTTCCGAGAACGCGAGTACGCACTCTGCAACTGGAACAGCAGCAGACTCGATGATGCATTCTGGGATATTTAACGGTCCCAAGTCCACACGAGTCACCTCCGATGCATCCTCGGTAGAACGGCCTCATCGAGAACGCATCGAGAACACTTCCGGGTTTTATGACAGTACTCGTGTACTCGCGTACTTGGAATTGGAACAGTGCTTGGGCTACCACTGATGACGTTTATCGAGAACGTAAGTACACGAGAACACACGAGATCGCGAATTGAGAAACAGCTTATGATTGGACCGTTTGGTTTTTTATATTTATTGTTTGCAATCTCATCGCAGTAGCGGGCTCACTAATCAAGCGAATAATATATCCTGTTTCGAAAAAAGGATAACGCACAGAGCAGCCAGCCTGAGCGGAAATTTGCGACCCCAAGTCATCCCCGCTGACAGCAACGAGCTGCATTGGTGGAGAGACATGGACTGCAACAAATACCCGCTTCTCTCAACGTTGACGTGCAAATACCTGTGTGTGCCAGGCACGTCTGTGCGCTCCAAATGTGTGTTCTCCACCGCAGGTAACACCGTGAATAAAAAAAGCCGAACTTGATCCAGATCAAGTTGATAGACTGGTGTTTCTAGCAAACTACATAAAAAAATGAATTTCTTGCAGATAGGCTATAGGACTTACTCCTGCTGCTGTCTTCTGTTTAAGTTGTCACGTCATTGTTTGCGCTGGGCAGTTCAGATTCAGTCTAATTTTGTGATATGCATAGTGGCACTTGATATTGATTAAGTTGATAACCTGTTTGAAAATAAGATTTTTTTTCAGACAGGATATGGCCTAAAGCGCTGGTTATACTTCTACAACTGCGTAATGCGCTATCCAACTGCGTAACCATGGAGACCCCTCGAGCCCTCATAGTTCTCCGTCGTGCTGCCGGATACGCAATGCAATTTCCCGCCGTTTACGTTGTGATAGTAGTCAAACCGGGAAAGTAATTCCGGAAATTATGTTTTTAGAGGACCAATCGCAGCCCTTGCCGTCTCCGTTGTTGCTTGATGAAGTGACGGACACTTAAAAAATATTTCATGCAGCAGACAGGCTCCCCGGCAACGTAGAGGGCTCTCTGTAACCGATGTACAGCACTTTACGCAGGAGTAAAAATTAGGCTTAAGTCCTGTTTATGGCTCCTCTTGCCACATAATACATTTGATTGAATCTCTGTTACTGCGTTTTTTTTGGTTCGATATCTCAAAAAAAAATTGACAGCCCTACTCAGTCACATGCATGCATTCACACACACATGTGCACTCACACATGCCCACGCACTCCCTCACACAATCATTGACAACCACTCGAACACACACACACTAGCGCGTACAATCACTCACAATCTTATGCCATCCCTAAATAACTCACACAAGATCACTCGCACGAATGTGCACAAACGTGCACCACCTTTTTGTGCATCATACATCTCCACACAAATGGACATGTGTGCCCTGTTTCAGCAATTTTCAGTCAAGTTAACATTGGGAATCCCTATTCAAATAGTTTTGCATAATGGTTAATGTATCTCCTTTGCTGGATTTTTTCAGGCTTTTAATTCTTCTATAACATGTTGTCTTGGGAAAAACTAGTGCTATACATGCGTGCCTTCCAGATTAGTGTATTCATTTCACCTTAATTGAAGCCTAAACATTCTGCCTTGACAATAGCTGGCGAGGGGTTTGGTTTATTAGATTGTTAACCTTTTCTATAACTCCTCTGGCACACAGTATTTCACTGCTCCACTGCACCAGCAGGCTTTATTTTGGGCAGAGCCTGCTAGTTTAGTCACTCTTTTTAGTGGACATAAGATATTTAAAGAGCATATTCTTTTATGAAAGTAATGAAACCAATCTCTACCACAATGACGACAATATTTAGCTAGATTTTCTGTTGCACCAAAAGCTGTGCAAACAAGGTACAAAATATAGATGATATATTTCTATACAAAATATAGAAATATAGATGTATTTATATTAAATAATTATGTAAACTGTTTGGAGTTGCAGTTCGTTAGTTCAAACAATGGACAGATTTTAATATAGTCGTAAGGCAGGCTATGTCAGAATTTGCTGTCATTTTGGCATTTCTCCTGTTTGCCAGCAGATGTCCCACTTTGACAGGTTTCTGCTATAACAAAAAAATCCCAATGCAAATGTTGCCTCCTGTAATCTGAAAATGTATTTCTTTCTACAGCGAGTACTCACACCTTCACCAACGGCAGGGCGCGCTACAGCCAACAGACTGATCAAAGACAGGAGAGGGAGGAGAGGGCGGACGTATGTACACTGGCACATCTTGGAGATGTATATGATACTCTTGGAGTATCAGGTTTTAGTGAGTCCAAGGAGACATAATCCTGGTCTGTATTTGGTTCCCTTCTTTAGCTACAGCAGTACAAACTATTCCCACTTCTTGCTTGTATAACAGTGTAAATGTACTGTCCCCTCAAAATAACTCAACACACAGCTATTAATGTCTAAACCGCTGGCGCCAAAAGTGAGTACACCCCTAAGTGAAAATGTCCAAATTGGGCCCAAAGTGTCAATATTTTGGAATTCTCTTCCACTCATCCTTGACCACAGCACAGAGCTGATGGATGTTAGAGACATTACACTCCTCCACCTCCATGATCCCCTCTCTTCGGAAACTGGGCTGCAGGGCAGTATTCCAGCATAATAACGACCCCAAACACACCTCTAAGATGACCACTGCCTTGCTAAAGAAGCTGATGGTAAAGGTGATGGAGTAGCTGAGCATGTCTCCAGACCTAAACCCTATTGAGCATCCTAAAACGGAAGGTGGAGGAGCGCAAGGTCTCTAACATCCATCAGCTCTGTGCTGTCGTCAAGGACGAGTGGAAGAGGATTCCAGTGGCAACCTGTGAAGCTCTGGTGAACTCCATGCCCAAGAGGGTTAAGGCAGTGCAATGTGAGGGGTGTACTCACTTTTGTGAGATACTGTATGAAAAGGAAATGGCAGCCATATATTTTCAATGTTGACTCTTAACTGTAGGTTGCTGTAGATGATATGGTCTCATTTCCTGTCTTGTTGTTGTGTAGGGTGGCTTCTCAACGTTCATTCAGCTGATGCCCATCCTGGTGCTGATCCTGGTACCCATTCTGAGCCAGCTGATGGTCTCCACTCCACCCTACAGCCTGTACTCCAGACCGTACGTACATATTCAAATGTTGCATTCAAAAATGTGTATAATTGGAAAAAGAATGTGCATTTCAATTGTGAATTGAACATCAGGGCTTGCAACTTGACTTACTCGAGACTTGAGAAAACAGTGCTCAGATTCTAAGGGCTGTGATGATTGAGAATTGAATGCATTGTTTGTTGCATTTTTATTCCATAAACATCATTATAGCCATGCACATTAATGATTGAATTGTATTAAGTTGCCTCCAAAATGTGAAGCTTCCTTCTGTGCTTGATGAATGTCAAGCACAGAATGTCAAGCACAGAAGTGATTTTGGAATCCGATTTTGGAAACCATGTTCAGCGACGACCGACTGGCAAACACAACGGATGTACGTGTGTATTATGTCCCCCGTCAGCATGAGTTAGTATGTGCTAACTCATCTCATCAACGTCATCTCTCCCCAGGTCGACTGCGCAGACGGTGAAGCGGCAGACGGAAAATCTGCGTGTTGACTACTACGTCACCCGCGACTTTAGGTCTGAGTTCAAGGGCAACAAGCTGCATAACATAGAGAAGAACGTGGAAGAGGACTACGTGTCCAATGTTAGAAATAATTGCTGGAAGGAGAGGCAGACAAGTAAGTATCCCTGACCGCGATGAGACGCTCCTGAGGCTTGTTTCTGGAAAATGTCTTTACACATTGAGTACATATTCAAACACTATACTGTCTGCTTATAAGGCCCCTGTCTAAAAGATCAGTCGATGTAAAGGTTAAAGAAAATCCATAACTTATGTCTTGAATTGGAGATTATGTAAGATTATCATTCTAGAGGAGTCATGGTAATGTAGTGGCTGCGCGGTTGGACTTCCAGCTGAAAGGTACTGGGTTTGACCTCCAATGTCCACAGCCTACCTTTTAGTTATCCTTGAGATCCCCCCACCCCCCCATGAGATCCCCTAACTCCTTCCTGCACCAATAAAGAATAAAGACTTGATGTAGTCACTTTGGATGAAAGCGTCAGAAAAATGAGTACATGGCACATTTCAGACCTCCGTTTAAGTATGTGACGATCCCTGGTCTCAGTACATTTTCGGATGTGACTAACGTTTGCTCACACGGGTTTATTTTGCCTGTGTCCCCCAGAAACAGACCTGCTGTACGCCGCCAAGGTGTACAGGGATGACCGAATGCGCAAGAAGGCCGAGCTCATGACCATGGACAACTGCAGGGAGCTGGACAGACTTAACGACCTCTTCCGAGGGGGATGAGCTGGGGACGCCCCGTTTTAGATCTTATAAATGTATATGATAGATGTATGTACATGTTTTTTAAGGAAATATCTTTGAGGTAGACGTAAAGAAAATAAAAATGACTAAAATGCTTTAGCCTTACTGTTGAGATTTTAAGGAGTCCCGTCATACCCTATTTTTCCTATTCCTATCCTATTCCACCCTCTCCTCTCTCGGCCCAACAGTGTCCCGGAATCTACCTTTTTTTAATATTATTTTTTGTATCATACTGAACCATTCTCACCATATACTAGAAGCCTCCATGCATCCTGATTTTCTTTTTTCTGGAACAAAGGAAAAAGACACTTGATTGTAAAGTGGAAAGGGACTTGTGGCCAACAACAGGGATTCTTCAAATGTCCTCATCTCAACCTGAACATCTACATTTTCCGCTTACTGTAAAAAGAAAGAAAAGCTGTATTTATCATGGAGACTGGTCGGTTTTTCTGAAGTAGCTGTCCTAGCAGCTCTAGAGCGACTTCTGGAGAACATGAAGAACCTAATTGAATGCTTCCTGGCTACCGACCCACCCGTGTAGATGTTTTGGACATGGACCGAGAACAGTACAACATTGATTTTGCTGCTGAAGAACATTGTATGTTGTCTACTCAAAATGTGAAGTTGTTGGGACATGGGCTGAAGGACTGCATTGAAGCTGTTATTAGGAATACCTTGTTTCATTTTTGAATGTTTGGATTTTATGACATTATTTAAGTAGAGAAACTTTTTCTTTAATGCTCGACTAATCATTTGAATAAAGTAGAATATGTGACCATATTGATACATTGGTCTTATAATACATTGAACCCATGGATCTGATCGAACATGTATGTATGCTGGTAATTGCTAGTTGTGATCGTAATTGCGATTGAGAAAACTGGAGCAGTTTGGACTCTTGCTCTTGGCGAGTTTAACCATTTGAGATACCCTTGATACTTGATAACAAAAAAGCAGCACCCTAACTATTGACGGGGAGATGCGTCAAGGTAGGAGGTAGTGTTTAGAAAATCCGACACGTTGGCGTTTGATAAACGGTATCTTCGTTAGGTAATCAGTACCACGTGATTCCACCGAACCCGGAAATGACTTGACACTTCAGCAAGCTTTGCCACAATGTTCTGGAAGCGAATTAAGAAAACAATAAAGATGGAATACTAATTTATCAAAATAGTTTTAGTTGTCAGTCAAGTGCACTATGCACTACCGCGACTTGATGGGTGTTTTCGGTTTGTTTTTCTGTGGAAACATATTGTATGTGGCTACGTGTAAACAAGAACCCGAAACGCCAGACTGGCGAAAGACTTTAAAAACCATCCGTAATGGAGTCCACAAGATTGATACATATCTAAATGTTGCGCTGGACCTGTTTGGCGGCTATGATGGTTTGTGCCAATATAAATGCACTGATGGTAAGCTATCCTCCTTGGCATATTGTACGGTTTTCATTAAAGTTGCTGGCTGATTAAATAGTATGTCATCTGTTTTAATTCTGTGATAATATTGTTATATAATCTTTATCAGAATAACCAAAACATGTAACTTGTATGGTGTGTCGTTGACTCGTTCGTCCCTGGTAGGATATCAGCCAGCCCCTCGTCCTGGCTACAGACCACCGCCCCCTAACGGCTGCGGATCTCCACTGTTTGGATTCCATGTGAGCCTCGATTACATTATGAAACAATAAGCCAATTAGGAAAGCATGAATTACTACAATATACCTGTGTGAATGTGTCGCCATGTACGCCAAACAAGAGTGACAAACAATACAAATGTCTGTTTGAAGTTTGACATAGGAATCCCATCCATGACCAAGTGCTGTAACCAACATGACCGTTGTTACGACTCCTGCGGTCGTCAGAAACGTGACTGTGATGAACAATTTCAAGACTGTCTGGATACCATCTGCAGGAACTTGCAACAGACTCTGGGATTGGCCCAAGGGGTCCAAGGTAATAATAATAATAATCGGCTATAAGAAAATGTTTTATTAAATGGGACAACGTGACGTTTTAAAGCTGTTGAGCGCTGCTGAATCCTCAGTGCAAATCTGGGTCAGAAGTTTTTTTGTTTTGTTGCAATATAGGTTAAGCATTTTTGTTAGATTTCAGCTTATTTCTAAACTGTTCGTATAGTCTCTGCGTTGTGTATTTTCCCAATTGTAGTAGTAATTCTTGAAGTGTAAATCAAGGAAGCTTGACAGGTTGGATCAGAGGGTCGAATAGATGGTTTATTCCAGTACAGACTTAGGTTGAATCATCTATAGTGTAGGTGGTGAGGAGCAGTCTCCTGACGTGCTCCTTGGCTGTCGATCCCTCTTCTCGCCGAACCGAAGGTTTGGGGCGAGTATTATAATAAGAAAATGTAAATAACAAAAGAACAGAAGCAGTCTCCCCCTTGATAAGGTATATGGCCCTGGCTATGCCCCAGACGACCAGGTTGGTTCGTCCTTGTTGAGACATAACAAATGGAGCAATGTTGGAAATAACACCTGGTATCAGTAGGAGAGGCACTGGCCTGTTCATAGACTTAAGAAATGTGAAGCAAGAGAGACACTAAAATACACCAATATTCTATATTCCTCCCTCTTGATCATATTAAAGTATAAAGATCACCCTTAAAAAAAATGAGAATTTAGTGTATCTACTGGTTAACAATTAAGTAAATCAACAAAAGAAAGAAGAAAAGGCAATAGTAAACAAAAGTATACTCATCATATACAAGTAAACCAGGTGTAGGCTACTTAAAAAAATAACAAACTCATTAGGTTATTCATGATTAAGCCAACAGATTCAAATGTAAAAAAAATTAATGAAGGAAATCGACTGTCCAGACACCTCCCTCTGCTCCGCCAGAAAGTTCCAACAACTTTAATTGCTCCCACATTTCCCAGCAGTAAAGTGGTTCTGTCAGTCTAAATAAAACAAAAAAATAAAACTACAGTCAGATTGAGCCTTAAAAATTTTGCAAAGTTTGGGGCACCAGACCTTGCGATTGGAGCCCACCACGGCAGCCACCCTAAGGGGGGCCAACAAAATCGGGGCAGTCGGTTGTGGTGGTGCGGGGGCGGTGATGCGGTGAAATACACAGAGAGCTAACTTGATGACCAGATAGAGCATAATTATGGGAAGGACTTATGGTTGTGCGATTTGGACTATCTGAGAAAACATAGACCCACCCAACCCACTTAGCCATCTTCCCAAAGACCAACCAGCGGTTTCCGACTTCAGCCTAGCCACATTATCATAAATGTCATGTACATAATTAGACACATTGGTAGACACATCTGGGACGTATGTGCAGCATCTCTGGTGTCATAAATATAAAATGTCTAGTAATCTGAAGCATCGACACAAACAGCTAATAAATGAGGTTTATGATTATAAATCACATATTGAAACCATTGGTTTAGTTTGATGTTTCAACCCTTACAGGGATCATTTCAAAGTCGCGGTATATTTCAGTAAAACCATGTATAACAAAAACAGCAAAAAAAAAAAAAAAGATTTAAATGCACCATGAAGTGAGTGCTAATCCCATAGGCTCACTTTATAATTACCATGGTGGTGTGTTGTCTAAATGGGAACATTATTTTCCATGTGTGTGCTGCTGAGTGCTCATGTACTCCATGTCTCCCAACAGCCTGTGAGTCAGCGGTGATTTTGCTCTTTGATGCAGTCATGCATTTGGGATGCAAACCTTACCTGGACAGTCAGCGGGAGACCTGCATTTGTCTGTTTGAGCTGAATAAGGAGTTGTGACCAACAAAAAACACTGTGAAGTGGGCTAAGTGCAAGTTATTATGAACTTTTCAATCTTTAAAGTATTATTCAGGGTTTAGTGGTGGGGTATTTCTGGCAAGTGAATGTGGAATTGTCAGCATAACTTTTTTAATTATGTATTTAGATAATATTTAAATTCTGTCTGCAATATTGTTTAAATAAATTGCATTCAACTTAATACAAATGTGGGACTTGTAAGACAATATCCTATGGAAAATGATGAATAAATGTTAGTGTGAAGATACAATTGTTGTCCGACCAGGAAACTACTGTATCTTACATCCTGTTCATTGTAATAAAATGTAATGGATTCCATACAATTAAGTTAACGTAATAGATTTGGATTTGGATTGTGATATTAAAGATGACATAATAATGATGAGTTAATGTTAAACGGAACATGGTGCTGTGATATTGTCGCACCAATCAGACACGCAGCCTTTCAAAGGGAGCCATCGTTTTATACATTGTTATTCGATTATTGGAGGGATTTTACTTGCCCACAGTCCAATCCAATTGAAGCAGCAGTAATTATTATATATTTTTTTATGTAATAAATTAAATACAACATTGACTCTTTCATATATGATTATCCACGTAACTTTAACTATATCGCTTGTAGTTGACCTAACTCCCCCTCCTCCCACCAACCCCTGGCGAACGGATCGTATATTGGCATTCTAGAACAACCATCATTGGCCAACATGAAAATAGAATCTCTGAACCCTAACATCATTGAGGAGTGCACCTGCTGCTGGGGGCTTTCCAACTTCCAGCAACATGTGGCAAGTGGGGCCTGCCACTTAGGGTAGCAACTTTCTAACTAACTTGCTGACCATTGAATAGACGTGGCAATAAGACAACGAAGTTGACAAAAATGTCAACTTCCCTATAAAAGAGGGATACAGTAGGGGTATGAGTGTAGGATAATAATGTGTACAGTACAGTGAAGTCGATGATAATCAAGTTTGTGGACAATGCAGGAGGAAAGGACAAGGAACCCAAGTTGCCAGCTCCCTATAGCAGAAGATGATCATCATATTTGTTTTATTTGTTTGTTCTTCATGTACGACTCCGAAAACTGCTGTAAGGTATCTCTTTTAGATTTTATATGTTGTTGTTTTTTTATATGCCTCCAATGGAATTGGATTAAGACTTCTCTGGTTTCTCCTATTCTTATCCACCCTCAATGGACATACCCCAAAATATTGCTGGGGTCTAGCCTCTAACTTGGGAGATTGTTAACAAGTGACGGAAATTCTTCGTAGGAGGGAATAAGAGTTATAGTTTCATCATAGAAAACTCTTGGATCACAAAACAATTACATACATTCAGATGATGCATACATACATATTATTTTGCTCTTACTTAATTATTACTGTGTGTGTGTGTGTGTGTGTGTGTGTGTGTGTGTGTGTGTGTGTGTGTGTGTGTGTGTGTGTGTGTGTGTGTGTGTGTGTGTGTGTGTGTGTGTGTGTGTTGCCTCATAGAGTGAGACTAATCCAAAATGTCTCACAAATACATTTTTAAAATGGGTGGCCTCAGCGGGAATCAAACCCCTACCCCTCTCCCCCTAGCCAATGGTGTTTGGTCTATCAGGTGAGCTAACCAATGGGCATGGTGAAGGGTGCGGGTCATTTGTCAGAAGAGGATACCTTCAATGCCTGGAATTCAAACCGATATTGTTTTTGTAGCAGACTGTCATCTTTCTACATTCAATTGTAAGGAATTTTGCATACGGAGAGAATTCAGAAATGTATTCTCAGAATTGTATTTGCTCACGTGAGTCCTTCCCCTTTCACCACATGTTGCTTGGAGACTTATATATTTGAATTATATACTTTGATGTACAAATCAGACTTGATCAGATCAAGTTGGTTCCAAGGGACAAAACTGTACAAACCAAACAAACGATTGTGATAACATTACATAGAACTGGTTTAATGAGTAATGATGAAATGTACAACACATTTCACATTGACACCAGTAGGATTTTCTTAATGAGACGTGTATGTATAAATGTGTTTCTGTATGTCTGTTGAAGACTTACTCCAACACTATACTGTGGTGCATATGTTTTATGGTTCTAGCAGTACACAACATGTTATATTACTTATCAGACTGTGCTTATGGCTCATGTCTAAAGCAACTCAGGAGACATGTTTTCATCTATTTAGCCACCATCTTACCATAAAGTGTATGATTCCTCAACGAGTTATAAGAAATAAAGCCTTATGATTGAACATGCTCTGACTCTGTGGTTCAGTTGCTGAGATTATTTGGGGTCAAAAAGTAAATTGGGAGTAAATTGTAAACTGTTATGCTGTGTCAGGCTTTGCCTGCCACTCAACTGCTCACACCTGGCCTGCATCAACTCATCAACTCCCCTTCAAGTACACCTGGTTTCCCTGCAGTCATCGCCAGATCGTACTTCGACATACCATGGTAGATATTCATACCTGGCTCTAGTTTTTACACTTACTAGCTTATATTTCTCCTGTTGAAATCTCGTGCCTCACCTTTGTTCCCTTTTACTTATAGTTTTTGGATCATCGCCACCCGCCTGCCTGCTGCACTCGCTCCAGCCTGCTCCACCACTGTCCAAACCGCCACCCTGCCTCACTCCTGTTTACAACCGACAAACCCGAGGGGTGTTCCAAGAACGGAGGTTTAACAAACACAGAGTTAACGCTGAACTCTAGGTTGTTTGATCCTGTGCCGACTAACCCAGAGCTGTCGGTTCCACAGCACCGGTTATGAATTTGTTCAATCAACACGGGATTGGTTAACACAGGGTTGTGCGCGTTCACGGCAAACCTATAAAGACGTGATGTATGGATCATGGAAATCCTGATCAGAATGGCGAAACGAGCCGCTTATTTTAGCGATCTAGAGCTCCAGGTGCTCCTGGAGAGTTACGAGGAGGAAAAGGCAGTGATAATGAAAAAAAGCAATACCAAATCATATGCCAATCAAAGAAATAACGCATGGCAGAGAATTGCAGACCGCGTAAATTCGTAAGTGTCATTGCAAAAGCACTATTATTTGAACATTAATAATTGAATATTTGAACTATGAATCTATTCATTGCCCATCTCAGTTAAGCTTTCTTAACATTCCTACCACATAATCTGTTATCTACAAAGATGTAATCCGACGGCCCCCAAACGAACAGCAGACCAAGTGAAAATGAAATGGCTATAAAAACGTTGTAGCCTACAAACTGGTAAGTTTTTCCCACCATCTTATTGTCCTACATATTTGTCACTCCTCCTGCATTTAAATAGCCACTTTTTTTTTTTTAAAGCCAATCGTAAGAGGGCCGACTGTCGGCAGACTGGATCTGGCCCTCCAATTCCCTTCACCCCGGTTGAGGAGCTGGCCATAAGTATAAATACAGGGCGCCCTGGCATGGAGGGGGTACCTGGAGGTAGCTCTTCAGAGAGTCCGGGTCCATCTCACACCGTCAACCCACTGGTTGAATGTAGGTTATTTGTATTTTATTTTTTGTGTCTTTGAACACATGCAAACCGTGTGCGTGTCACAGCGCAAATGTTCCAACTTTTCTTTTGTAGCTTGGTAGAAAACCTCATGTTTGTTGTATGCCTGTATATGTGGCTCTATTGTAAAACGTGACTAATGAACTTCACAGATCATGATGGAGTATTGCATTTGATGGACCCGGCTACGACTGAACATCCTCCAGTTTTTGTAAGTCCAGAAGGCCTATTTTTATCATTTCTGTTGTAAGCGCCTCTCAAACTACTCAGCCAATAGGCCTATAATTGCTCTTTGTATGACAGGAGGATGACAGTATTCCCAATTTGTCACCGGAAAGAACTGAGGTAGGCCTAGCTTTTTCTTGCCAGTTCCAAGTCATTATTGATGATGATTCAACTAAACAGTGTTCTCAAACTCACTTCTCTCTTAACAGACTGTGGTCGAGGAAGCGGCGGGGCCGTCTACATTATTGGCCAAGTATGTCGGTTGCATGTGAAAACAATATTATCCTATATTTCAGATGTCAATTAAAGAACTCTATCGTGTCCATCTTATACGAGAAATTGCGGAGGCAGATTTGAAGATGGATTAGGCCTACCTGAAGCTGCTGATAGAGGAAAAAAAGAGGTTGGGCAGAAATTCAAAGTGGACATGATATTGCTATTCAAGGTAGCCTACTAATTATTCTTTTCCCTCCCTCAGCAACTAAAGAAAAAAAATAATGAAAAAACTTTTTTTTTAAATTGAAATGTTTTACGCAAATGAGCTCTTGCATTCTTTGTCCAGCCCTTGCATCCATTTGAGGAATGTGTTCCTCCTCGAGGAACGGGTCAAAGGGGGGAGGCATCTCTTTACGCAGAGTAGCGATATTGTGTAGGACGGCGCATGCAACAATGACATCGCATGCCCGTTACGGACAAAGTCTTGAAATCGGGACTTCAATATCCCGAATGTATTTTCTATTTTAACACGGGTTCTGCTGTGTGCCCGGTTAAATGCTGTCTGTGGTCCAGGAGCGGGATCGGGGTACGGGGTGATGAGCGTCGGGAGGCATGGATATCCTCGATTTCCTAGGAGATACCCATCGAATTGCCCTGCGATCAAATACAAACTTTAAGCTATCTTGCACAAGCACAACAATTATGAGGTCTATATTTTCATAATGCAAACGCACCCTATTGGAATTTATTGCTCAAATTGGATTCACGATACATCCTGGCATCGTGGATCGGACCAGGCCATTTTGCCTCTACATTTGTGATAATGTAGGAAGCATCACATATCATCTAGTAATGATAAAAAAGAACAAATCAAGATCGACAGCGATTAACAAACCATCATGGAGATATTGGAAATAGCCAATATGGCTGCGTATACATACCTGAACATTTATACTGTGATAGCCTTTCCTGTTCACATAATCAGCTTCATTCACAGATGGGGCCGTTATGGGCACTTGAGTGCCATCAATGCACCCAATTACATTAGGAAATCCTGAAATTAACACCCAGATGAAAAGTCAACAAGGTGCCATTTCTGTGCCATTTTTGGAACACTTAAAGTAGAGAATGCTTACCTGCAAGTTGGTGAAACTCCATTTTTATGTGTCTCGTAGGTTTATGGCCTGGAAAAACGACGAAGTCACGCAACAGCCGCTTCAGCGCAAGACAGACTTTACGTAGGCCTACTGAGTGGCAGACGGTGGCTTTGCCTATGTGCTCAGCATCTCCTACGCTGTACAAAAAGCTACCCGTCGCAAAAAAACGGAGAGCTATGCACATTGTTTGGAGTGAACTGAGGGCAGATCCACGATTGGTATCATTTGCAATGGTTGGAGAAGGCTATTTAAATAAATCAAAGAATCGCGTGAAAAACTCTCCAACAAAAAGTCATCCGGAAAGGACAATATGTCGATCCGTGGTCGAATTAATCTCTCTCTGTGAATTGCACGAATTATTTGCGCTCCGATATCAACAGGCCTCTCGTCAAAAGGGCATGCCATTGTGAACACGTTACAGCTGCGATAAACGCGCGTTTAAATACCCTGAGCAAAACCGGGTTATCTTCCAAACTTAACCTGCGCAAAACCTGCTCCGACCAGGTTTGATTGAGAGCATAGGCCTATGTTTCTATAGCAACTTACATGCAGTGGTCATTTTGGAACGGAAAACCTAGGGTTGCCGAACTTAGCTGGGTAAGTGATAAAACCGGCTTTGTGGAACACCCCTCTGTTCACCTTCACTTCATACCATAACAGGGGGGAGAGATCATTTCTGAAATGTGGAAGTGTATAGATTCAACATATGATGAGTTGAAGAAAAAATACATAATGAAGGGTTGAAGTTACAGAACTGATCTATATTTCAAGATCAGTTCTGTAACATTTATTTTTAAATAGGCTACTTCTGTCTATGGAAGAATAAGAAACTGTTTGGATGGACATTAATAACTGATTGTTTTTATTCTTTTGATAATATTTGATTGTTCCAATTCTGTTCTGTGTTGAATATACAAATTCTGTTTTCCAATTGTATTCAACTTTGACTCATGTTGCAAAGAGTCGTCTCGTATGCGAATCTTCGTACGTTTTGGATATGGTTTTGACTGACTCGAAATTGCTCGAATTGCGTAGGGGAGAGTGGGGTAAGTTGTGCCAGTGGGGAAGTAGTGCCACCCCTTGTTTCTAGAAAACCATAGAAAAAATTGGTCATGTGACCACATATTTTTGAAGAGCCATCCATTAGACTCATCCTGCAAAGAAGGGAGACACATGGAAAGAGGTTTGCACATTTAAGCTCAAAAAACGTTTTTTGCCTTTCAAAGTAAAATTTCTATGATCAAGGTTTTTTGATTGTTGCGTCTGAACAATTATAGACAAGTTTGAAAACATTTGACACATGTTTTAGTGCTTTAGTATGCTACACTATGAGTCTATACAGTTAGCACAATGTTATCCCTAAACTGCTGAATCATGCTAGTTTTGCAAAATGGTAGGGTTGGGGTGAGTTTTGCCAACCTTTTGAAAACCTACTACAACAGAGCGACGGATGGTTGGATGCGCACACATCCTGGTCCGTATCCTAGATCCTGATCCTCAACCGTATTGATTTACGAGGTTGCAGAACTTTTTTAAGCAAGCATTTATGCCTGCAATGACACCCACACACATCACATCAGGTTTCAGAGCAACGGGCATATTTCCGTTGAACAGGGATATCTTCCTGACCGGTCTGACCTGCCTGTACCATCACACAAGGAGCCAACCAATGCCACAGGTCAAAGATCTGTCTGCCAGTGACTTTGTCATTGTGAGCTTTGCAGATAAAACTACAACCTATAATTACGTTGGATTGGTGGAGAAGGTTGATGATGCCGACATCAGTGCAAAATTTCTAAGGCAAAGTTGTAAGAGGTGGATGGAAAGCCCATCTTCACATTTAAAGACAATCCCTAGAGGTGATGTGCTCCGAAAACTACCAACACCAAAAAATCTTGGTGGTACAGCCAGAAGGGAGGAGAAGTTCATATTCCCCTGCAGCATCGACAAGGGGAATGTTAAGTAGTAGGCCGGATCTGTGGTTTTCAGTCAATTACGGCCTGATTTTGAATTTAATTTTGTTCTTGTTTTCTTTCTCATTTTGTTCTTTTGTTCTTGTCTTCTTCTTGGTGTAGAAGAAAGGATGTTCAGCATTATCCTGGTTGGAACCCTATATTTACTTTAAATAAACCTTAAATTAGTCATTTTCTAATGGATTTGTCTTGCTTTTATATAGCATTACAGTTTATGAGATATATATTAATGGCACAATTTACCCCAACGTATTCTCTCCAAAGGCACAACTTACCCTGCACCGGGGGCAAGTTGTGCCACGAGACCACTTTTTTTCTGAAAGCTATATTTCTTAAACAGTTTATTTCAGATCCATAGTTATTGTTGCCAGGGATGCACCACATCCTGAAATATACATACATATTTCATTTGGAGACATTACTGTCATGGCCTCACTTTAAAGTCACTTTGGGTAAAAAGTGGCACTACTCACCCCACTCTCCCCTATATGAATTAGGTCTACAACCTAACCAATCAAACGGTAGGGAGGGAACTACGTCATCTCTTGGCACTCATACACTTTATTACAACTGTGGTGTCGGTGTGTACTGTGCTGAATGATCATTAGACTAGGACCATGGCTGAAGCAGAAAACGATGCGTGTAGGCTACCTTTAAACTTTTGATCTTTAATCATAATGTTCAATTTGGAACTGAATCTTCTTTCATGAACAATTAAGTATAGTAATTGATACAATTGACTGTTTGTGATATAGATAGACCATCATATTTTCCTTATGCGAAGGAAAACATCGAAAACTAAAGTTTTGTTCCCCACTGACAGCAGATGTTGCTCCAGACAGCAAAACGTCAACCGACAATGAAGGTGAGTGACATTGTTATACAGCAGGAGAACATGTAGTCAGGGCTGAACTGCATCGGGCTTACCGCGTTCCCGCTGGGCTAACAGCTCTCGGGTTGAGACGTGCAGAATGCTTTGGAGACGTACCGCGGCCGCACGCAGGCGGAGCTGAGCGCACTGTGCTTGGCCAATGGAAGCAATGGAAGGTTAAGCCCTAGCTCTCCTTTCGGACCAGTCATTTTGGACTTTGGACTAATCCTTAACTGTATAGCGTGGACAACGTCAATTGCCTCTCATCGTCATAAGATGGCAAGCTGACAGTGGCGTACGTCGGCCAGTCTGGTTGTTTAATTGTGGATTTAAGGGTGTTTAATTCTGGCACTGGCAAGTGGTAGCAAATGAATGCCCACTGAAAAGCTATTACTGTTTTGTGGGAAAGCGGGCTGTTTAGGTCTGTTCTGGGTCCAAAAAGTACCAGACCTGGTGGTCAATGGGGATCATTGATCAGTCCAGGGATTTGTCTGGTGGCCAGAAACAGTTTTATTTCTATGTTCATTTTTTATGGTTGGGGTTAGGATTCGTGGTTATGAAACTTGGGAATGGCTGTAAATAGTTATGTTTCTTTACCTTTAAGTACAGAAATAAATATGCGTGCGTTAGCAACCCCAAAACAGCGCCCTAAAAGGGTGCTGCATGGCATGCGCATTAACTTCCTCAAACCTCAGACAAAAGTTTAGCGAACGGAGGCGCAGATAACTGCAGGCCAAAAACAAGACACGACACGCACTTCAGGCAGATGTGTGGTAGATAAACCGCATTTAACACTATAACTTAAATAAGAGAGTTCAAGAATGACAAAAGACTTTATTTTTACTCGCGAACAAGTAAGAGCAAAGCCGAGTTGGTTTGACAAAGAACTGGAGAGCTAGTCACGGGCCCCTCCTTATATCTCCCTTTCTGTCCATCGAGGATGTTGTTATTTACAATATCTCCTGCACACACCATGTTTACAGGTACGACACTAGAATGGGGTGTCCGGCTTGTCCTTGCCCCTAGACTAGCCTCAGGTCACCTTGATCCTTGACCTCTACGTTAGTGGGTAAACACAGATAAGTTAATCAACAGACCTTATGGCACCTTCCATGCCACAGCTAAGAGGAGTGGTGACTTCTTAAGTCTTCTTCGTCTTCTTAAGCTTTTCTTTACCATTATTATTTTATATAGCATATAGGCCAGATGAAAAGTATATGTTAGCATAATAATGTAAGGTAAATTTTCTTCTATATTTCTTCTACTTACCAAGTCCCAATAACATATAACAGTAGTACATTTCTATCAATTAATCTATAGGACATTCTGTCAGCCACTAGACAAGTCGGCATCACATTTGGTTATCAGAAAAAACCTAGCCTTAGTCAGGACTCGCATCCTGTAAGGCTTTTCAGGGTTTTCAACCTGTTTTTAGGTAAAAAAAAAGATTACCAAATGTGGTACCTCATTCAAGTAGTGATCCCTGTAATTTGTACACACAATTTATAAAACCCGTATAATCATAAGAATACAATGTTCAACCTCAGTCCATTCAGCGTACAATTATATCAAAAATGTATACGTAAAAGTAAGAATAATAATCACAACTAACGTAAATATGTGTGATGCAAAATTGAATATCTTCAGCATGCATTTAGAATTAATATTACAGAGTAAGAACAGTAGCATAAGAATACATTTGAAATTTAAATCTCCTTCAGGCATGTGCGGTTTTGAATGGTTCAGGTGATCTTAAACAATACTATGCAATGACAAACATAACCCTCATTGGTTGTTTTCAAGTAATAAAACCATCATCATTCAAATAGACCAGGTATATTGATTCTCTTAGATATAGGTGCTGAACACCTTTAATGACAGGTGGTTTTACTCGCAGTAGTTTCCGGTTGATATCGTATCTTGTGATATTCCAAATTATTTCTCATTGTTCCTCTGGTATACTGCCTACATCGCTGGTATCCTTGCTTCCTTCGTCGTTTTGGTATCATCCTAATCCCTCCTCTATTTGGAAATCTGTTCCTATTGGCATTGTCACTTCGCATTGCTCTTGATAGAGTTATGTCCATTTCTCAACATCTTTTCATAATTTGGTTCAGAGGATTTCCTTCCCATTTATCTTCAAAATATATGTTGTAATTGTAATTGTAAAAACTCAATCCTAAGTATAATAAACATTGCATTGAACATACAACGTGCCTACGGGGAACAGTACCTTCTGTTCGTGTTTTATTTGAATTGACCTGTTGGTTATCGAATTGCTGCTTCCACTCGTCTCTGCACAATTCCCAATTGTATTTAGTATTTATTATGTACAATGCATTCAGATAATTTTTATTGCATAAATAACAGTTATCTGCCTCTATCTGTTTCCCCGTGTATTCCACCCATTTATACCAACTATTATCTTTTGCTTGTTTGAACGACTGGTCTGTTGTTTTCACCCTAATGCGTCCAGAGGGGTCAGGTTTATACTGTTTTAGGGATCTTGTTGTTGGGGAGCGCCCAATACTTTCAAAGTTCTTACTATCCTCAGAATTGATTGCCTGCGCTACAAGAGTCTCTTCAAGAAACATGGGTGTTAATGTTAAGATTTCAGCTGCAATAGTTTCAGACGCAAATGCCGATATTTTGATCTCATTTATCATAATTTCGGAATTGACCATTGATATTGCAGTTGCCAGTGTTTCTAAGTTATTCTCTGCTAGCATTGTTGTTGTCTATTTTGTCTTACTCTGAAAGGTAGCTGCTGTACCATTTGTTTCTAGTGTGGTTATTGGCTCATTCATGATTGTTGTTCCTTCTCTGATGGAAGTTACATTAGTGATTGAAGGTTGTGTAAATTCCTCGATATTAGAAGTTTCGTTAATCTCACCTGCATCTAGAGTCAAATTTAATCTAATAGCGGCTACTAGTGGATCTTTCCCAATATCTCTAACTGGAGCTTGATCTGTCTTATCGGTGGTTATAGTTGTGTTTACTTTTTCATTAGCTGGGGTTTTTTCTGACTCGCTTTGTTCAGGTGCAACAATCTTACCCAGTTGGCTTTTGGTTATACAAGGGGCTTCTGCAATTAGTGTCAAATTGATTGTCATTGCTGACTCTATTTTAGGAAACAAATATTTTTCCATCGTTAGTTTATACTCGCCACTGTCGTAGTTCCATGGTTTTTGTGATTCTACTGTCAAACACCAGTACATTGGTTCTTTCTGAATTTTCACTTCACATTGATTTTTCCCCAAAGCTAATCGACCATGCTTCTGGTGGAAAGCAACTGCGCATAGCATTACGTTACCTATCATGACAGAAAAAGTGATTTGTTCATTAACCTGGTTCAATCTTTGCGGTGGTACCTGAGCGTGAAAGTTCTTCTCTCTGTCCCCTGAACTATTCCTGAATGTCTCTGGGCTGGACTTTCCTGTGTTTCTGTCACACTTCCTTCAGTACCACCCGCTGCTTCTTGGCTGTTCCAGGTCTGTCCGGTTTCTGTAGTTTCATTCTTCCTCTGGATCTGTCCCTGCACCAGCGGAATCTGGCACAACCCGTAAAGGATCAGTAGCAGGCACACCATCTTCAGCATCGTTGTGTGGCTGTTGCTCCTGGCTCGGCTGGGTCTGGTCCTGGGGTAGTTGGTCAGCTCCGGGCGTGTCTGCATCTGGCTCCTCCTCACGCTCCTCCCTCGTCCTTGGTGGAGCAGCTCTGGTGCAGTGGTTGAGGTGGTACCATGTGGCACTTCCTTCCACCTGGATGGCTGTTGGTGTTGCGTTGGTGACTTTGTATGGTCCTTCTCTCCTGGGCTGGTTCCACTTTCTCCGGAACACCCTCAGGTACACCTGGTCACCTGGCTCCACCCCTCTTGGTGGTTCCTCCTCTGGCTCTGGAACTTTGTGTTTCTCTTGGTGGAATATAAACTCATGTACAGCAGTTAATTGTTAAACATATTGTTCTTAATCCTATTTCTAATTGCTCTAACGGAGGTCCCTTATGGGGCCATTGAATGATAGGTGAAGGCATGGGTCGACCCGTAAGTATTTCATGCAGGGTTAGATGTGTCATTCTGTTAGCTTGCATGCGATGACTCATTAGTGCTAGTGGTAGTGCATCAATCCAATTCAATTTAGTGCACAGATTTTGTTGATTTTTTTTTTCTGGAGCGTCCCATTCACTCTTTCCACCATACCTTGTGATTGAGGATGTTAGACGCAACCTAACCTTTGTTTGACATGCAAATGCTGAATCACTTGTTTGAGTGTTTTCTGAATAAACGCTGCACCATTGTCTGAGCTAATCTCAGACGGAATTCCAAACCTTGGCATGACTTCTCTAGTCAGAAACTTGATTACTGTAGCTGCGCTTTGGTCTTTTGATGGGACTGCTTCTATCCATCTGCTGAACCTGTCAATGATAACTAACATGTACCTTTTACCACCTACACTTTTAATCATGTCAACATAGTCCATGACCAAATGTCTAAATGGTCCTTCAGGTGTGGGAATGTGTCCCAACGGAGTAGTAATTGTTTTCCTTACACTGTTTTTGCACATACTTCACACTCATTTAGCTGGTTATCGATCATTGTCTGCAAGTATGGTGAAGAAAAATCTTGTTTGTTAATTCTCCTCAACACCTCCCCCCTTGCGCAATGGTCAAAACCATGCGCATTAGTGATGAGTATCCCCAACAGTGCTGTAGGTGCCAACATCATCCCGCTATGGGTTCTCCATAACCCTGTGGAAGTGCGTACAGCACCCCTCTTCAGCCACATGTTTTGCTCATAGACACCAGCTTTCTCCTGCATGCGGACAATATCCTCATTAAATGATAAACAAACCTAACAACGCCGTTGGTGCAACCACCTTTAAGGTCCCTAACCTTAACTATCTTTGATTGAAACCAATCTATTGGGAAGGGAATTCAAAGCCAGTATATCCAAAACCAAAGGTTGATATTGGTGGGTTTGCCCTCAACCGCCTTAAAACCACACTGTTCCCGAGTTTTAACCGAAAACGTCACATGAGTCTGTATATACCGTGAAAGTCTTATGAACGAAAACGTGACATGCCTCATTCTAAGTCCACTGCTTCTGCTGCCTGAGCCGACATTTCTGACTCCTGTTCCTCCTCCACCTTTCACCTCACCCGGCTCTTCCTATGATGGTTGCAGCTCGTCACTTCATGATCAAGTGAGTCAGTGCTCACAGTGACTCTGCCAAGTAATCGTGACTGTGCCTGCCTTAGGTTGTCCCTGGTTTCAAGGTGGGATCTTACCCGTCGTTGGCTAACCAGCCTTCCATACTGGCTTATTGCAGGATGCCGGGCCTGGGATACAATCAGTTTCCACCCATTAGGTGGTATGGATTGCAAAGTGGAGGAATGGAGACAGATTCTTCTTCCCCAGCTACTCATGCAGCCAAGTGTTTGCGAAACAGAGACACAGCAGGGTGCTTATCCTGTGTGTGTGTGTGTGTGTGTGTGAGGAATAATGGGGCGAATCAAAAAGTAACTTTCTAACAGAGTTAAAAATATTATATTATCAAATGCTAACATTTTATCAAAGCGTTCCAGCAGTGGTATTGGCATTTGAAAGGTAAACCCACTACTTCTGAATGTAAATTGAGAACCTAGCATGGAGGAACCCTTCCCAGCAGATGTAGCGCTAATCTACTAGTTGTTCTTGATTCTATATTTTAATTGATGTATTTTTACTTTTTCAGTTTATTAAGCATTCCAGCATTTTGCATTCCAGTCTTATTCTTATCATACCCATATCTATTCAATTACCTTTTTTAGTGTGATTATTATTATTTATATTTATTTATTTTAAATTTAGAAAACACTGATCACAACTTAAACTTCCTTAAATGCATGACACTTATTTTTTATTCATAATTTTTAGGTTAAATCACTTGGTTAATTGCAACACTGTCTTTAATTGTCCTTATAACCTCCTTTTGAACTTTGATGTTCATCCATGAATGATAACTGTTGTCCTAGGAAGACTAAAACTAATCAAAACTGCACCTGAAAAAGAAAAATAATTAGGTATAATATGAATATCTGAACATCTTTTATAAGTTAGTAATTGGTTGACAAGAATGTAATCATAATCAATTATAGTAAAGACCATTTCCTTGTTAACACTATTGTTTATCTGAAGTATGCTTTCAGTATCCCGTGTGTCTTCCCCCACTCTGAGTAGAGGAGTAACCTCCCTTATTTCGGCCCTGACATACACAAGAAGACAGGCTCACACTCAAACACCTGGTTCTTTCCTCCCCCACTCTTCCACCGTGGACAACATGAATTAGAAATTTGGATAACATTTTATCTTACTTATTTAGTCTAATTGTAGGTATTGTCGATTATCACCTCTAATTTATGTCATCACTTTTTAATATGACGTCTGTTATTACCGTAATTCCTCAAGAAATATTTTATTTGTGTTATCTTTTTGGTACTTAAACCTCGTCAGGTCTGTTGAACTGTGCATTAACTCCGCCCTCCCCGAGTCCTTTTAGGGCGGGTCCTTCTGCTCAGATTGGTGAGAGAGGATTTTCCCTGAACTCTTAGAAAGAGTCCCCAGCGCTGGTTGACCCCTGGACTTCTGTGGAGGAGCGGTGTGCATGCTATGGACAACTTTAAATGCTAATTGTTCATGTTATGGAGTCTAGACAATAACCCCTAGTATCCTTGACCCATAAAGGGTCTTGCCTGTCCCCAGTTGTTGCTCCCTTGTTTTTGCTGTCCCTGGTAGCTGTTGCCTTGCTGTGGTGGGAAAGAGGGGTCATTTAAACACTCTTTTCTAATATGTCCTTCCTGGTTGCATCCATAACATATTAGAGGGCCTTTGCGCTTTCCTTGGAATCCCTGCTGCTGATTGTATCTATACTGTCCTTGGGGTCCCTGTTGTTGATTGTATCTATACTGTCCTTGGGGTCCTTTTTGTTGATTGTATCTATACTGTCCTTGGGGTCCTTTTTGTTGATTGTATCTATACTGTCCTTGGGGTCCTTTATACTGATTCTGCCTATATTCATTTGTTGGACCCCCATTACTATGTGTGTACATGTATGACAGGTGGAGTCTAGACAGGAATCCCTCCAAGTCCTGTGAACTCGGGTGCTCTCTTCTCCCTTTGCGATCTCCTAGGCTCCTCCTGTGACTCGAGTTCTAGGGGGCCTTGTACTGATTTACTACCACTGGCCTGGGGCTCCTCCTCTTCTCTTTCCTGACCCTCAAAGAAGCTCTTTTCCCTAAAGCTGCACTCAGCTCTCATCTTCCTCTGACTCTTTTTTGACTTCTTTCCTCTCCTTTTTTTCTTTTCTACCTTCTTTCTTCCTAGCTTAGGCCCTTCACTAAATTGCCCGTTATCAATTTTCCCATCTTTGTCCCCGTTGTCACTGTCACTAATACTATTGTTATCACTATTTAACTCTCTCCTTGTTTTCCTAATTCCTTCATAACAGTCCATGTGTATGGGTGGGCCTCTCCCTCCCTGTGTGTCACAATCCTTATTTTCTCCATTTAATGTGACCTCCCCTTTTACATATACTGTGCCTGTTATCAATGGGTACAGTCCTATGTTATACGGTGGTGGCTGAGCCCTCGCGGGTAAAGACTCAGTTTTCTCATCTTTATTCACTATTTCCCTAGCTGTTCTCTCTTCTTTCCTCCATCTCTCTCCTTCCTTTT
This sequence comes from Micromesistius poutassou, assembly GCF_964030765.1. Taxonomy (NCBI): domain Eukaryota; kingdom Metazoa; phylum Chordata; class Actinopteri; order Gadiformes; family Gadidae; genus Micromesistius; species Micromesistius poutassou. The sequence continues at coordinate 12,239,516 of NC_140273.1, forward strand.
GAAACAAGGCTAGCACTGACTTCTCCCATTTGTCAGAGATCTTCTTTATCTCATCTTTAAGCAGTGGACAATCTCTACCCAAAATCTCCACTGCTGTAGGTGCCATATTAATTTTCTTAGGTGTATAAACACTATTTTTAATACAATTTGTTTGAGTTTATTCTACTCGTTAGTTAAAACTTTTATCTCTGCTGATTGGAATGTGCTCCCCTCCCACCTTTGTCGATTCTTACTTCAGCTCTGCTCTTGGGCTTTTTCCCCCCACCCTTCCTGTTCTCTAGCCTCTCCTTTTCTCCTGATCTGACAAAACCAGGGGGGGTTTACACATCTACTTCAGACAAATCAATTATTACAGATTATATTTATTCCTACTATCGAAGTGCTTTCTATACGCTTTTCCAGCACTTCTCTGTCTTTCTAATTTATTTGTGACAGAATAAAATAAAAGAAAACGGGCTGCACAAGTCTCCGAGGTGACTTAACCCTACCACGGCTTGAATGCAGAAAGAAAACGACTTATACAACTTTTTATAGTTTGTCGGAAAACGGTCAAATTTGTTGCACAAGGTTCTGAGTGGAAATCACTAACTCGCCTTTAATTGCAAAAAAAAATTTGACCAGGTGTTATAGCCAGTCTTTTGTTTAAAACAGGAACGGCCAAATATACAAGGTTCTGAACGTCTTCAATACAGATCGATAGGGCGTTTTTATAGCCCGTCAAAATTTAGATCAACATAAACAAACACTATATGCGCAATTATATAAGGTTCGAAAATATTGCCTACTCTAACATTCCAATTTTCAATTTTGGAATTTTAACTTAATTTAGAATTTGTTTTGTAGTTTGCCAATACTCAATACTCCGCTGCTTCATTAGCTAGGCATAAAGTCCTAGGCTTCTCTACCGCTTGATTCAGTTCAGCTTAGCACAGAGGCGATATCCAATTTTTATACTCCCACCTTTTACTAACCAAGTAAGCTTATCTTATATTGGCAGCATCCGTAGAGTTGGTTCTAGTGCCCCCACAGAACCGATCTCTGACCCTTACTACACGCAAGGTGATATACCTGAGACCTTTAAGCTTTGACTGACATCACTGTCCCTCTCTAACAGAGGCGGTGCCAGCAGGCAGCCCACTTCTCTCCGTCCTCCTTAACTAGAAACTAGCTGTTTTAAAACCAGGGCTAAGGATCCGAAACCTTGATTACCGGAACTTTTACTAAAAAACCAGGATATAGAATCCACGACTCCGACCAACCAGAACTTTTCTCAAAGAACCAGGTTCAAGATAGCAAAACTCTTAATCTACCAGAACTTGCTCAAAGAACCAGGTTCAAGAATCCAAACCTCTCCCCAGCACCAAAACAACTAATTTCCTTAAGGCCGCGACTGAGGCACACTACTGACCCTTAACTCCAATTAGGGTTGGTCAGAAGCAACCCTACAATTCTATCCCACAACAGAATCTGATTTCTGGGGGTGACCTGCGGGCGCTGTCCTATCAGAACCTTCCCACTAATTTGTTCCTCTAGCCGACAGTTCACAGGAATTTCAGGCCTATTAAAATACTGCAACAATAACTATCAATTCAAAACCACAGATCCTTTGAGTTAGTAAACCACAGAGCATGTATGGTTAGTGCGCGCACGTCATTCCTCCGCAGAGCTCCTCTCCCTCTTTCTCTCTTTTTCTATAACTAATGGTTCGTTAATTTGAAGAGTCACTTTACCTGCTGCTTAGCGTTCGGACAGGGCAGGAACAGATCACACAATCTTTCCTATGTAATGATAAGAACGCAGCTTACCTTTTTAAGATGGTGGCCACTCTATTGTGTGATCCGTCCGGACCCCGTCCTGCAGCTCAGCAGCTGGCGTGCCTCTGTTCTTCAATCCTGTTTGTGACGCCAAATATGTGGTAGATAAACCGCATTTAACACTATAACTTAAATAAGAGAGTTCGAGGAGACCGGAGCAAGAATGACAAAAGACTTTATTTTTACTCGCGAACAAGTAAGAGCAAAGCCGAGTTGGTTTGACAAAGAACTGGAGAGCTAGTCACGGGCCCCTCCTTATATCTCCCTTTCTGTCCATCGAGGATGTTGTTATTTACAATATCTCCTGCACACACCATGTTTACAGGTACGACACTAGAATGGGGTGTCCGGCTTGTCCTTGCCCCTAGACTAGCCTCAGGTCACCTTGATCCTTGACCTCTACGTTAGTGGGTAAACACAGATAAGTTAATCAACAGACATTATGGCACCTTCCATGCCACAGCTAGAGAGGAGTGGTGACTTCTTAAGTCTTCTTCGTCTTCTTAAGCTTTTCTTTACCATTATTATTTTATATAGCATATAGGCCAGATGAAAAGTATATGTTAGCATAATAATGTAAGGTAAATTTTCTTCTATAGATGCAGGCAAATTTGCCAAACTGACTGATATGTTTGCTGCAGCACCTTCCGCAAAGGGGCCACGGCTGCTGTAGTACTTCAGAGGGCCCTTCTGGTCCTGGCTGACAGGCTCCTCCAAGCCGGGCGCGCTTGCCGCTTTGCGGGTGCACAAAAAACCTGTGCACACGTGTGAAAGGTTAGGCAGGGCTGGTCGAGGCCAAAATGCCAGTGCCGATTTTGTCCCGGTCCATCCCTGCATATGGTAACACAATATAGTGATAGAAAGGTAACACCGTTTTTGGTATACGCGAGAATCCAAAACGCATCAGAGAAAATATGACAGACAGTAAAAAATACATGCTATTGACTTTATTGACTGAAGAAAGTTGGTGGTGTGATATTTTAATTCATGCTTCATACCTTTCATACACTGTTCCGGCAACCGAACAGAAGTGGATTCCGCTGATGGCAGGTAATATGTTTATACATACATACATACATACATACATACATACATACATACATACATACATACATACATACATACATACATACATACATACGTTGTTTACTAGTAGTTCTGGCCTGATCTCCTTGGTTGTAGTTCTCATCTCACAAAATCGTATTCTGATACTAGTATGTGCGTGTGTGTCTTCGTCTGTGTTTGTGTTTGTGTATGTCGGTGTCTGTGTGTGTGTCTGTCTGTGTGTGTGCGTGTGTGTGTGTGTGTGTTGTCTCATGGTCACTGTAGTGACTTCATTCTGGAGAAGTACAAGATGAATCACAAGCGACGCGGCCTGGCGCTCATCTTCAACCACGAGAACTTTCTTAATAAAGCCAGTCGCCGTGGGACACAAGAGGACTGCAACAAGCTGGAGGAAAGGTTCCACGTCTCTATTGTTTATTATTTGCCTTTTGATTAAAACACAAATTGCCAAAGGGCAGTGGTGGTTGTAGTTCTATTATGTTAAACTTCTTTGGCCTGCGTTTAATTTCTCCACTGTACACTTTCGTGTCATTTTTGAAGCATGTTTGCTGGTTGGCACAATGCAGTAGATTGTTTGGACGACAGGTGGAATACAAACATCTGTACACGGATGAGATCAGGCTGAACCAACTAATTACAACCAGTGTAATGTTCAGAAATCCAACTAATTAAATGATCCTCAGTTGTCGTCTAACAATAAAACAGCCTGGGGGGGTTCCCCCCGCACTACAGGATATTGGATCGTAAATATTGAACATGTATTGATAACAAATATTTGCAATTTTGAATCGGGGAGGTTGTATGTCAGATTTTGGCATACCTTAAATATAATGAGGGGGGGGGGGGATGTCATCACTATATACACACTACAATAAACTAGACTAAACCACACACACGGCTGTGTGTGTGTGTCTGGGTGGGGAAATCCTTTCCTTTTCGTAGATTTAAAGCGTTAAACTTTGAAGTCCAAGCCCATCAGGATCTGAAGAAAGTTGCCGTTCTGGAAAAGATTGGCGCAGGTAAGACACACTTGCTCCATTGCTAACATCAATGAATTTGTCTCGTCTGTTGAACAGCTTCTTTAACTTAAAGCTAAAATGTGCTCTTCCACTAGCGGCAAAGTCTAACCACGTGGATGCAGACTGCTTCATGTGCGTCTTCCTGAGTCACGGCGAGAAAGACAAGGTGTTGGCGTCCGACAAAGAGATTAGCATCGACGAAGTTACTGCCTCTTTCAAAGGAGACAAGTGCCGAAGCCTCGTTGGGAAGCCTAAGATCTTTATACTACAGGTATAATACTCAATAATACTGTAAACATCACTCAATTATACTGTTTATACTTCTAATGTATATACTACTATAATATACTGTATATACTACTCAATAATATTGTATACACAACTCAATTATACCATATCTTGGCAAAAGACTAAACTATAACTTTGAACGTTGGGAACTTTGATTGACAACACTGAGCTAACAGTTTTGGTTTCACTTTTACAAAGTTGTGTAAAGTAACAAAACTACAAAAACTTAATTACAGTACTTAGTAAAGTAAATATTTGCACATATATAATATTTCTGTCAACATTCACTTTTATTTCACTACATAAAACCAATAGAAAAGGTGCTTTTACTCCAATACAGCAGTTGACTCATCATAAGGCGTTACAAAATGGAATCTGAAAATATTTGTCTAATCATGATAATAGCTTATCCTTAAAGACTTCTTTACTTTGTAGTGTTTTGCGTCAATTTAATTTGAGCTTTACCTCAAGGGATTTTATATATATATATGACTTTAACTAGTGACTCTAGTAACCCGTGTCCCTTTCAACTAAGATATCTGTACTTTTACTCAAGTATGTCTTTCAAGTACTTTATACACCGCTGCTTTTACTCCAGGATGACTTTACCTGCCTTTTTCTCCTATATGTAATTGAATTGAATGCTTTGGGCCCTATTATTAATGATGAACATGACCAGTTAGAGAGTTCACTGTACAGTTCCCAGTTCCCATTTCTAAGCAATTAGTATTTTAACTGAAGTAATCCGCATTGAATCCATATAGAAAAAAATCTAATCAAACCGGGACCAGGTGAATAGCTATCCAATCACTAAGTGATACCCAGCCATATTAACTGACCCTGTCTCTGTCCAGGCCTGCTAACAGACCCTGCCTCTGTCCAGGCCTGCTAACAGACCCTGTCTCTGCCCAGGCCTGCTAACTGACCCTGTCTCTGTCCAGGCCTGCTAATGGACCCTGTCTCTGTCCAGGCCTGCTAATGGACCCTGTCTCTGTCCAGGCCTGCTAATGGACCCTGTCTCTGCCCAGGCCTGCTAATGGACCCTGTCTCTGCCCAGGCCTCCTAATGGACCCTGTCTCTGTCCAGGCCTGCTAATGGACCCTGTCTCTGTCCAGGCCTGCTAATGGACCCTGTCTCTGTCCAGGCCTGCTAACTGACCCTGTCTCTGCCCAGGCCTGCCGTGGGTGTGAGTTCGACCTCCCTGTGACTGGCATGGCCGGGGACAGTGACGAAGAGGAGGACCAGGTGGTGGCAGACGCTGGTGTGTTCCACACACTGCCTGCTGGTGCTGACTTCCTCATGTGCTACTCTGTGGCCGAAGGTGAGACAGAGTTTGAATGACGGCCGGGGGCTAGCCTTTCCGATGTGGTTGGGGGATATTAAAAAATATCTAATATCTAAAAGATTGATTCGCTCCCGGAAAGTTAATGTGAAGAAAAACTATTCATCATTAGTCTGAATTCTTCCTGCATTAAAAGTTCTTGACCCTATCAAACTCTAGTCTGTGTACAGCTCATTCAAAAGGATTTGTTCACCTCACTCCCACATGAACCATACCTCTGGTGATAGTGGCTTACGTTTCCCCACTTGGCAAACAAGTAAGCACACACAATGCATCCCCTCATTGTTCAAAGGGGAATTGAACAATGAGGGGATGCAGGAGTGCTTACTTGTTGGTCTGGACTCTGTTTTTAACTTTGTTCCGTTCATTCAGAACACCATATTTTATCTTTAGCATAAAATCAGCGGCTGCCATCTTGGCTGTTTTATTCAATACCTCAACAGCGCTCCCATAGCCATCATACCAAACCTGATTTCGACCTGTTCACCCAAAATTGGCAGAAGTCACACACATAACAAACAAATTTGCAAATCAATGTCCTTTGAAAATGAAAGCATATTTTACTCTGATTTGTGTGTCTATGTGTATAAAACTCAAATCACAATTTTGTGATTTACTATCGCTTTCATACAAAGACAGGTATGACAGTTGACTTTGTGTGTGTGTGTGTTCAGGGTATTTCTCCTTTAGGGATCCCAATTATGGCTCCTGGTACATCCAGGACCTCTGTGAGACCCTGCGCCGGTGCGGAGGTTCCCTGGAGTTCACAGAGCTGCTGACCCTGGTGAGCAGTAAGGTGGCCAAGCGGTGCGTCGAGAAGAGCCAAAACAAAAACGCCATCGGGAAGAAGCAGATTCCCTGCTTCGCTTCCATGCTCACCAAGAAGCTCTACTTCCGACAAAATCAGTAGATGTCAGATCGATAATCCCAAAGGGGTACCTGTGATTGTATAGCCCAGCTTTTGAAAATGTTCAAAATGTACAGAAGTTTTCTTTTTTGAATGATTCGTGGGTGAGTGGGGTTTTATTATCCTGCCTGAATCATTCCCATCATTTGGAACTAATGTGTTGGCTATAATTACAATGTACCATCATATTGAAGTCATAAAGTTACATAGTGCGGAATCAACAATTATTAAGCGTATATTGATTTCCTAAAGGTTCAAACAAACTATATGAAGGCAGAAAGATAAAGTCAATCACTCAAAAACTCAGGAACCATGTGTACCATCTACTCGCCACCATGTACCTGTTCAATGTATAGTTTCTCAACGGTGTCTTTGAAATAAAACCTTATGTTCGATCAAGCTATGACTTTGTGTATCAGTTGCTGAGATTGATTGGGAGCCAGAAAATGTATTGGAGTTGGGGGGAGAGATCATTCTGGTGAAGATCCACAAAGGTAAGACTCACTGACTCTGCTTTGCTTATGTTGCAATTTTTTCGCATCTGTTAAACAGTGTCTTTAATGCGCTGGCTAGCGCAAACCTAAAACTTTCCATCGAAGGGGATGGAATTTTAGAAACTGAAAGGATTCAAAAATGAAAGCTCTGAATGGTATTTCTCAAGTGAAGTAAGTCATAAGTCCGCCCCTTGTCAACATATGTTGCTAGGAGACTGAATTATATATTTGTACTTTGTCATCAGCTTTGGTTTCACTTTCAGTAGTTTTCAAGTCATTTTATCGCCAGCCCAATTGGTTCCAAGTCACAAACGGTGGTACAATCTGAAATAGCTGTAGGCCTACAAACCAAACAAACGATTGCGATAACATTATATACAACTGGTTAAATGATTAATGAGAAATTTTGAACAGATTTTACTTTTACACCTGTAGGATTTATGTATGTAGCCTACGCTACTAAAATATACTGTGTATATGGTCCGTGTACAAAGTATAATTCATTTACAGTTGTTCATGTTGTATAATGAAACAGGCCAGTTTAGGGGGTATTGCCTAATTTCATTGTCCGAGACGTGCAATGCAATTCAGCGCGATAAATATATATAGCCTAATATAGTAGAATCAGGATGTAAGTAGGCTATATATATATATATATATATATATATATATATATATATATATATATATATAGTGGTGTGTTATATCTAAATCTAAATCTTAAATTCATATGTAAATGTTAAATCTAAATGTTAAATCTAAATCGAAATGTTAAATGTTAAATCTAAATGTTAAATCTAAATGTTAAATATAAATATAAATGTTAAATATAAATAAATATAAATGTTAAATGTTAAATCTAAATGTTAAATGTTAAATCTAAATGGGTCGCCAAGTATAAAGCTAAATGTTTAGAAAATATTCAAATTCCCAAGGAAACCACGCCCACTGCAGTGGCTTCAAATCGTACGGCAACGATCGCACGGCCCCGCCCCCCTCCCCCGGACTTGTGGTGAAAGGCAGGCGGGCATGGCCGGTTCTCTAATGCCGCTTTTCCACCGCCAGTACCAACTCGACTCGACTCGACTCGCCTCGACTCAACTCGGTTTGGTTGCGTTTCCATCTAAAAAAGTACCTCTTCAATGTGGGCGGGTCGTAGAAAAGAGCCTCTCCACCATGGGTGGGTCGTCATTAGGTTTTAATCACGGAAGACGCGATTCCCGGGAAATCTGAATCTGATCAAGACTATTTCCTGATTCCCGGGAAAGGTTATGATGGGAAATAAAATAAAATAAAAAGCGCAATGACTGCGCGTCTATTGTTGTCATACGGTAACGTTGATCAAGGCGAAACTTGAGCCCTAGGAAAGGAACGACACTGAAACGAAACAGCGAAACGCTGATCCTCCGGAGCCGGTCCGTGGACTCCAGCCACGCCGGACACACACAACCACGCCCGACACACATAACGACGCGCAGCCTAACTCTAGCCCCGGGAAAGGAGCGACACACACGGCGAAACGCTGATCAGTGTCCCCCTCGGGAGAGGGTTCATGGACTCCAACCACGCCGGACACAACTTAACTTTGAGTGATTATTCCTGTTTACACTCTGCTAGCCAATCAGTGGCCAGCAACCTGTTTACGTCACACAAAAGTACCTACTCCTCTCGCTTGGAACCTCGACGGAGGTAGTACTAAAAAAAAGTACCCGGTACTAGGTACCAGGTACTTTTTTTGCCAATGGAAACGCAAAAAAGGCGTGGCGAGTCGAGTCGAGTCGAGCTGGTACTGGCGGTGGAAAAGCAGCATAATGCCGCTTTTCCACCGCCAGTACCAATGTGCGTGGATGATCAGCTGGTCTGACGAGCAAGTGACGTAGTTCCCCCCCAGACGCGATTGGCTGATACGTTTTGCAAAACGTTTTGCAAAACGATTTGCAAAGTGTTTTGCGGATTGAAATGTCATTTGAATTTTGCAACACACGGAGCGTGGCGAAGTGCATTGCAATCACGGGGACGCTATAGCTTTTCAATTTGAATAAAGGAACTCAAAAAATTGGACAAAATGTTATTCTATTTTTATTGTTATAACTTTTGCAAATTTTATTGAGGATTTCATTGTCACTTTGCATATTAAAATACACTTTGAATAACGTATTTACAAATTACATTATTAAATTGCATAATGAATTGTCAATTGCACAATGTAATGACTTATTGAATTGCAAATTGCAAATTGCATTGCCATTTGAATTTTACTACATATATGCTTCCATAGTACCCTGACGGTGTCAATGACAATCAATCACGAGGAAAACTAGTTAGCACTATCAAAAATAATCACACTGAAGACATGACCAGCCTACTCGGCTTCGGTTACGTTTGCAAACAACATTTTCACCGGAGAAAGAGGTAAAAGCTTAGAAATAAAGCCAACGACATAATCACTGTCACTAGATATAAAGAAAACGTTGACTTTCACTCGATGCTATTCACTGACAGTAAAAAAAAAAAGTTGTTATTGTATGCACTACTGTTCATAGACTACTAGCTCCAGCGCTCCTTGCTGCGTTTCTAAATAGCTCACTCGCTTACTAACCAAAAACTACAAAAACTGGACTTTAACACCATTTTGGAGACATTTCTAACTTTATATACATATCTTGAGTGCTTTATGTACCCATTAATCGACAGTGGTGTTTAACCTGCACATTGGCCTTTAAACAACTTGCAATACGAGAGTCCTGGTTGCACAACGATAATAACAAATTAAGTGAACAAATGAATGATATAGTTGGTTGCATGGTTGAAACTTTTGAACAACTATATTTAGGCTATTTGTTTATTTATTTCGTTTAGCTCTCCTTAAATTAAATTCAAGCTTCAAAACGCACGACTTTTACTTCTAAGGCGAGCTTTACTTTGAAGGCGAGCTGTCTCTGTTTCCGGCTCTCGACTTCCTTGTTCAAATATCATTGTACAACTTGGATAATGGAACAAGCTGACGCTTTGGCGCGCTGAATTGCATTGCACGTCTCGGACAATGAAATTAGGCAATACCCCCTAAACTGGCCTGTTTCATTATACAACGTGAACAACTGTAAATGAATTATACTTCGTACACGGACCGTATATATATAGTACTTGATAATACCATACACACCACTCAATTATACTACAATATAATGTATATGCTACAAAAATTACTGTATATAGGCCTAATACTCAAATTTACCTTACACACTGTTAACATTTACTGTATATACAACTCGGTTATACTTAATGCGACTTAAATATTCAGTATATAATATTAAGATATACAGTATATTTTGGTGGACAGATTTATCCAGATTGTCTCCAGATTGTCACATGGGACAAATCATAATCCAGATACATATGGGCAGGGAAAAAAACCTAGGGTAAGAAAAAAGCTGCAGCTGCCGTCATAACCTCGCTCTTTAGCCATGACAAATGTGTGAGACACACCATGAACGGTTTAAGAACAGTAATTTATTTAACAAAAGGCAATCAATTTAACTAATTAGATTACATTAGATTAGATTCAACTTTATTGTCACTAGCAGAGTACAAGTACAGAACCAATGAAATGCAGTTGGCGTCTAACCAGAATTGCAAAATAAGGTAAACATTGCAGGTAAGCATGTAGTCATTTAAAAGTGCAGATAAGCAGGTAGTCATTTAAAAGTCCAGTGCTAGACAGTGCAGTAATAAGTGTAAACATTTATACAGTGCAAGGCAGTATAAGTAAACAGGTGAACATTGCAGAAAGTGAGATGCAACAGGTAAGCAGGTAACCATTTGAAAGTCCAGTGCTAGACAGGGGGTGGGGGTTTATTCAACAGTGATACAGCCTCTGGAAAGAAGCTATACTTGTGCCTGCTGGCGTGGGAGAGCAGGCTCCTGTATCGCTTGCCAGATGGGAGAAGGGTGATCTGGGTGTTTGGGTGGGTGTCATCCCTGACAATGGATTTGGCTTTGTTTAAGCAGCAGTCATGGTATGTGTTGTGGATGGGGGGGGGGGGGGGGGGGGGGGGGGGGGGGGAGTAGACAGCCAATAGTCCTCTGGGCAGAGTTCACTACTCTTTGTAGTGCCTTGCGGTCGGCAACATTGCAGTTACCGTACCAAACAGAGAAGCAATTTGTAAGTATGCTCTCAGGGGTACAGCGGTAGAAGTCCGATAGAATCCTAGGACAAAGCTGTGCTTTCTTAAGGGTCCGTAGGAAGTGAAGACGCTGATGCGCCTTCTTCACCAGACTGGAGGAGTTGAGGGACCAAGAAAGATTATCTGTGATGTGGACCCCAAAGAACTTAAAGCTAGACACACGCTCCTAATATGGAGGGGGGTGTGTGCCCTGCTCCTGGTTCTCCTGAAGTCCACAATGATCTCCTTGGTGTTGAGTTCCAGGTTATTGTTTTTACACCACGTAGTTAGATGTTGAACCTCCTCCCTATATGCTGTTTCATCCTCATCTCTGATCAGGCCCACCACAGTGGTGTCTGCAAACTTGATTATGGCATTGGAGCCATAAACAGCCATAATCATTAACAAGGTGTGGAGTGTGGATAACAGTGGAATCAGTAGTGTAAGGTGTGCATAAGGGATGATGTTGTAAGGTGCATCCCAGAGGTGGGTGTTTATGTAAAAGCCCACGACCATGTTGATGGAGTAGTGCTTGTTAGCCGCCACAATGAATCAAATCCCAAACCGGTTTAACACCCAGGAGATGGTGTGCATCAGATACACCCAAACCGGTTTAACACCCAGGAGATGGTGTGCATCAGACACACCCAAACTGGTTTAACAACCAGGAGATGGTGTGCATCAGATCCCAAGTTCGTGGAGTGTCTGCAATTGAAAGGAACCATGAAAGGATACATCTAGTGATATATAATTTTGTCAACAAATTCCATGAGAAGAAAAAAAACAATAGATGAGTGATCCTACTAACAAGTATTAGTTCTGTAGCCAAAGCCTGGTGTGGCATAAACATGGACACAAAGCATTTTCATATATATTTATGAATAAAAATAAATGTTCACCCACCAACCCATGGCCCATTTATTGTGAAAGCCCTGCACAGAGCTGGCAGAATTGAGAGCAGAAGCCAGGGTGCGAGTTCTGAGTAGATGCCCTGCAGCCCCCCTCTTTTCCCCTTTCCTGCAGCCTGTTGCTAAATAAAAACAGTCCTTGTTAGAGGGCCCCCCTTTATTTTCTATGGATTATCACATTGAAGAAACCCTTGGAAGTCTTCTGGTCAGTATTCTACCCATAGAGATACTCACTGTAAGGTTATATTTTTGTGTCTCTTGGGTTTATTTCTTGTAATTGCAATGTTTACTTGTGTCAGTTTTGACCATCATCATCATTATTGCCTTATGGATGCCCATGGAATAGGAATAATTGAGTTTTCCAGTACTTGGTCAACACACAGTTTTAAAACAAACAAGCATCTGGCATCGTAGCAATACCTGAAAAGAAGTACTCATTACATTTCCATGCAAAATTTGCCAAACTGGAACATGTGCATCTTTTAAATCATGGTTTAAAACAGTGAAGATGCCATTCACATCTTCACATTACCTTCCCCCTCCTTTAAGCTTGCAAACAGTTAAGCAGTAGATAAAAGGTAAAATATTGTGCAAGTCATTAGTGCTAAATAAACAGTTCAAAAAGTCTATGGTGACCTCCAATCTTCATTCCAAGATCACTCCTTCTTGGCCAAACACTGCACTCTTCACAGTACAGCACTGAGACTTCCTCCATCCAGACCACCTGCAAAATCCGCTCAGGCCTCTGCAGTACCAGCAGATAACTGGGTCTCCGAGCGCCGGCCCTTTCCCTGGGCCACAGACTGGTCCTCATCAGGAAGTCCTCAGTCATTGCTGTCCTCTGCCACTGCTGTTCTGTCAAGGCTTGGCAATAGTTCCCCACAAGGCTGACATCAGCAACAAGGAGTTCCCGAGCTATTCCTCCTTCAGGCTCTGGCCAACCCCACAGGACAGCAGTTCAACTCCACCAGTGATCTCTTCTCCCAGCAGGTCTCGTCTACCTGCTCACCTTTCACTGCGGTCCACCTTGAAGCTCCTTAAACAATGTTTTTTGAAATGTGGGTCCCCTCCACTCAGCTAGAGGAATCATCCCACCACTGCCACCAAATGTGAAAAAGAGTTTCCTTGATGTGCAATGTTGTTGGTAGAAAAACTTATTTTTACTTACAAACAGCACCACAACAGTCATTTCGCTTGCACAACTGCAGTGTCCCTCCAGTGTAGAACTCTGGCCATTTTAAGGAGCACCACAATGGGTGTGGCTCAATTAACGTATGTGTCCCAGCTGCAGACTATTACATCAACAGCCAAACTGGAACATGTGCATCTTTTAAATCATGGTTTAAAACAGTGAACATGCCATTCACATCTTCACAACGGCATAATTATTTATTTGGATTTTGACAATATTTGACTGACAATTCGCCTTTGCAAATAACTTAAACTTACTTAAACGTAAACAAATATAATACATTTTAATAATTTAGATATTGCAATAACAACCAAAACGGCTACTATAGTATATAACTGTTTATTGTAAACGTGTATTGCAACAGGTTGACTCATATGCGGAAGTCGTCGCAAATATGGATGGTATGACCGACAGGAGTGAGCACCAATTGAGTCTCCAGGTGTTACAACCTAACCAATGAGATATTAGAGGTGGGTGGGTCTATGTTTCGTTTTTATATGTTTACTGGACAACGCTAGTTGATTTACAACTCCGTCTCGGTGTGTGCTGGTAACTAGACTACAAGTATGTCTAACGCGGAAAAGGGTGGCTGTAGAGGTAATGTTGACATTTGACTCAAAAACTATTCAAACCGTATATCCATAATGAGCTTGTCGTACCCAGTGATAAAGTGCCGACACAGATTACATTATGCCAGATCGCCAATTGAGTTGTATTTACTGTCAACCTGCCTATCATGTCTGTACCTGATGGGCAAGGCGAGTTTACTCTAAATATCCTTTTACATGAGGGGGGACTCTCATTATTGAATACGTCCAAGTTGTGGAGACGTTGGTTTCTGAGGTTATTTCCCTGTTCGATAAGTTGGCTATGACTTCTTTGGAGAAAGTTGATATCCAAAACGATCCAACTGTTGCGATTCAAGTGCACGCCTTCATGATATCAAAAGCAACCTATATTCACGTCCCGCAGTGCAAGTCAACACTGCCTTGTTGCGCTGATGACTGTCTAGATTATTTATCAATATATGTATTATGTGTTCATATATCAGATGCGCTTATTATAGGTAGGCTATATACGTGTAGTTTACTATGGATTATGGATGCAATAAGAGGAATGTGCGTTGAGAACCATAAATGGGCTGTTACTTCCGCCATGTCCTACAACATATACATTGACCATGGTGAATGTGACAGAGACACATGATTGTGATTGGTTCAACTGATATATGAGCTGGCTAGAGACGTAAAAAATCGACCTTGATACGGATACAATTTAAATAAATGAAATAAGATTTTCGCCAAACTGAAATCTTTCCGTATGTGTATAGTCCCATTCAGATCCACGATATGTTATTTTATTGACGTGGGAAGAAATACTAGTCGTGGACAGCATGGTATTTCGTGACATTAACACATTTTCCTTATAAGAAGAAATAACTTGTTGTTCTTACATATTGACAGGAGGTTTGGCTACAGACAGTAGAAAAGCACCTGGCCGAGCAGGTGAGTGACATTGTTTCTACAGGACCATTTGTATGCATATTGTTACTGAATAAAGTGCTTTCTTGTTTGTCTTTGTTAGGTAACATATATAACATATAGATATATAACGTAAAAAACTAATCTCTACAGAGGGCTATAGATGTGATTAACATAAAAGAGAAGATGCGTTATAAAATAAATACGAGAAGGCCTACCTAGCTTTCTATTGTTATTTATGTTAACGTTGGTTGCCTATGCTGAGCACCCATGTGGATCTTCAATCATTACAACCACTAGATCAAAAGCAGGCCTAACTACCCTCTTAAAGAAAGCCCGCTCTGAGCAACCATACACGACATCAAAAGTTTTCGGTGCCTCTCCTGCTCATCATATCGTAACTCTACGATGTACCCCAATGATGTGACTGTATTGGAGGAAGAAGGTCGCCCTGCTAGGGTGTGGCTTATTGCTCGTTTTTTTTAACAGCATGTTCCATCTTTCTCTGCCTGTCACTGAGCTATTGACCGTGGCCAGGGCTGTGTGCGAAGGCAACAATGGCTGCTTGACCCCTCGGAAGGGTGGAGCAGTCTGCACACCTGCTGTAGTTAAACAGTTTTTAAACAATTGGTCACCCAAAAGGTCAATCTGGTTTTCATGCATTTCTGACCATTTATATTGGATGCTGTGGCGTACACAATCAAGTGGGTTAATTCACACCTCATGTCTTTATGCAACGTTTAGGCAATCTAACAGAAGTGGATGCCTTTTATGGAAGGTAAGATTATTGTTTATACATACTTATTTGTTTGATGCCAGTAGTTCCTGTGGGATTCCTTATTGGTAATTCAGTTTTTCAAACGACAATTTGTGTTTACTTCGGCTTAAACTTTTGTGTGTGTGTGTGTGTGTGTGTGTTTGTGTGTGTTGCCTTATGGTTTCTATCTAAAGTGGCATCTCTTTGGACCCTGCAGAGGAGTACAAGTTCGACCACAAGCGCCGTGGCCTGGTGCTCATCTTCAACCAGGAGAACTTTTTCTGGCAGCTGGGCTTGAACCCGCGCTACGGCACCAATGCTGACCGCTTCAACCTGGAGAAAAGGTATCATCATCGCCTTCCCTCAACCACCCCTGTCTCCCCTTTTATCCATGGGTAGAACCTGTCTAAGCTGGTTTAGTCTGTCAAAGTAGATGTCTATACTCTATGGGATGGTTGTTAACAGCTATGCATGTGAAATTCTTGTTGTAGATTTGAAATGTTGAACTTTGAGGTCCAAGCCTTTGACAATTTGAAGAGGGAAGAAGTTTTGGCGAAGATCACTGCAGGTAAGACACATTGGCTTCCATTCCTCTTGTATGTTCAAAAGCTTCTTTAAAGGTATAATGTGTAACGTTCCCATTTTAAAATATCTTAAAACGACTAGACCTATGTTCTATATTTCGTTTTTAAATTTTTGTAACATAATCTCAAACGTTGCCAACAATTTTCAAACCTAGATAGATACATCGTTTTATGAAAGGGGACGTGTGTCATTTGGTTGCCTGTCAATGCCATCATGTCCCGTTTACCCCTTGACTTCTGGGCAAACCCTGTAAACAGTAATCCATTAGAAAACGACTATTGATAGGATATTACTATAGCAATTTAGCTTACTACGATAGGCTACTATGACATTTGGCTCATGCCAGTCACCAAGCTTAAGCGTACGTTAAACTTCTGAATGGTACAAAAACGTTCCAACACTCATAAAGTTGAACAAAGTTAAAAAAAATTTTTTAATGTTATTGTTTTTACCATGGTTAACAGCGCTAGGCTACCACACAATTTAAATTGCAGCAGAAAGTTAGCTACTGCTATATGGTTAATCGACTCATCTAATAGTTAGTTAAGTTAACGTTACTTTTTCTAATGGCACTTGCAGGAATTTCATTAGAAGGAAATTACATTATGTGAATAAACGTGACCAAACTCTTAAATACATTACCTCGTCCGTGAACATGATTTAACGTTTTATGAGTCACGTCAGATTTTCTCCGGCAATGGTGGGGAAGACAACTCCCAGACAGACGACAAACCCTGTCTTTCTTCTTTATAGGGCAACCCTCACAATCTGCATACACGTTGTGAAAAAATAGTTGCTTCTGCAGAAAAATAGATTAGAAAATAGCAGAGTGTGACCGTCCCCTTTAACTTAAAACATTTCTGATCTTCCACTAGCGGCAGAGTCTAACCACGTGGACGCAGACTGCTTCATGTGCGTCTTCCTGAGTCACGGTGAGAACGACCATGTGTACGCGTACGATGGAAAGATCAGCATCCACGATGTCACCGCCTTGTTCAAAGGAGACAAGTGCCGAAGCCTCGTCGGGAAGCCTAAGATCTTTATACTACAGGTATAATCCTCAATAATACTGTAACCATCACTCAATTATACTGGTTGTACTACTAATGTATATACTTCTATGATATACTGTATATACTCCTCAATAGTACTGTAAACATCACTCAATTATACTGTGTATATTTCTAAAATATGTTCTGCAGACCTGCAAGACCTGCAAGACCTGCAAGGCCACATGCTTGTAATCCAAACCCCTATAGGGAGTCTTTGGGTGTTGTCTCCCAGATAAAATGTTTGTGATTTTAAACATGTAAATGGTGCACACTGAGAAGAAAATAAAGCAGCAAAAGACACAATGTGGAACCTTTTAAAAAGGGTTAGGGGAACCCTGTTTTTAGGATTCTAGGGCCACACCAATGTAGGGCTGCCCCTGATTGACTGAATCGACTCTTAACTTGTCATTTCAGTGGTTAGAGTTCCAGGGCTGAGAGAGTGATGGGAAAAAAAAACTGTTGGCATTGTGCTACGGCTAATACAAAACTGGTATATGAACCAAAATCTCTTTTTAAAAGCACAAGCAACAAACAAAGCTCAACTGAACGTTGGCCTAATATTATCTGGTAGCTATGAGTTAGGACTCCGCCTCTGTGTGTTGCTAGGTGACCATTGGAAATGACTCTGAGACTGTTGTTGCCCCTGGCACAGGCTGTTGAGTCATGACATATACAGTATATTGATAATAAGCCAAGTAGTCATAACATTTCTACCCTGATTTATAACACTGTGTTCATTTTCACTTTGACACCCGCAGGATCTTTCACAATGTTTTAACCTCAGACCTAAGTGTGGGGAGTTGTGGGTTGATGGGTTTTGATTCTCATAAAACACATTAATAGGATTTTGAACAAAAGCTGCTTCAAGAAATACAGAAATACAACAGTCATGAAAGTTGACTTATACTGTGCAGGTTTAATGCTCCAACACTGAAATGTTTTTGTTTCACTTTAACAACTCTAGGATTTTATGACCCCCATTAACTAACTGTAAGAATATGGGCCCATTACACCCACTCACTTGATCTGCTGTTAGCTGTTCCTAACTTCGCCTGTCTCTGTCCACCGCCAGGCTTGCCGTGGGGACCAGCATGACCTGGCAGTGACCCCCATGGACGTGGTAGACAGCGAGGCGAAGGTGAACGAGGTGGTGGTGGACGCTGGTGTCCTCCACACACTGCCGGCCGGGGCTGACTTCCTCATGTGCTACTCTGTGGCTGAAGGTGAGACCGGGGCAGGGCCCAGTGCACTTCACTTCCAGTTTCTTCTCTGGTGTGGTATAGTATGGTGGTGTGTAGTATGGTGTAGTGTATTTTAATCCTACATGTATCTTATTTTCAAATTGGTTGATGGGGGGAAAAAGTGGACAGAAGTCCAATAAACACAATTGAGTGATCAGCTATGTGTGTGTGTGTGTGTGTGTGTGTGTAGGGTACTACTCCCACAGGGAGACAGTCAACGGCTCCTGGTACATCCAGGACCTGTGCGAGACCCTGCGGAGCTTCGGCGACTCCCTGGAGTTCACGGAGCTGCTGACCCTGGTGAACAGGAAGGTGTCCCTGCGCAGCGTGGGCCACGCCGCCGACCGCAGTGCCATCGGGAAGAAGCAGGTGCCCTGCTTCGCCTCCATGCTCACCAAGAAGCTCTACTTCCGAACAAAACAGTAGGCGACCGTACGTTGGATCGCTGAGCCCCTCGTCTCACTTTCATTTACCAATGATTTTAAAGCCCAGCTTTTGGAGCTTTGATTTAAAAAAAATGAAATTTCTCTTCCTGCACTTTGTAACCTTCTGACCAAAGCTTTAATTTCAGTTCAAAGTGTCATCTTTATGACTATTTGAACGAAAGTGATTGCTGCATTGACAATTTGCCAATCGTTTTTAACCAAGTGACGGTTACATCGTGCAGGTTTAACAATGATTGGGTGGAATTCACGTGTTCAATGCATATCTTTGTTATTCATCAATGCTGTGATACCATCTAGTACCTCACCATTCACATGTCGGTACACGTTTGCTCAGTTCCAAATATGATTCTGTTACTATACAGATATGATGCCAGCGCCATTTTATAACAACCACATCTACATCATGAAGTACAGTGCGTTTCTTGTTCAACCCTTGTTATCACAGATATGCTGACGAGTGCAACCAATGAGCCTAACTTTACAACATTTTCCTATGCTTCTAAAGTGTAAAAATACAACGGAAGACGTAGAGACATTAAGACAGAAAATGTATCACTAACAAATATGGGCCTTTTAAGCATATGTCATCAAAAAAGGGAATTCATGTTTGTCTTGTGATGTGGGGCTTTATACAAAAAAATGTCACTGAGCTTGTTTTGCACTCAGTCGGGGTCAAACATATTTTTAGCATAGAGTACCCTCCCTGAGGTACTCAGGGAGTGTGTGTGTGTATGTTAAAGATGTTGGTTTAAACCATGCAACCATCCAACCACTATGTGACACACTTCACCTCTCAGGGAGTCAGTCCACCTGCACACACTGCATATGATACATATGCTACGCATGTGTTTTTATAGTGTTGTGGTATTCTAGCCTTTCACAGGTTTACATTAAACTACATATCCAACAGGTGCCTACATTAAAAAAAAGATATACAAATCATTCCTTAAAGCCTCTGACAAGGCAAATGCGTGTTTTCGTTTTAAGTGTCATTAAGGGCCGTTTATACATCTAATTTGCATTACAACTAGTCATATGAATCAATCTTATGTGCTTTCGGATGCCAGGTTATGTTTGGGATTTAAAAGGCATATGCCGACAACGGCAAACTCTTGAACTAATTGGTGAATCGATTTCTGGGAGTTTGCTGCCCGATAAACCAACCAATCAGATGCAACAAAACCTTTTTTGCCTCCATATATAAAGAATCAAATATATTTATACCATTCCATCTTGTATACATGTTGCAAGGATGTTTGACGATCTGGCATTCATCATGCCATTGATTACAACTCCTGTGGCAGCTACAAAACGAGTATAGACCCCCCCGGCTAAAATAGATGCATGTGCAAACATAGCCTTACAGCTGAAATCCTGGTAAACAGCTTCATATTTGTTTGGACCAATAATCTTGCTGGAGAAATACTAAAAGCCCCTCCGAAAGCTTCATCGATTGGCGCAAATATAAATATTTATAAAGATATCCGTAAACAGCCGTGTCTGGGTATATGGCAATCAAGCATGCCGCGGACACTCCCACACAGTCCTGATCAGAACATTTTATTTTTCTTAACATAAAGTTCTGTTTATTTGTACTCAAATGTTGGTATACGCACAATAAGACATTCAATTTTACATCATCAATTTATTTTAGTTATTTTTGGTAACTGTTGTCGGAGGCTTTAAGAACAACTCAGGAACGTTGTTGTCCATCCACAACAGACTTGAATTGGTTGGGAGGATTCCTTAATTTTCTCTTTTCATAAAACGTGTACCATCAGGGAAAGAATGCACCACAACATAATGTTCTGACAACCAGTTGCTCTGCTTATTGGGATACAGATGGGGACCAATGCATTGGCAGCCTTTACCATTTTGAACTAAAAATGATCCTCTATTGTATATGTTATGACGGTGTCATTTAGTTTGAAGCCCATCGTGGTTTGTGTGTGACCGGATACCGCATGGGGTGTTCCTCAGGTTGTGCGGAATATGAATTATGGGAAGTGTTTGGTTTGAAGGATCACTGAGGTAAAAAATAAACTATGAAACCACGATGACTCAGCAATTTATTGTGTATAGCATTCAACAACAATAACTAAACAATTTATGTATGTGAATGCCCAAAATGACTACAGAAGAGTAGGGACGTTAAAGTATTTATTCCAATGTTATCAGACAGATTGTCTCTGAGTACACTTACCACCTTGAGAGTGTGACAAACATAGTAAGATTTACAGTTGTAGTAAAAGGCACCATTATCAAAATAAATCTGAACAAATATAGGAGTGTTCTCATATCTCGAGTGTGTCTGTATGTGTGAGAGTAATTGTATTCTTTATGGCTTAGGTAGGATCTGCTGGATTGGCAGCTGAAGTTGAGTTGAACTCTGTAAACGTTTCAGGTCGTCCTGAACCTTGAAGCCAGCAAGAAAAAAGCAGCATTAGTATCATAAGACATTATTATATGAATGGCTTTCTTTCTGCATCAAACTAAAGAGTGTTGAGCCACACACCTGGGTCAGCTCATCCCTCAGGCCGTTGTACTGTTCCACGTTGAAGCTCCTCTTTTTGGCACCTTTGTAGAAATAATTCAGGAATTGTCTGTCTTTGGCAGCTGGGTACAGGTAATCCTGGAGAAAAAATAGGAATGCTGTTAATCTCAGCAGAAAAGATAAAACAAGATATTAAATGCTCAAATATTATAGTTGGAGTAAGAGTAGTCTTAAGCAAATGTAATCTGTTTGATTCATCAATACCGTTGTTGACAGATGATGGCCAATGAAAATATTGTAACAACTTGCATGGTGCTGTAAGCAGTGTGCCTTTAGTATAGAGAGAGAGATTTAAGATGCAAGTCATTAGGGGCTGGTAGAGGTTATGGCACCTTTCTCAATGGATGCCTTCAGGTCAGACTGGGGACCGAACCCAGTGCCTTTCAGCTGGGAGTCGAACACCCTCACCACTAGACTATCCTGCTCCTCTGAACTAGAGAAACCCAGTTAATGCAGTCGGCTAAAGCCCAAACAAATATTTTCAGAGTGAAATTAACGGATCATGATCGTAATGGGGCTGTATTTCTTCACTCGCATCAAATAGGACCGGAGACTTTTGTGGACGTGGAAATTTAAAAACAGGTTTGGCCGTCTGGACCAACGGGCTCAAAGGTTCACCTGGTTGGCGAGGACGCAGTAGGCGAAGATCCCCAGGCTGGTGCCGTAGGTGATGAAGTAGGTGACGGGCTCCATGACGTCCCAGGCGTACACCCACCAGGTGAGCCATGCCAGCGCCCCGCCCTGCAGCGACAGCAGGGCCATGCCCCCCCACAGGGCCCTGGAGGACTGGGACTCGGCCTTGAGGGCCAGTTCAGCCTTCACCTGAAAGGTCCGGAATACAGCTGGTTAGCAGGCGGCGCTTTCTCTCTCTTGATGGGCACCGTTAAACACAGAAAGGTATCGGCTGGTTTTCAATGTAATCCGTGTGCAAAGTATCGAACCAACGTGGACTCGTAAAGAAACTCTCACTATGCACTGTTTGTGCTTATTGACCACAAAAGGAAGGAGTTTAGATTTTTAGGGTCATTTTCCAATGGAATACCCAAGTGCTAAGTGCCATCATGGTCAACTAAACTACTATGAAAGATATATTGTGTGAGATAAGTTGTAGCTATGTGGCTTAAACATTCACAGGTGGATAACTTGATGCTGATCAAGATACTAGCTGCTGTTGCTGCTGCATCTACCACTACTTCTGGCCGTTCCACACTAAAATATCGATACACAAAAAATTTATGTTAAGGAAAATGGTAAACATAATTTTGCATACTAAGATCTGATATCCCCTTGAACCACTCTACTGAAGAAAATGCATGAATAAGGTATCTGGAAATAAAAAAATATTCTTAACAGCTGGTAGAAAAAGCTACCACAAGGAAATGGGGTAAAGTGGACCCCCTACCCAGTAACAGTGGAAAGAGAGAGAAAATCAACATAATGGACAAACGGACGTTATTTATTTGAGATTGCAAGAAGCACAGCTTGAAGAAAAGGACCTTAAACGTTTGACAAAGTATACAGAAAGGACAAATGATTGAGTTGATGAACGAAGATGGAAGAGAAGGACAGACTACTAAAATGGAACTCGCAAACAAAACCTTTAAGTTGCTTTAGTGTGTGTTTGCATGCTCATCCGTTTTACAAGTTAATAAATGTGGGAATCAATTTAAAAAATAATGAAAAAGTTGCTGTCGGTAAGATATAAGAGCTATTATTTGAACCTACTCTGTTGGAAACGGCCTACTCTGCATTAGTGTGGGAGCAGCCTACCGTCTCCAGGGGGGACAGCTGCTGCTTGAGGCTGTCCAAGCGCTCCAGCAGGTGCCTCTCCTGCAGGACGTGGTGGTCGGGGAGGTGCAGGGCCGTGTGCAGGAGGTGCACCACGTGCTTCACGTCCCCCATCTCCATGGCGTGCTCGCGGCGGCCCCCCTTGGGCCCTGGAGAGGAGGAAGGGGAAGAGGTGGTCTGTAGGGCAAGACTGTACACAGAGACCGGTTTATCACCACAGCCATGGGGGGGGGCTTACCTCGTTCACCCAGAGCAGGTATGAACTGTATACCAGCGGTGCTCTGGTGGGTCGCGACCCTTTAGTGGGTCACAAGGTCATTTTGAGTAGGCGGCTGAGCATATGCCAAACCTTAATCTTTCGAAAGAAGCCCATGAATTAACTCATGTTTCAATGTTAATTGAAATGTTATGTGTGTCAATGGAAGGGCTGTGCGATTACTCTAATTTTAATCGCAATTTCGATTTTTGGGTCAAACAATCTCCAAACTAAAATTATCTATAGAAACAATTTTCTTATTTTTTTTTTTTGGGGGGGGGAATGTTTTATAGAAATCGCTGAACAAATTATTTTCTATTTCAACATTTTGTGCATTTTTTAAGGGGAAATTTCAAAAGCAAGCTTAAAAACCACCCTCTGTATTATGATAAGTAAATATCTTAATTCAATTACGATGCCACTCAAAGATGAATTATAATATTGAATTGTCGTCTTAATGTAACTTTTATATAGCCCTGAATTGTATCTATTCATGCCAAGTCTCTGAGTACATACAAAAGCGCTATGTGAATCAAATGTATTATTTAGTATTAAAGGGTTAGGATTGTTCATAGATTTTTAGAATATTTTAATATTAATTCAGTGGCAGTGGGACAGTTGGGATAACGCACACTACCAGTCAGTTGCAGCGGTATCAGTAGACTACAGGTGAATCAGCGGGCGTAGCCATACCTAATACAGGCGTCTGCACATGATAGGAAGCGTTGTTGATGACCAGCTGGAAGTCCTTGTCCAGCAGCGCGTCCAGCAGAGTGGTGTTGGCCACCCGCGCTCCGTCTGTAAAACCAGGGTCAGGACGTCTTGGGTTTAGATCAGGATTTATCTAATAAACCTCAAGGTGTCATGTCCCGTATGGAGGTTGGTGGACGGCAGATCTCATGTAACATATAATAATAATAATAATAATAATAAGACACTGAACTCCCATTTGAGTGCGGAAGTCAGACTTGTTTTCCTATCGCATCGAGTGCATCCGATCAAGTGCAAGTGTGTTAGTGGGACTTTAGTGGAACTGTACACCCGGAGCAAGACGACTTACCTGCTCCTGAATGACACGTATCCCAAACAATTCACTTTGGATAAAAGTGTCAAGTGTGAACGAGTAAATATCAAATACAATCATGAAAGTGCAATCTTTTTTTCTTTATCAACACAAAAACTGAATTACACCTTCTCAATCTAGATAGTACCATTCGTGTCTTGTTGCGGGTTTCATACCCTTTGAAAAGACGGAGGCGGTCTGTATTCCATGGTCCTCCTTCTGCAGATCAGCGATGAGGTCTCCTACACTCATCAGCATGGGCTTGAGGAAGAACAGACATTTCTCTTTCCTCGAAGGCAACGGCACCTCTAGCACCAGGCGGCCATAGCGGTACTTCAAGGACGCATCTAGGAAACAACAGAAGCAAGGTTTCGTCTTGAGTCATTGAGAATTACAATTAAAAGTGGAACGTTTTTATTGAAATTGATGTAGTGACGTTGAATTACCACTTGAGGGCGTCGCTGCGCTGCAGAAAAAGACCTGATGCCGAGGGAGTAGAATAGGTTGCCGCTGTGGAATCTAAAAGAGAGGGGAGAGGATGGTTTAGATCAGTGTTTCTCAACCTTTTTTGAGCAAACGCCCCCCTTACCTTACCCTGATCCTCTGGCGCCCCCCCCCCCATTATTATTGTTAAAAAAAAAAAATTTTTTTTTAATTGCGACACCCGTAGGTAGGCTATATCCATTACCAACTCCA
The DNA here is from genome assembly GCF_964030765.1 of Micromesistius poutassou. Lineage (NCBI taxonomy): Eukaryota > Metazoa > Chordata > Actinopteri > Gadiformes > Gadidae > Micromesistius > Micromesistius poutassou. Next base: position 12,264,627 of record NC_140273.1, read on the forward strand.
CTCCAACTCGTGCTACATTGCTTGAATAAAAAACTTCTGTGCCGTTTTGGTTTCTTCTGGACAAGAAGATGTGTATTCAGAGTTTTATTAAAAGGTTTTATTATTGAGCTATTGAAGTTTAATACGTAACAGTGCTTGTGTACATTTTTATTGGTTATTGAACCGTTAACCCGCAAACTTGGGTTCAATTTGTGCACGAAAGACTCCCTTTGTTTACGTGACGTTGCCTAGCAACGCTGCGCAAGTTAAGCGCCTGTAACATCAGTGTTAAATGCGTATGTGCCGGTTGGTGTGCGTACCTTATGAAAAAAAGTGTTTATCGGTTCGCAGACGTAATGAGCGACGTTGCAGTGGTCTACACGTAATGCGCACATTATATTGTTTACAATTAGCATGCTAAGCGGAGTTAGCTTTATTCACGTCTTATGTTGCCTTACTATGTAATATGGAGGAGATTCATGTTGCTTAGCGTAATGCCCCACCGCTTGCTTTGCATTTCCCGCAAACCAACCAGTGGAAGTCGGGGGAGGGCGAAACAGTTTCTGAAGCACCACGCTACTGCGATGAGGCGGGTTTGTTTATCGGCGTTACTATGGCGATCATGACGGCACTGAGCATAGAGTAAAAGGTAGATGAGACGATAGAGGGGTTAGAAACCCATATGAAGATAGGCTTTTTATTTCAGTTATCCTATTTTTGCACCGAAAATATTTGAAAACCATGAAAGGTCCCCTGTGTTCGTTCCCAGCGCCCCCCTAGGTTCTACGAACGCCCCCCAGGGGGCGCTTCCGCCCCCGTTGAGAAACCCTGGTTTAGATAAACTATCTACGTCCGTCAGCATGTTTTGCTTGAGTTTTCACAACTACGTTTGATAGTCAAATGACCTCAGACACATTTAAAAAAATAGTAGTTACAATAAAACAACACCAGCACCACACCCTAAACAAATTCACCAATGGTAAACAGAAAAAGGTGGAATGAATAGTCAGATCAGTAAGTTATCTGCCAACAGATGGCATGCCTTTCCTACTCTGGCAGCAGATGTATAATACAAAAATAATACACTTGGCTGAATAATATGCATCACAAATAGAAGGATGTCCTTGAATGTTGAGTCTCCCATTTCAGATAGTTTCATATATAACATCAATAACATACATTTTAGTTATATAGAAATTTTGTTAAAGAAATGCATTAATATTCAATTAAAGTATGACCACAAAATTAAGATTTAATCTTGTGTTTTATTTAGGGTGTAGGCCAATGGTGACATGTGATGAAAACACGATTTGAATAGCTTCCTGAAGTGAGACAGTCGCATTTCCATTATGGAAGTTGTGTGATCCATTGTAAACAGGCTGATTATTCAAACTACTTCAAACGATTTAACCTGATAGCTTTATGTGCACACACACAAAAAAAAGAGGTCCAGGGCAGTGTCGGCGCTAAGGTGGGGCATTTGGGGGCCGTGCCCCCCCCAGCGGTCATTAATGCCCCTCCTACCACAGGTCATGGCGTGGCTAACAAAATTTTTTTTTTTTAATACAATGTGCAAACTGTAACATAAATAAAATAAAATAAATGGACGGGGAAATCGCATCATTTTGGTTGTGCATGCATAGCAGGTTAGGCTTAGTGAATGCTCATTGGTTGCAACAAAAGTTTTATAACCAGTGGCAGGCCTACTTAATGCATAAACTGTTGAGAGGTGAATAAACTATTTCTGACATATATCAGAGGTGGGTAAACTGCATTTATTTGCGTTTAGCCTCCAAGACAGCCCTCCGCCTTTTATTATCGTCTTTGTGTGTGTGGCTACATAAACTGTGTGCATAGGGCTACTACCACATAGCCTCGACAACAACAAGAACAACATATTGTTGCTAATAATAATTAATAATTAGCCTAATAATAATAATAAAGAAAAATGTGTTTAGTTTTTGATAGCATTTCTGCTGTGTTTGACTACGAGGTCACCACTGCATTAAAATATTTCTCAAACGGCAGTGCCCCCCTGCTGGTGACCCATGCCCCTCCAGTAGATATGCTCTGGCGCCGACTCTGGTCCAGGGGTCATTCAAAGCAACCAGCATAACCACACAATGAGTTATTTGCTGTATTTTTCTTTTGCTTCTTCTTTCTTTTACGGCATGAAATACAGCAAATAATCTGACATTTAAATCTAGGTCAATCACCTCAAATATTTGCTACAATTCTCCATGTAGTTCTTCCAGAAACAGATTCAATGAACACTTTGGTGTGCCATGAGATCATAAAAACCAAATCTCCATAAATCAGAACTTATGGAGATTTTTGTCAGGATCTGACTTACTTACTCTTTCACAAGCCGTGGAGTCCAGCAGTAAGTGCCGGTTGTCAGATCAATATCACAATAAAAAGACACAGCCCTGGCGTTCAATCGACCCAGAACGAGAACCTGCTGGGCCTGTATACCTTTACCCACCACTGCTCTCATGATGGGGGGTTGTCAGCAGGGAAACAAGCACTGTGGCTTTCTATACGCGGAGTGGAAAAGGTTATTTGACGCCTCTTGAAATCAAAAGGTACTAGGTTCCCTTCCATCCCCATTACCCGCAGTCCAAGTGACCTTTGAGTGAGATAGCCAGCCCCTACCTGCTCCTTACTGACAGTGTCTGCTAAATGACTGAATAGCAAAGGCAAGACCTGGGCCATGTCTGCTGGGCCAGTACAATCATTTAGTGAGTAAAATACCATTGGGATATGGAGGCGCTCAGTGGCTCAAGAACCTGCTAAGGCCTGTGTCAACAATGTAAGAAATACCAAGTTTGTTTCTGACCTGTTACTATGTTAAATGTTATTCCCCCATATCAACATGTGTCTGTTTTCATTGTCCCGTCCAAAAGACGAAAGCCTGTTAGAAAAAAAATCTGATAATGGAGCAACATGTTTGGACCTGACACAAGACAAATAATAGGCAGCAGAAACAGTAAGCCCAAATGCACTTCCAGAGTTGCTTCATCTGGGACGATATCCTCAGGAAATCAAGTGTTGATTATAAAGCCTTTAGCATACGTTTTAGGACAGTGGATCCAGTTGAACCAAGTGAGATTAGAGGGATTTTCAGGGACCAGGTACAGCAGACGCACCTTGTCAGAAAGCTTATCTGGGTGACATGGAGGGGAGTCAAGGACCCACGCCCTGTTCAGAGGGAGGACTATATGAGGCCAGCCCAAGGTGTTGCTCAACAGATAGTCATTGCAGCACTTTGCCCTTTTCCCACTGCAGCCATCACCTATGTTCAAAAAGTGCCTCACGTTTTCTCCACAGATCAAATGGATTTCATTCATTCTTTTAATTGATTTGATTGCACTGTAGGTGCAATTTGCATTTTAAATTATTCAGACACTTTTATTTCAATATTTCTGTACAAAGGTGAACTGGCTGCAGTGGAATAGGTAGGCCGACGTAGTGTAAGTCTCACTGATGTTCTTTTTGAGGGTGACATTGAGAGAGGAGACGGACTAAGCATATACCATCAACTGTAGTTTGCAAACCATGTTAACCTATATCACGGTTAATAAAGATGGTTTAATGGAGAAGTGGACTGGTATCAGGCAGTACCAAACAGATGGTAAAAATCTAGAGAGTGAGAGGGCGGTGGGTGATAAATAATTATTGATTAGGACTGGCAGTCAGTGTCCAGGTCAATCCCAGCTCATGGATCAATAACAATCAGTAATAATAAGGTCCCAATCACGTACGCCTGTGGCACATGCTCACATGGCCAACCAATCAACGAGCTGGCCGCCTGAACTCATTGAGTCAGCGTGTGAGACGGAGTGAGCGAGTGCCAGTGGTGCGCACTGAGGAAATCTGCAGTCCTTGGCACAGTAGGGTGTTAATCACCGGAGAAAACTGTAGGACAAACACTGGGCGTCAGCCTTTCTGCTGACTGACTGAAAGAGAAACCCAGCCCGTAGCGGCTAGGACAATCCAGCAGTCTTTGGTTCCACGCTGAAAGGGTTTGAGCCTCAATGCAGTCAGGGGTATTATTCAGCAAGGACACCCTAGCTTCGACCTACTCATTAATGACATTTATCTGAAGTCACTTTGAAATGAAATGAAACCGTCTGCTAAATGCCACTACAGTAAAGGGTATCTATCCTCAGTTGTTCTAGTCAAGCTGTGGTAGGAGACGGCTCTGTGGTGGTCGGTATAGCTGCAGAGAGGTGAGCTGAACTGCCAAATCCAACAGATGTTTACAGGAAGTGGCTTTAGATAAAAGCGTCTTCTAAATTAATGTAACATAATGTAATGTGTTAAGCAGATTGGATGAAACACTTGTGCACATCCGCAGGGGCTACATCCATGTGCTTGTGCTCTGGTTAATAGCAGTGACGTGCACGGATGAGGGGGTGCACGTGCAAGGGCCAGGTCATTTAGTTCATGGATGACCCTGGGCAAAGTATACATGCTCAGATGCACAAATATCATTTGGATGTCTGAAATGTCTAATGGATGTCATTTTTTGGTAGAACCTAGAGCATTCAGTGTGTAAAAGGGAAACACACTGAGGGGTCTGAAGTCGCAAAGTGCAGTTGTAGAATAGATCAGGAGTAGAACATAGCCGTGCGATGCAGCTCATTGTAGCTACCTTGTCTTACAATTGATAACAGACAGAACCAAAGTGTTCGAGTGTGAGAGAGAGAGGAATGTAGAGTGGATTTCATTTTACCACGTGGAGTCCACTAAGCGACACCAAAGGACATCTGTTGTTATATTATTATTATATGTAAATATTATTATGTTATGTCGTACAGTGTTTCCCCTAGATTTTTTTGTAGCAGTGGTGCTGTGAGTTGGTAACCTAGCAATGCTAGGGGGCATGCTAGGGGGGGTCCGGGGGCATGCCCCCCTGGAAGAAAATTTTGAAAAATAACCCTTTAAATGGTTACTTCTGAGGAAAAATTTACAGATTGAGCTTCCAAATATGACATAAGAACCAACAGAGTCAAGGTATCTGCTGAGACCAGATCATTGTGCAAATGTGCCTTGAACTTGGCAGAAACTAAGTTCATCTTTTATGTTCATTTTCAGCTATTTCTTTGATATTTATCATAAGCCTTAGTGAAAATAGATGATTTCTTTTTTGCAGTGGCGCTGACAATCCAATCAATGCATATAGGGGAAACACTGATGTAGTAACATTCCAAATAAATAACCGCATTTGCCAGGTTCACAACACAGGCGTTGCAGTGAGACCTACGGTTAGTTGCTCCTTAAAATCATCTCACACACACACACACAGACACACACACACACCTTCAAATAATCCCCTATATAAGTAATCACAGAAATAATGACAACCCCTCATTCAATCCCACACACACAATTCCTCATCCAGTCATCATCACAAAAGCCCTCATACAATCACCATCACACACCATTTCTCATATTTCCAAAACCATAAACATCACACCATACTTTATCCAATCACCATCACCATCACAGAAGTCCTCATCCAATCCCACACACAGAGCAGAAGCCCACATCCAATCAGCCCAGTCCACGCCTCCACACCATATGTCCTATCAGAGCCCTGTTTCCACATTAATATGGATCTATATTCCTCCAGCTCAAGGTGACCGTCACTCACACACACACACACACACGTGAACCCACGCATGCCTCCCCTCTGGAAATGAGGCATACTCTACATTACATGATTGCCTCCACTTGATTCTGCTCCTGAAGTAGCAGTATTTCTACCAAATATGATAAACACACACACTCATTTCCATACATTACTTCACCAGATAGCAGTGTCAGAACAGAACCAGGGTTCAGAGAGGAATGGAACAGTCATGGGTGAGAGCCAAGCAGCAAGGGGATAAACCTCTCTCAAGATGCTTGTGCGTCCCTGTAGGCACTGCTCAGGGCCATCGTCATCACCCCCCCTTCCCCCAACTCGGCAGCCTAAGTCTCATTACAGCTGCTGTCAGGTCTGAGCTACGACTATAGCCTGAATCCCAGCCTTGACACACGCACGCACGCACACACACACACACACACACACACACACACACACACACACACACACACACACACACACACACACACACACACACACACACACACACACACACACACACACACACACACACACACACACACACACACGTTAAAGCAAGGTTGTGTTGACAAGGCTAAATATGACTAAATACAGTGGACCTTCTTCACAATAAAGAGAAAGAGCAATACGTAGACAAATATACAATACTATTCATTATTTGTTATTGGCAGGTGCTTCTATCAAAAGCACTGAACAGCATGAATTCTGATACATGTCATTAAGGAGCAAACATGGGAATAATTGAGATTAATATTTTTCAATTTACCTCATCATTGCCCGCAGGTCACTGATAAACGGGTGATAAATCAATACAATTATCCTTGTTTAAATGATAAAAATCTAAGCAAATGTCACATGACCAGACCAGACCAACGGCTACATAGAGTGAAGTCAGCAGCCTACACTGGGATAAGAGCAGAGAATACATTACTTAATGCTACATAGCCAGTTCTGTCCAGCTCTATCCCAGCAGGCGAACATCACTGTGCTCTGCTGGCAGAGCATGCATAGGAATGGGCAGTATGTGTGTGCATGTTTGTCTGAGTGAGTGAATATAGATATACTGTATATATATATATATATATATATATATACATACATATATATATATATATATATATATACATACATACATACATACACACACATACACACACACACACACACACGTATGCACGTATGTGTGGTTAATAACATGGGGCTGCTGTCAGGAATAGAGAGACTAAATTACAGCCCATGAGCGCAATGACAAAGAGCAGGGGCGACGGACGGATCATTACAATGATTTGTACTGAACAATTGGTGATCATGTGCCTAGAAGCGTATGCCCTTTGGAAGGGAATGCATTCATTGGAGAATTGTGGGAAGAAGCTTCTTTCCTGTAGTGGCCAGTGAAATGGCCTCGGTACCCTATGGAGGTTCAAAGCACTATGACACACACCATCTGAAAACAAAGGCACTTTGGACAAGCAGGTCTGACAGGTCCCTGAGAGCTGTGCTGAAGGGTGATCCGGAAGGGGTGGCGACGCTGCTGTCTGTGTCTGACAAAGGCTCAGGGATTTACACATGCTTTTACTGCAGTGCAGAGAGAGAGAGACGGAGACAGAGGCAGAGAGGGAAAGGGAGAGGGAAACGACCCCTTTTAGAACACACAGACAAAAGGACTAGACACACTTCCCTACATGTGAATCATACCAGCAGTGCACCCCTAGGAGCCACAAGATAATGGAGCTAGAAAAGCTGCAGCTAACAGCTGCTGAGCGCACAGACCAAACCATATGGAGAACTGGTCCTCACATCTTGTTCTGGGTAAAAACAAAAGGATAACTCATGCATGCAGTCTCTTGCATCTCTGGCCGCTCGCACCTCCTCTGCTGTCCCAGGGACAGACTGCCTCGTAAATCACAGCTGCAGCTGCTTTTGACCATGTCCATTAGAATAATGGCTCCCCGCCACAGCGAGTAAACACCTGAGAATGTTCCAGTATCTTCTAAAAAGCAACGCTGCTTGTACGTGCAAAATCCTGCACGTACAAGCAGGATGTGAGAGGGTGGAGAGGGTTTGGATGCAGTTTAGTTTACAAACCTCCTTACCTAAGCGCAAGAGGCGAGGCACTTGGCAGGGGCCCGGGGGTTTTGGGTTTGAGCCTGAAGTTCTAAATTGGGGCTCTGGAGTTTTGGATTAGGGCCCGGGGGATTTGGGTTGGGGCCCGACAGTTTTAGGGTTGGGCAACACTCACTCATACAATCGAAAAGTAAACGTAAACAATGGGATCGATTGCAACTGAAAAAATGTTAGGAAAATATTCTTCTAAGCCTGTCAGGCTTCCCGGTGCTTCACAACTCGTGATTCCGGGAAAGCTTGGCTTGTCATTTGTAACCCAAAAGGAGCTGCGGGCAGTCGTTTTGAAGCTGCCTTGGTGGTCGTATTGTCCCTGCTGTAGAGAGAGAATTTTTTTTTTTTTTTACAGAAAACCCGATCAACAAAAACCGTACCTTTCAGTCAAGATGAGAAGCAGAGTATTCAAAGGCAAACCCATGTGTCTAGTTTGCTGAGAAACAATATGTCATGAAAGAGTTCAACTTAAGTCGCCACTACTACAACTGCACTGAATATAATGCTAGTTGTTGCAGTTAATGTTGGGCCACTGTTTTTCAGTTTTGTGCCATCATTGAATGATGATGTGAGCCCTTTGCGCTGAAAAAAATAAGAATCACTCATGTGGCTTTTAAAACAAACTATTTGTGTTTGTCATTTAACAAGAGCATCATGTTAAAAATGGCATTTTGAGCATGGAAAATATGAAAATAATGTATGTTGGTTCAATTAACATACATAGGCTATGAATCTGAATGATTTTTTTAGGTAGTGGACATCCCCAAAATGCACCAGAGACCCCCAGACCCCCCATCTGCCCCACAGCACTTTGATCACCAGCCACCACTGATACAGGCATACTGTATCTACACATAATTTGTTCTTATTTTTTTATTATTTTTGAAGCTTCTCTCATATCCGATTAGGTGAAGAGCGCGGTCATGTGGCCCTCTGATGGTGATGATGAAACATTGTGGCCCTCTTAATCATGAAAGTTGCCCATCCCCGGTATAGATGCATATTTGCCCTCATTAACAGCTGACAGGGTTTCTTATGTTATGAACAGGAATTCAGGTCACCTGGGAGAGAGGAAGCAAACATGGCCTCTTAGCTACACATAAAACCTGAAGCAGCTTTGTATACATCGTCAGACACCATAATCCTGTCTATAAAGACCCGGAAGTAAAACGAAGGGTGAAAATAATAAACACGTTAGCCTGTCCCATCAATGCATTCTCATGCCAGTGCTGCTCATGGCTAATGCAATATCGCTTATTACATTAGATGCGATACGGTTTATCGCTTCATACGTATCAGAACACCGCGATGTCTATCGGTATTGCATTTCCCCGACCCCACAATCCCCAAAGGAAAACTGCATTTAGTTGTGGCATCCAGAGGAAGGATCACATATCCCACAGCAGTCAACCCCCCTCACGCTACTCTTCCGCAATGTGTTCTGTTGACTAAGTAGCCTCAGTAACATTAAATATTGCATTGCACATCTTGAACAATTAGACGAAAGTGCATATTTCCACCTTTGCTTGTGTAGTTATGGCGAAATGCCACAGGGTTCCGGCTTACAGAAAAATAAGTGTTGAAATATAAAACTTTGTTTGCAATAGAGAAAAGTAGCCTACACGGAATCATTTGTCATATCCCGAAGAGCTACTATTGTTTCGAGTTACCCTTCTGACCTTTAAGCCAACGTTGAGTTGATGATTTAACTCCAATCTCAACGAGAGTTTATATTAATCTCCTCGACTTACCTTGTTAAGTAACGTCGCCGGGCGAGTCGATCTACAAGCAGCATCAAACAGCTGAATACTTCCGAAAAGTCGGCTCCGGACTTTGGAGAACATTTGCGTCGAAGCCATCACTGAATCCCACTACAGTCAATACCCGTGTCTTTGCATGGTCGGCGGTCGAATAACTATCGAAACTGATCTCAAGAGGTGCCAATGTCCCAGTTTTCCGGATAGAGGACTTGACGCCTCCTGTTCCGCGTTTAAGATCAAAATTGGCGAGATGAGAGGGAGGTACAGCCCAGAGCACCCTGGTGGCCAACAGATCCGCACATTCCTCTTCCTTCACACGTGAGACAGCTGCCAACCCTGCTCCCCTCGGTTAGGTCCAGTGTAGATGTGACTGTTAAGGTAACTAAGGAACTGTATCGTAATTGTGGAGCAGAAAGCCTAATTAAAATGCGTTCTTCGTTGTTGTTGTTGTTGTTATGGTGTTATTATTAGTGGGACAGACGCACCGGATAGGGGTGCAATTTGGACTGCCAGAGTGGAAAGGCGCGGAGAGGTGGCCTCCTGCCATTGTACGCGGAACGAGAGGGAGGAGCTCGCCGAGAGAGAAAAGTTGACGCTCCAGCGTTGAGGCCAACGCCCTGTTCAGACCCCAGGCGGCTTCCCGCGGTACGTTCCGCGCTACATTCGCGTGCAACGGAATGAGGTTTTGACGTTTCGTTTAACCACAATTACTAGCCAGTGTTGTGCAGCCTAGAGTAGCTTTACTCAGTGCGGTTAGGTCTATTTCCTTTCCTAAAATAATGACATTTTATTAATGTAATTTATTCTCACATAGAGTAAGTAGGCCTAGGCCTCATATATGCTACCCATTAGTTTACTTGGTGTTTTTGCTTGACATTAAGGGTACATTTAGTCCTCTCAATATACACAACGGCTCATCTAAAATGTCCTAATTCATTGTGTAGGACTGTAGCAGAGTGATATGATATTGATATAGCTTTCAATTGGATAGCATAGCACCCATGGGCAGGGTTATGCATGTACTAGTTCAAAATAACTAGTTAATTGAACAAGTTCATTTTTCTATGAACTTTGAACTGGAAATCATTTAGCTATTTGTGCTATGTTTGCAATGCCAACCTGAGCATAAAAGCTTAAACCAATTCATCATTATTCTAGTTTATTTTGTTAAGCCATATGACGAATCACAAGTATAATTTGTGAAAATGAACATGTAAACTCCAGCATGATCTGTGTTAGCCCAAGCAATAAAGTCACCCCTTCTTTTTTTGTAGCTTTAGAAGAGATAAGCCAGTCAGACGCTAAAGAGGCAAGACTGGACAACATATTTAATGTAAAATATAAAAGACAGAACAAACGTGATAGATAGTCAATTATATAAAATATAAAATATTTGGTCAGAGCAGCAGTTCAGCCGGTCTGATGCTGCTGGTGAACCCGATACATGAAGAAGACAGGACTGAGGGGACAGGTAGAGAGGACTTAAAAAAATATATTTAAATTATTTGATATAAGATAACCCACACATAGAACTGACATGATGCATTGAAATGATCCCAAATATGTAATGGATTAACATTGTATGTTTTATATAATATAAAACATACAATATAATTGATAGTTAAAGTAACAGATCCTTGAGGTGGATTTTTCATTTGGCAAACGTTGATCCAATATCCAATAATAAAAAGGGATAGTACGAGTTTCGTGCTGTTCATTTATGCAAATTCTTCCATCACTGGAAAAAAGTGGGCCGGTATGGGCCTGAAACTCCCGGGCTGAAAATGGGTCCCACTCCGGCCCTGCTCACTCCCACAGTTTTTCTTCGGTTTCTAAAAAAAGCTGTTAATGAACTGAACATGAACTAGTTCAAAACTGAATTGGTGAACTATATACGTGAATTTATTAATTATGAACTAAACTTTGAACTAGTTCATGTGAAGTGTGAACTTGCACAACCCCATGGGACTACCTTCTTTGTGCCCCTGCAGACATGGGGAGCAAACCGCTCATTTTTGTACCTAGCCTAGCTCCACCTCTCTGGACCTTTTTACCTTTTGCGTTGCCTCCCCTTGTTCTTATGGATGGATCTGCTGGCTCGTGCATGGCTGAGCCGCCACATTCATGCATTTTCCCGGGTCTTATTGATTCTGCCCCTATTTCACTGGGTGCGCCGGGCAGACAACATCCTGCTGTTGGTACTCCACACCGGCCAGGGAAAGTGTGATTTCCGTTACTCCACCCGTCTTCTCAGTCCATGACTAAAATTGCCTCCCTTCTAGCTAGCTCATGGGCTGAGCTCTGTGCCTTGTCCATCAGTTGTCAGTGCTTACACTGGAATACCGAGGGAACAGGGGATAACTCTTTGGACTGACCCGTCATTCCTACTGAAGAGACTGACCACTGGTTATGTGAACCAGCCTTTTAGTTTGGAAGCATTGGAGCCTCCTTCACAGGAGAGCAGGCAGGATGGCCTTATGGTGGCCTGAGGTCCTATGTTGACAGGACGGCTGGGTTTCTGCACGCATTGTTTGTGAGCGATGCAGGAGTCACTAGGGCACAGTCATCGGTTATGCAGGCTAACTGTGGCTTCCCGTAATCCTGTGGTGACCGGCATCTTGTCGACTCCACCAAAGAGCACTTAAAGGGATGCCTATGGCTTCCTCCTGACCTAGTCGGTACAAGTCATCCAGGAATGAAATGGGAGGAGAGTTAAGTAAGGTAACCTTGGCTTTATGAATTGTGGATGACTGCTGGAGATTGACTTAAATCGGATCTTGGCAAGAAGATTGCTGGGTGGGCGTGCCTTTGACGCTGGAGTGTGTAGCATCATGTCACTCAGGTCCCAGGGGATTAAGTTGGTATGAGGTATTCGACCTGCACGACCCGGCGAGCGATGGATATCTTAAGACACATTTAATAATGGATGTGTACGGTGGGTTCCCCCATTGCTTTTTGTTTTAGTTTATTAAAACAGAGCTTACAGCAGTTCTGTGCAATCTGTGTGTAATACAATTTTCCCTAATATACACCTGGCTTCTAAAGAATTGCTTTATAATACCTAAGTTACATAAAAAGTTCCAGATAGGGGTGTCTGGGATGGTCTGTGACAGGTTTCTTGCTCTATCACTGAGTGATGAGGGGCAACAGCTATGTTGGATTTTCATTAGTTTAGTTTGGTGACTTATAAAACAACCAGGGTTAGGAATTAGTGACCAGTAAACCATTTCTGGCACAGAGGTTAGGGTTAGGGTAAGCCTACATGATGTTGTATTTTCGGAAAGCTGTTATGTGCCCTACATACACCTACTGCAACTTCCTGCTGAGATGGCTCTCTATCTCTTCTGAAATTAAAATGATCTGGTTCTGAAGAACATAAACGTAACTGAAAATATCTACTCCAAATAATAGAGACCATGCAAAGGAATTATTATTCAATGAGTCAAAAGTGCTTGCATTTCAATGGGTCTGGTGCTCTGCTTTAATTTGGTGGATGAATAGAGTCAGGGCGATTGAATAGATATCTGCAATTAATATGAAATCCAGGGCAATTGGTCTGAAACCTCTCCCTTTGACAGCGATCCAGGATATACTATTCAATTTGGCAGATGAAGCGTTGGCCCAAGCATACTGCAATCATGCTAAGCTACACTATTTCATCTCACTAGGTAAGGTTTGCCCAGTTTGTGTCATCCTCTAAAAACTCCAATGTCATTGCTCATTTGAGTTATTGATTATTGTATTGATCAATTCTGTTTGGTTTGCCAAAATGATGCTAGGAAATCACATTGCATTCAGCTGGGCGTAGTTTTCTTTATCTACAATTACTTAAAGTTAGATAAAATGGTAAGCTGACTCGAGTGGCCTACCTCCTTATTGATTATACATTCCAATTTAGAGATATATTAAAAGACCTTTCCTTAAGGGCTGGCGACCCCATCTCCTTCCATAATGAACCATAATGAATCAATTCAACTCAATTGTATTTGTTTAGCACTACATTCACAGTCTCAAAGGGTCTCAAAAGAAAATAAACCTTGACAGTACAGAAAAAGCATCAGTGATCGTAAGGACGGTCAGTGGCGGTCTTACCATAGAGGCATAGGTAGGCGGCCGCTTGGGGCCCCCATAGTAGTGGGGCCCCCAACCAACCTCAAAAAAAAAAAAGTTTTTAAGTACACAAACAGAGACGAAGCAAGACGAGTCTAAACGCGAAAAAATAAAATAAAAGGTTAGGAAAAGGGTTAGGAAATAATATGGTATATATTATGGTATATACTGGTATATACCATATATTATGGTATATACTGGTATATATTTGGCCATTTCATTTTTTAAATTTTAGGGGAAGCTGAGCTTCCCTTGCAGTCTTAGAGAAATCGCCACTGCCCCATACATATCTTCACCTTGGGCCCCCAATTTGCTAAATCCACCACTGTCGGTAATAGGTAGGGAAATCTGTAATGCTAGTACAAAACAAAGAAGGGTGGCACAAAAGCAAACATGTGGTTGTGCTGTGAATCATGTAGTCTTGAAGGCTAAAATAGAAGGCCTCATGGCCTCTGGCTATATGTAGTTTGAACCTGTTGTGAAGGGTTGGTATACGACCCTATCTATCTAGTTGGTAAGACGTCTGCATTATGAGTTGATTATATAAATGCCTGAATGGGAAAGTGACAATTATTTTATAGGCCTAGATAGACCTTATTACTGTAAGCCTTCTGCTATACTTTTAGTAAGTATATCATCCTAAAAATCTATTTTACAAAGTTAAGCTGTTGTGGTTACATTTTTGATTGGCCTGAGCATGTATTTATTCGGTTTAAGCCTCAATTAGTGAAATAAATGGTATTTAGGCCTAATGGTAAATACTCTTGGATATTTGGCTCCATCTTGTGGTAGGCCACTATCGCATATCCTTAAATCACGCGTACAAAAACGGTCGAGCTAATATTCTTTTATAAGTCTCATTAAATAGTACATGAAAGTGCTATTTTAAGTGTAATGAAGGGAAAGTTGCTAAACGAATAACCTTGCGACCGTCCGCTTTTATCTCTGTTAGGACATCAAAGGATTGTGGAAAATATTGGAATGCTCTCTGATTAATTGAAAGACATTGAGGAGAGGAGAGGAGAGAGACTGGGAGTGAGGGAGGGAGGGGAGTTCACATAAACAGATCAGGACAGAATAATGATGATGACAGCAACGTAGGCCTCTCTCTCAGTACCTGTGAGAGGCAGATCCTGTGATGCCTGTTTTGCGCCAAGGGCGGTGTGCGGTAGGGGAAGGCCTATATCGCAGCAGAACTGTTGAAATGTCAAACCGAGGCGTGAGGCTGCGAGAGGGACGGGCTGTTGTTTGAAGTTGGTGAGCGCGGAGACACGCGGGGATCGCTGGCTGAGGTAATTGAGTCTGACGGGCGATGATAATGATGAGGCGAGGATCAGCGTCTCACGTTCTTCCCCCCTGCTGTTCGCGTTCACTCTTCCTTTCTACTAATTGACCGGCCGCGTCTCCCCCGAGCCCTTTGTTATTTTTTGTATTATTAATAATTCATTGATAAATAATTCACACCCTTGAGAGAGAGCGCTTGGACCCGCAGCGTTAATTGAGCGGTGTGTGTGTATGTGGAAGGGGAGGGAGCAACTACAAAAGTAAGAAATAAGCCGTATAAGCCAAAGCCGAAAGTTTTGTGTTGCAAATGCCATCTATTCATAATTGTTTTGTTTTTTAGCCACGGCAAAGTGTGTGTGTGTGTGTGTGTGTGTGTGTGTGTGTGTGTGTGTGTGTGTGTGTGTGTGTGTGTGTGTGTGTGTGTGTGTGTGTGTGTGTGTGTGTGTGTGTGTGGAGCAGGTGTGTAGTGTAAGATTGGGGAAGGAAGGGGTTATGTGGGGACATAACCCGTCCCCACCTGGGCTGTGCTGAAGCAGAGGGTGGCGGAGGAGTGCAAAAAAACTGTGACACGGCCGCAACATCTAGCTTGCAGAATCAGGTGCTTCAACACATCAACACACGGGCACAGTAATGGATGTTGTATTTTCTAACCCTAACAAAAAGGAATGGGTATACGTTTGTTAACAACTCAACTCTTTGTATCTGTAAACTTTCCTATTTTTTTGCAGAATCTATCTTGTGTAATCTGAAGAACATATTTGTTGTTATGACTGGCCTACTCATGACAATACTCAATACTAATATGAATATATTTGAAATTGAAATGGTATGTTTAGATCCGAACTATAAACATACGGTTTGCTGTTTGTTTTCTGTATTTCTGTAGGCCTACGCCTTTCTTTCGGGTTATTCGTTTGTAAAGTGCTGGTCAAGAAATCGGCAATGTATGGTCATGTCCACTAGATGTCAGTGTTAGACCAAGACCTACTATTACGCGCTTCGCTCGATCGTTTTGAGGAGGAGGGCTTGGGGGTATATTTGGAATCTAATGCATTGCTCATGCTTAATTATTAATGCGATCTTTCATTAACATCATAAACAAATACAAATGGCAGAGTGTAGAGGGACCGTGGAGAATTCACAGTGCCAAAGAATGCTGTGATTAGAACATCCCTGGTCTCACCCAACGTCCCACTCTGTCACCTAATCAAACCTGTGGACAGCTTGGACCTGTGTTTCTCTCTGGCTTCTTCTTTATATATATATATATATATATATATATATATATATATTTAAAATGGGGCTAACTGACAAGAGAATCATTTTTGCCTTTTTGCTTGCTCTATAATAGTTTATTTCCATTTTCAAATAATTTCACCAAATAGAAGGCCTATAAACAACTTCCAAATGTTCCAGCCGATCTGGCCGGCTCTTCAAACCACTAGGCATGTAGGATATAGACTGCATAAGTCTCTTTAAACCACTAGCCACGTAGGATAAAGACGGCATAAGTCTCTTTGAGAGTTTTAAAAGCAACATTTAACTTCTCCTAAAAGTTTTGATTTCTGGGGTGATTTCTTAGGCCTAGTCAAGTGGAAAAATATAAATGTAGCCGGGGACATAAAAACAAGTAAAGGGTAAAAAAAAAAACAGCGATCTCCCTGGTTTGCATTTCTATGGGGAATGGTTCATCCAGTGATGTTGGAGGGGTCCACGCGGCTAGCGTTCTCCAGCTAGCGTCGAGTAACACACACAGCCCGCCTTTCATGCTGCGGTCGTCTGGGAACGGGATAAAGAGGGCCGGTAGTGAGGGGATGTGTCTGACTGTGCTCAGTGTAAACACACTGCGTGTATTTTTGTAGACATCGTAGACTTCGTCTAATCTAGGAGTTACATCAAAGCCCCCTGTGCCTCCTCTTCTTCGGCTAAACTCTTCACTTGGATACGTGCCTTTGGGGGATTCTCAGGATTGGAAAAAAAAGAGAAGAAAAGATTGAGAAGGAGAACCAACAAATACACCAAAAAAAAAAACATGTTTGTTTGCTTTTATCTTTCTCAGAACTGTTTATTCTTTACAAATTAGCGTTTGGAGAGGGAGAGAGGATCGCTTTGTACACCGATGGATTCAAAAAGACACTTAAATAAACGGAGAGAACCGTCCCTGAAAGTCGAGAGACAGAGAGAGAGAGAGAAAGAGAGAGAGAAAGAGAGAGAGAGAGAGAGAGTCCTCTCCCCGCCAGAGTGCGATGCCAGTCTCAGAGACATGACGTTTGGGATGGCAGGCGTGGCTAAGGGTTCCAGGACATGTCAGCTAACATCAGATTAACAAATGGCTTGTATCAGGCTGCTTTTGATCCATTTTTCATGGTAAAGGGGAGTGGTGGTGGTGGCAGCGGTGGTGGTGGTTGGTCTCCCATGGATGCTGGGGGACGAGGGGCCGGCGCCCCGTCTCTGGGCTGTAAACAGGCTCATCGCGGGACGGGAGCCTTGCCGCGAGGATAGAGAGCCGAGGCCCGAAGAGATTCCAGAGAGTTCTGAAGCCAGGATTGGTGAATAATAGAACAAAGTGAGGACTAGTCTTCTGAGCATCCACTGCTCTTCTAAGTCCCAACATGCTATGGAAATATGGATGTGTGTGTGTGTGTGTATGTATGTGTGTGTGTGCACGTGCGTATGCATATTTATCCATGTATGAGTGTGTGTGTGTGTGTGTGTGTGTGTGTGTGTGTGTGCGTTGAGAACCCCTGAAACCATTGCACAAGTAACATTCACCTTTTCCCACTCATCAATTTAAATTTCGGGCAAGAACATCGCTGCACAATTATACCTTAAACACAAAGCGTTACCAAACCTGCACAATCTACTAACCTTTCCAATGATGAAACATGCAGTCATCCTCCCCAACCCCCCCTCCTCCCCTTTTGTCTTTCTTTTTATTTCACTTTATGAAAAATTCACCAAAGCCACCTTTCCCCTCCCCCATTCTCCCTTCATCACCCCTGCATCTTCCCTGGCACTGCAAGCTCAGAAGTGACGTACAGTCAAGGAGTGCGGTAAGGAATATTCAAAGCAAGTCCCACGGGCGCTCTTTCCCCCTCTCTCACTCCTCTCTCTAGTTCTCTCTCACACGGGGGTCTCCCCCCTTTTCTTAACCCTCTCGTCGCCGCTCTGAAACCCAAACTCGTTGGATGTCACACGTGCCGATTGAAGTTGAGCAACTCGCTCTGGCTGCCTGGCCGAGCGATAGTGCACACTTCATTAGAGCTGTCAGTCAGGCCCCGGGACAGGGCCTCGGGGCTACCCTCAGGGCCCAATCAATGTTGGGGTCCCTAGGAAGGCGCCATCACGTACCTCATAAGAGGAAAGTGAACCAGCAGCAGCATCGGCCCCAAACCAGCAGCACCACCACCGCCCACCAGCGCCTCATCTAGTTTTGTCACTCATCTGCTATGGATCAGACGATCAGTAGAAAGGGTTCCACAGACCGCTGGGGTCTTCTGAAGAGCTCGACGCAAAGGCTGTCATCCCTCATTTTACATCACTGACTTTTAGAAGTGGCAGGGGTATGGACGTGCTTTCTGTGAAGATCTGCTGTGTGGCGGTGATGCCCTAATGACTCAGATGTTACAGTTCGTTTACATCTCTTGTACAAGTTGTCAGGCCTAAAAAAAAGAAAATTTCTCAGAGGTCGGTTTGGGAAACTTTGTTGTTGTTTTTTTGTGGGGGGTTGGGGCGGTGTATTTATTCGCATCACTTCAGTTTCCTCCCACTTCCAATTACAATGAGTCACATGCTGCAAGCAAAACAAATGAGCCGGCAGGCGTTCCTCCGGCCAACAATCCCAGAGCCGCTGGAACAATGCGATCTCCCCGCAACATCACGGTCCGCATTTCAAATACAGGAGCAAACAAAACCCAAACAAAACAAAAAAAAAAGGAACCTGTCTTTGAAGAGGCACGAACGCTCAAACTGCCAGAGTTCCTTTCAACAATATACACCGCGCAATATTCTCAGCACCGGCATGTTATTCAGAAGGGGACATCCAAATATTTGGAGAGAAGGAGGAGAGATGAAACGGCAGCAGAACAATGGGACTTTGGTGCTGTGTTATGGCGTCGGTGCACCTCACCCCCACGCCTCTTTGTAGTGGCCGTGTCCCCAGGTTGTCCACTCCCCCCTCCCTCCCCCGCCCCCAGCCAACCCTCCCCCCACCCACCCACCCACCCCCAGCTTGTTCAGAGCCCAGGTGGGGACCGGGGACCCTATGTCCCCACAAACCCCCTTTCTCTCCTCCCCAACCCCCTCCCCCTGTCTTAAACACACCTGCTCCATCAGTGACACACAGACAAATAGAGACACACGCATGGACACACATGCACGCACGTACGAAAACACACACGCTGAGTTGAGTGCATGCACACAACCAAATATACACGAGCATGCACCCCCACTCAAACACACAAACACACACACACACACACACACACACACACACACAGAATCACATGTGTATGCACACACAAAAACATGCACACGGTATTGTACAATTTAGCTAGCGAACGTTCAAAAGTATTTACGCTAAAAAAGTTTGGGCTACATAAAGTGTCGATTTCCTACAGCAATATATGCATACTTTCATACATATTCATCAACATTATATATTATTTATGGTATACACAATCAGCCCTGTCAAGAGATGTAGATATCTAAAGAAGCATAAAAGATGAGCTAAATTTATTCAGACAATTCCCCTTAAAAAGAAGTGGTATAAAAGATCTCTTAGGAGCATACAAAGACACAATTCCAGGGGGTTGGAAGAAAAGGCTCTGCCATTTTATGTGCTTTAAAATGTCACTGCGTCCTCAAAATACCTGAAGAATGTAATTCCAAACATTTAGCTATCTGTTTTAATTAATCCACTTCAATCAATGTTGATGCTGCTTACATGAGCCATCACGCAGTACCAAAACATACCACTTAATGTCACTGTGATTCCCCAAATACAGAAATTAAGTCAAATTAACAATAAAGTAATGTTTAGGTTTCACGTTCCACCCATTAGAATTGTTCCCAACTACATCATTGAAATGAGCACTAGATTTACAGTTGAACACTTTCACTGCTGTTGCTACAAGTTACTTTGCAGAAGGTCCACCTTCCACTAGGAGCGTGGAGGGGAGGGGGGGGAGCACAGAGTGGCATCAGCCACCGCCCTCCCCCACTGGCTACTGCTGAGTGAACCCCCATTTGTTGGCCATGATCTTCACTTATATTGTGTAACTGTGGGTTGATGGAAAGCAAACCTCATCCTGCCTGGAAATGGACTCCAGGGTTCACTGGTTCACTGGCTAAACTCTTCCTACAACTCTTCGTTTGACTTTCATTAGCCTTTTTTTGGGACGCAGTGGTGGTGGGGGTGTGTGTGCGCTTGGTCAGTGTGTAGGGGCGGTGTCTGGGGTAGGTAATCCCTGGTGATCGGTCCTAATCTGTCTCAGATAGGATGTAGAAGGCAACGGGAGGTGGAGAGGGGAGGGGGGATTAAAGTGCGTTGTCTGTATTAACTCACCAGCCTTGAGCCTCTTGAACACGCACTGCAGAAATAGCTTGGCTTATGCACGGGTATGGTGCGGTGTGAATGATTGTTCACTGAGTGTCTGTGTGTGTATGTGTGTGTGTGTGTGTGTGTGTGTGTGTGTGTGTGTGTGTGTGTGTGTGTGTGTGTGTGTGTGTGTGTGTGTGTGTGTGTGTGTGTGTATGTGTGTGTGTGTGTGTGTGTGTGTGTGCATGTGTCAGCAACTGTGTGCATTGGTGTGTGTGTGTGTGTGTGTGTGTGTGTGTGTGTGTGTGTGTGTGTGTGTGTGTGTGTGTGTGTGTGCATGTGTCAGAGACTGAGTATGTGAGTGTGTGTGAGTGAGTCTGTGTGTGTGTGTGTGTGTGTGTGTGTGTGTGTGTGTGTGTGTGTGTGTGTACATGTGCGCTTATGGGTGTTTAAGTGTCAGTGTGTGTGTGTGTGTGTGTGTGTGTGTGTGTGTGTGTGTGTGTGTGTGTGTGTGTCAGTGTTAGCTGCTCTTAGTTCATGCTAGCCCTAAAGGGCAGGGCAGTGTGTGTTGGTCTATTGTATCAACAAATCCCTGCCCAGTGAACCCTGTCCACCCAGTACTGCTGGACCTCACAACACAATGGCAGTCTCCCTTGTTCCTACTTGGTCCCCACAAGGTTCATGACCGGGCACATACAGAAGTGGTCTGCACTGTCAAAGAGGCATGGGAAATGTCAACAAAGTCATTTTTAAGTGTCCCTTGTGTAAACCACGTGTAAATATTGTTTTTGTGATTATCGTAGAGAAAAAGATAAATTTGCTGTTGTTGTTGTGGATGTAAGTCAAACTCATCTCATGTGCTGAGTGGGAGCCTGGCTGGGAGCCTAAGGTACCCAGAACCCGGGCAAACACACGCCCTCACACACACACACACACACACACACACACACACACACACACACACACACACACACACACACACACACACACACATCCTCATACACACTCCCCCTCACACAGGTACGCTCCCTCACACACACGTCCTCACACTCATCCTCACACACACACACACACACCCACACACACACAAACACACACGTCCTCACACACACTCCCACTCACACACTCACACACACTCATCCTTACACACACATCGTCACACACACAGAGGACAGAAAGGCAGGCAGACAGACATCTCAGAGACACAGGCAGCAGCTGACTCACACTCCATCTGTCTTCAGATGGAGACGCTATGATTGATTTGTTGATTGATCCAGGCTGTAGGACACTGTGCTACACAAACACTTGTGGTGGACTGGAGGTGGTAACCTCCACCCACACCCCCATCACTGTCTCCAGCCTCCACCTTCCCCCCAACCCACCCTTCAGTCTCCTGTCAGGGGAGGGTCACCCCTCTGAGAGAGAGAGAGAGGGAGAGAGAGAGGGAGGGGGTGAGAGAGATGTGTGGATGCAGTTGTGTTTATGTTTGGGAGATTAGCAATGATGAAAGAATGCCTTTTCATGTCTGGTTGGGCCCCTGCCCAACGCCCCACCGTCTCACAACACACCCACACACACACACACACACACACACACACACACACACACACACACACACACATACCCACACACCCACACACATGCACATGCACATGCAAACGCACACAAACATGCACACGTGCACACAAAGACACACACCCACACACATGTGCACTGACACACGGATACATACACAAAGTCACCTACAAAGACAACGCATCACATTGTTTTGGATGGAGATAGTCTGTAGTGATTCAACTGTTTACAGATATGCATACGTCTATGCTACAGACACATTGCCTAGGCAACAGCCCTGTCCTCCCTATCATTAGACACAGAGACATGACCGGGTACTGCAGTTAATCTAAGTAGTACTGACTTTAGCCTTATCTTAACCGTACCCTATCTTTACCCATTCAACATCTGTCATATCAATGTTGCTTTGAACAAAATTGCTCCAATGCACAGTAAGTGATAATACATTTTCTCTTAGCTGCGAGTCATAAAGCAGACAGTTTGTAAATACAGGACGTCTGAAACACACTGATTTTGCCTGTATTTCTGTCTCTCTTCTCTCCTCCACAGCCATATGCTTGGACTTGCCTTGCATTAATCGTGTCTCCAGTGTCTGTGATGAGGATGTGATTGAGTATTTGTGTTTGGCTCCTATCGCTGGGAGCCACAGTGATCAATCAGCTCATTCAAACACACTGCTCTGACAACCCAAACATAAATTGTCTAATTGCAAACCTGTTATTTTCTTTCTCTCTCTCTCTCTATCTCTCTCTCTCTCTCTCTCTCTCTCTCTCTCTCTCTCTCTCTCTCTCTCTTCATCTCTATATATCCAACCATCCATCTATTTGTCTATTTGTCTATCCATCCATCTGTCTTTCTGTCTATCTATCTATCAATCTCTATATCTGTCTCTGAGTATTAAACCTAACCCTAGCCCTATATGTTAAACCTATTGCTGACGCAGTACACTAACATTAGTGAGTTTAGAGTTTTGAACCCTCACACTAGTGCTGAGCTTTGAACCC
Source organism: Micromesistius poutassou (assembly GCF_964030765.1). NCBI lineage: Eukaryota > Metazoa > Chordata > Actinopteri > Gadiformes > Gadidae > Micromesistius > Micromesistius poutassou. The sequence continues at coordinate 12,287,628 of NC_140273.1, forward strand.
TCACACTAGTGCTAATCATTAAGCCGGTGTCTCCGTAGCGCCAGCGCTAAGTCGCGCGTTACATCGTCTAAAACTCATCACTCACAGTTTGTTTAAACAGGTATCAGCCTCTGCTGCATAACCCCCCTTTTCCCTTTATGTAAAGCTTCTACTTTTTTTCCCTTGACTGTTTCACAACAGCAGAGGCATTCAACTCATTGACAGAGAGAGATGGAGAGAGAAAGAGTAAAGAGGGAGAAAGAGGGAGAGAGACACAGTGTTTGTGTAGCGACTCGTGCCTTCTGACTCAAGCCTTTGATATCTGCGACTGTACCAACGTCTCCGTCTTTGTTGTCTGCGCGGGGAAACCATCCATTCATGAAATGGTTGATTGGTTGTAATTTCATTTCTTGCCTGTTGTGAAGGACGACGGGGTGTACAGAACACCCTGCCCTATAGAAACACATTTAGTAGGCTGAAGTTATGAGGGCAGGAACTTCCGTTCATTCTTTAACCTCATACCACTTAGTCCTGGTAAGGGCTGAAGCCTATCCTAGCTAAGTGTTCTAGGTATCCTGGCACACACACACAAACACACATCCTCATGCACACACACACACACACACACACACACACATACACACACACACACACACACACACACACACATGCACGCATGCATGCACACACACATACACACACACACACACACACACACACACACATATGCACACACACGCACACATACTACATTTACATTTAGGGCATTTAGCAGATGCTTTTATCCAAAGCGACTTACAATAAGTAAATTTGTCATAAGAAGTGAAACAATATATCGCCGTCGGTACAGTAAAGTTCATAGAACCAAGTGCAAGTACTAACAATCGCCAGGCTAACCCCATTCCCCTCATACAGCAGTGATAGCTAGCTACTGAACTCTGAACAGGTGGGTTTTGAGTCATTTGCGGAAGCTGGTGAGTGACTCTGCAGGAGTCAGCAGGGAATCAGCAGGGAGCTCGTTCCACCACTGTGGTCCCAAGATAGAGAAGAGTTGTGATTTAGCTGATCGACCTTTGGTTGCTCTTAGTGATGGCGGTACCAGACGTCCAGCTGAGGTAGTTGAGCGGAGGGATCGAGCTGGGGTGTTTGGTTTGACCAAGGCTTGGAGGTAGGCAGGGGCAGTTCCATCGACTGCCTTGTATGCCAGTACCATCATCTTGAATCTGATGCGGGCTACTACAGGGAGCCAGTGGAGGTGGCGGAAGAGGGGAGTCACATGGGAGAATTTAGGTAGGTTGAACACGAGGCGTGCTGCCGCATTCTGGATACCCTGCAAAGGTTTAATAGCAGAGACCGGGAGTCCAGCTAGGAGCAAGTTGCAGTAGTCCAGGCGGGAGATGACCAGCGCTTGGACTAGAAGCTGAGCTGCTTCCCTTGTGAAGAAGGGCCATACTCACACACACACACGCACGCACACACGCACGCACACACACACACACACACACACACACACACACACACACACACATGCAGGCACAAACATGCAGGCACAAACAGACACACACTGAAACACACACACACACACACACACACTCATGCACACTCACGCACAAACACACAGGTAGGTGGTGCAGGTATGTTGATGTTGCCTGTGATGAGAGAGAAGGACCTCATCCAGGATCTGGACTTCAGATCTCTGTAGTAGGAGACCACAGCTGGACCCACCACACAACTCCATCACGCTCCACCACACTCCACACTGCTCCACCACGTTCCACCACGCTGTCATAACAAACAAAGGGAACTGGCACTACAAAGATGGCCCCCATCTAAAGAAAGATATTTATACTGATCTATTAAAAGTCGTATAGAAGGCAAGGAACAAAGACTGCGAGGAAGTGACAAAAAACACGAAAAAAAAAAATAATACACTATATTAAAACAGAGATGTATTTTTAGGGTTGCTGTAGGGACATGCAGCAGTAGTGTTACAGACCCAACGGATCTATTTGTGAACACATAGAAGGCAAGGAAAGAAGACAGCTAGGCTACATTTGATTTCTACCACTACTACAATCAGGTTAAATGTCATGAATTCTCTCATATTACAGTTGAAGTAAAGACAGTGCCATAGAAACTTATTAGGTGGGGAGGTGGTGGTGCTCGAGATGGAGGTGGTGGTGGTGGTGCTCGAGGTGGGGGTGGTGGTGGTGGTGCTCGAGGTGGGGGTGGTGGTGGTGGTGCTCGAGATGGAGGTGGTGGTGGTGGTGCTCGAGGTGGGGGTGGTGGTGGTGGTGCTCGAGGTGGGGGTGGTGGTGGTGGTGCTCGAGGTGGGGGTGGTGGTGGTGGTGCTCGAGGTGGGGGTGGTGGTGGTGGTGATGGAGGTGGTGGTGGAGGTGGTGATGGAGGTAGAGGTGGTGGTGGAGGTGGAGGTGGAGGCGCTGGTGGAGGTGGTCTAGCTGGGGGCAAAGTTATACACACACGCCGGCAGGTTGGCTCGGTGTCAGAAAGCAAAGTGATACACCATGTAACCTTCTTGTGAAGAGAAAAACATTATACACTTGAGGATTAGAAAAAGAAAAATCTAAATTGCTCCGAGCTCCAGGATTGGTTGGGACAGCTCATGTTGCAGGCATGTCAATCACAGGTGAACACCAACACCAACACTCACACACACACACACACACACACACACACACACACACACACACACACTTAGTGACACTCAGGAATGTGATGTCATACATGGCTTTGCCCTCAGCCTTCAGACGCTACGTGTAGGTAAGTGTGCAGTCTTGAGTGTTTTCTTCTATTGTATGTGCTTCCATGAGGGGGAATTTCTGCCTACACACACACACGCACGCACGCACACACACACACACACACACACACACACACACCCCGTGAGTGCCTTAACCTATATAATGCGTATTCACTACGCTTCATGCTAATGCAGACATTGTAGCTATCCCAGGCCTGCACTGTACAACAGGCCCCCTAGAGTCCTCTACTCAGTAGAGGAACTCCTATCCCTCTTCTTTTCTCCCTTTGTACAGTAGAGTGTACTGTACAAAGGGAGAAAAGAAGAATGATAGGAGTTCAGTCCCTCTGGATACACAGCCATGTGATTGTGATACAAATAAAGCAGAGACACAACTCCGAACCTGGGCATCTGCACGTAGGAGCGAGGGTCTCTGTGTACAGAGAGGGTGGTGGCGGCGGTGGTGCTGGGTCGGGGGGAAGGGGGGCGGGGGGTGGGGGGGGTGGTGGTGTGGTGTGGGAGACCGGTTGGCACTGTCGTTGACCCCTCTGCGTGTCTTCCTGTCCGGGATCTGACCCGCGGTGCGAGTGGGGCCCTTATCTGGTCAAACTGGGCAGAGGGAGTGGGTGAGGGTGGGGGTTTAGGGGGGGCTTTGAAGGCACGCTTGTGTGACGATGCAATCAGGCAGGCAAGACTGCTGCAGGGTCACAAACATCCTCCACCCCTCCTCTATCTACACCTCTCTCTTTCGCTCGCTCGCTCTCTCTCTCTCTCTCTCTCTCTCTCTCTCTCTCTCTCTCTCTCTCTCTCTCTCTCTCTCTCTCTAAGGGGCATCCAATCCCATCCAGTTTGTGTGTATGCATGTGTATGCATTTGTCTATGTGTGTGTGAGTGTTAGTCCGTCTGTGTGGTGTTTGTGTGTGTGTGTGTGTGTGTGTGTGTGTGTCATCAGAGGTCACCTCCCGGCTCCAGTGTGTGTGTGTGTGTGTGTGTGTGTGTGTGTGTGTGTATGTGTGTGTGTGTGTGTGTGTGTGTGTGTGCATGTGCGTGTGCATGTGTGTGTGTGTGTGTGTGTGTGTACAGCAAAAGGTCGTGTCCACCCTGTGCGGGAACATGGCCCAGCAGCATCTCCCTCATCACTGATAAGACACTCAGGGGCCGTGATGCCTCCTGGGATGTGTTAGAAATTTTCCACCCTGGACACACTAAATAAACACAGGAGATCAGGCCCCCGATAGGCTCTCCTGGGAGCCTATCGGGGGTTCTGTCTTCTTCTTCGTCGGTGCCCTCTGCACGGAGGAGGCGGATAAGACGTCCCAGAGGTCAGCCCCGAACAGATGAGCTCAGATCAGGTGGATGATCAAGTGGTACAGCGCTCTGGATTGGACTGTACTAGTGGGTGTTTGTTTGTGGTGTGTGTGTGTGTGTGTGTGTGTAGTGGTGTTGGATGACTATAAGTCGGTTGTGTGTGTGATATTTTCACCTTTACATCAGAGGATTTGAATGGCGTGATGTGCCGTGGCAAACTGTGTCTGTTTTGTACACGTTTTCTTTCTGCATTACTGAAAATGAAAACTGGTTTGGTTCACATACAGTAGCTAGGTTGCATGTTGCGCAACGTGTGCACAGATTCTCCTCAATTTATTATATAAATTAATATATTTATAAATTTTGTTCTTCCTAATTCACCTCGCTCCCCCCTTTGATGTGCGATGCAGCGTCATGTCAAATGTGGTCTGCGCTGTAGCTAGCCATCTCTGTAGCTAGCCATCTCTGTAGCCAGCCATCTCTGTTGCTAGCCATCTCTGTTGCTAGCCTTCTATGTAGCCAGCCATCTCTGTTGCTAGCCATCTCTGTTGCTAGCCTTCTATGTAGCTAGCCATCTCTGTAGCTAGCCATCTCTGTAGCCAGCCATCTCTGTAGCTCTCTGTGTAGTGGCACTAGCCCTGTAGTGGCGCGCCCTGCTACTCACAGATATTGATTCGGATTAGCTTTTGCCTCATCGGGGGGGATTGCAAAAACAAGGTCCCTTCTCTTCCCTCCCTCTCTCTCCATTTTCTCCTCCTTGTCTTTTCACTCCCTCTCTTTCCAGCTCTCTCGCTCTTGCCCTCTCCCTCTCCCTCTCCCTCTCCCCCCACCCCCTCTATCGTTCTCCTGTCACATCACCACGCCAGCCTTTCCCTTTGATGTGCCCGCTTTAATTTGGAGCTTAATGGAATCTGCGTTGCCGCGGCAGCCTATCGGTGGCACCATCACGCAGATATCCCAGGATGCATTGCTCGGTGCCTCTGTTCGTTCTGGTGAGTGGGTGTTGAGATAGCTGTGAAACAATGAGGAGAAGGGAACCCATGTTGCCCCGGGGGGGGGGGGGGGGGGGGGGGGAGGGTGGAGGGAAGGGGGGGACAGAGACTTCACCCCCCCCGCCCCCCCCCCCCCCCCCCCCCATATTCTCCAGCCAATCATGTCGTACAGCGGAAGATTCCAAAAAATTACGCAACATCTAGCGCCGAAATAAACGACTGACCAAATATGAAATAAATAACAATAATTTCATTATTCATGGTCATTTAATTTATTCATAATTTGTGTTACCACAGCTCATTATTTTTTAAAGCCCCCTAAATGTCGCGAGTTGTCTTCAGTTAGTTCAGAGCTGTTCTAAGATCTCTGTCTGCTCTTCTGAAACAACTGAGCAGGCTAGCCTGTGCCTCTTCTACGCCATTTCTGCTTCCTCCCAATCTGTGAGACTTACATAGGTTTATCTGTGTGCCTGAATAGTTACATGCGGTGGCAGCCTATTGCATCCTTACCGTCATTTCCTGTTTGTAGTTTTGCTGTCATCACCGAATCTCTTGCAACTCGAAGCGGGGCAGGAAGTTTAGTTTCTGTGTAACCACCCAAGCCCAAGCGATAGGCATCCTCACGTACGATGCCCTAACCAACACCTGCACCTTCATGACAAGTATTGGAATTCACTCCCGGTTGCTCGGATAACAGCAGCGGGTAGAGGGTCAACCCAGGCGGTGCGCTGCCTGACAGGAGGTCCCCGTTCTGGCCACCCTGCCAGGCTGCCGGGGCGTCTCTACGGTGGTAGACAACACAACACGGAGACTCTTTATCGAGAACAGATCTCAGGGATATCACACACGGTGCTTCACACCTCTCCTGAAAGCCAGAGTGAGGGAGGGGTCGTAAATCAAAGCAGGTGGTTCCCCCCCCCCCCCCCCCCCCCCTCCACACACACACACACACACACACACACACACACCACACAC
>NC_140273.1:12293842-12298842 GCF_964030765.1 Micromesistius poutassou
AGGAGGAGGAGGAGGAAGAAAGACGTGTCTGAACCCTCGGCTGAAAGCAGAGCGGAGCGGATGAGATGTTCTCTCATCTTACCATGATCTGAGGATCCACTCTGAATAAAGTTGGTTTGATGGGAAGAGGGCTCTGGCTTTGAATTGGTGTCTCTCTCTCTCTCTCTCTCTCTCTCTCTCTCTCCAAATGAATGCGTTAGTTTCAAGTTGTTCCAAGCCCCTTCACTTTTGAGTCTCACGCTTTTATTTTGGTGTTTCATCCATTTCTCCATATCCATATCTTATGTATTTTTGTTTTGCTTTTTTTTTTCCAATACATGTCCTTGCCACCCTCTCTCCTCCCTCCCTCTCTCCTCCCTCCCACCCTCTCTCCTCTCTCCCTCCCTCCTCCCTCCCTCCCTGCGTCTCCCAGCTCCCAGGGCGTTTGAAGCAGCAGCAGCAGCAGCAGAGATGCGAGGCGCTCTTGAAGCCCTGCTGGGATCATGCGCTTGGTCCACGGAGGACACTTTAAAGGCCATTTCATCATCCACTCACACGGAGCCTCCCAAAACTTTAGGTCTTCCCGGAGAAGTTTTCCTGACCCCCACACAGTCAGACTGGTTGTGGTTGTTCATTTTGGTGTGTTTGTGTGTATAGGCTTCGTTGTGTTGTGTTTGTGTGTGGGTGGGTATCTATGTATTATTTATTTTTTTGCATAGGACATACTAGTTTGTTTATGTGTGTGTATTTGTTTGTTGGTTTGTGTGGGTGTATGCATTTCTTCTTTGTTCCTGTGGATATATTTGTTGTTTTCTTGTCATGGGTGTCTATGTATTGGTTTGTGTGTGTGGGTGTTTATATGATTGTTGTTTATTTGCATGGGGGGGGTCTATCCATTGGTTTGTTTGCGATGATGGGTGAATGACATGTGAAGGTTGATAGATAGGCATTATACACACTGCGTTGTTGCTGTTGTTGTTGTTGTTGTTGTTGTCCTGACGTGCGCTTTGTGGTTTGCGGTGCTATTTAATGACAGCCCTCCACTATTACAGCATCCTCCACACCAAAATGACACGGCCAAGGGGAGAGAGGATTGCAGATGCGGCTACTTTTAGACACTTAGAGTCCAGACTTCACTGGGTTTTGTGGCTGGGCGATTATGATGTGCCAATTAGGGCAGATATAGAAAAGGAGGGGATGTGTGGCTCCGACTTTGTAATCCTCGGTCAAATTGGAAAATCCACAGGCACACGGCAGCAGCATCAGACATGGTTCACTCCACAGCCTTCGCTTAACATACATCTGTCATTATAGAGACACATGTGCATGCGCGCACACACACACACACACACACACACACACACACTTACACACAGACACACACACACACACACACACACACACACACACAGACGTGCACACCCATGCACACACAGACATGACACCAAGTGGTGCTGGTGTTGATTTTGCGGAAGTCTACAAAAATAGAGATTTCATTATAATTTGTACTTTTATATCTTAAAGTGCTATTAAAGCTTTCATGTTTTGCAGTTTATTGTGAATAGTGCGGTGCACACTCACACGCTGTTGGTTTGGCCGGGCATGACGAGACGTTATTTACAACATTGTTTGGGCTGAGGTTGTAATTAAGAAATAAATAATACACTTGAAAAGACCACAGCAGCAAAATATTTTTCAGTGCCGAGCTGATGGTTAAATATAAATTAAGAAGAAAGCAGAACATCAAGAGTTTTCATCATCGTCTGTAAACCCTCATCTGCTTTGTGGTCTGTTTGAAGTTCCTAAAAGTTTGTCTGCTCACAAAATCGAAGAACAGCCATCTTGATTGCATTGCGGTACATCTAATGAATATTCTAATTCTGGGATTCTGCGGTCCCCTTCCCAAATCTGTGTTAAGTTTTCCAAAATGCCAGTGTGGCAGTGTCACTTGGGTGTTCTTTGACGCACACAAAATTCCAGAAAGAATACTCCAAAGCAGTAGAGCACTGTAACACCAAAGCAGCATAAAGCACTGGACTTCTGAAAAAGTTGAATTCAAAGACTTTGTCCAACTTTCCGTAGTTGAACTTTATACTAAACTTCAAGTAGAAGCAGTGATGAGCACTACATTCCTGTGTCAGACGCTGTTATCCATCATGGCTGGCGTAACGCTACAGAACAGGATGTGGTTGTGACAGATGTAATGTACGTTACAGGATCCTATTGAGGAAGGAAGTCTTCATTTAGGGTGAGCCATGGGAAGCCACCGACAGAGCGCCCACACCACAGCAGCCGGGATGATCGCACGAGACACAGACCACCATCAGCCCAGAGCCCAGAAACACTGGTCTGGTCCCATCTCACGACAAGGCCACACTAGGTTTGTGTGTGTGTGTGTGTGTATGTGTGTGTGTGTGTGTGTGTGTGTGTGTGTGTGTGTGTGTGTGTGTGTGTGTGTGTGTGTGTGTGTGTGAAAAGTAGAGACAAATTAGAGCGGGAGGTTGAAGTTGAGAGTAGAGGGAAGAGAGGGAGAGAGAGAGGATGAGAGCGGGAGGAAGAGTAGGAGAGAGGAAGGGATAGAAGGAGAGGGGGAGAGGGAGGAGGAGTCGGGGAGAGAGAAGGAGCAGGGAAGAGAAAAAAGTGGATAATAGAGAATCTGGAAAACACTGTCATCATGTGCAGCCATTCTGTGCCTCGTAATGTGCTTTCCACCAATCGTAGGGCTGACCCAGTCACGCTTCAGGGTGACGGCAACAGAAGAAAAAAGCAGCAACAACACAAATCAACAAACACATAAGGTGCAGGTAAACCTGAGCAGAGCTGGAGTCAGCAAGCCCAACATAGGGACACAAAAATATAGTGCAATGCCAAGAGCACATCGGCAATGAAATATAGGATTAACTTTAGGGAAAACAATTCTGGGGATTTCGATTTTTTTTTCATTTTGTACATAACATGTATAGTACCACGCTTTGTGAGTATATCCTGTAAATGTTTTAGTTCTTTACTTCGTAAATACAGTCCTTGAGAATGATTGTGAGCCAAATCAATGAACATTTGATTCCACAATGAGGTCCACAATTTTTTTTTTGAGATCCACAATTGTCCATTACATTCAAATCATATCCAGGTGGCAGAAAGTTTCCCTCAAAGACATTAAGAAATCAGATTTTTTAATAAGGCTTTTTTCTTTTATCTTGCGACGGACCCCATATTCTCTCCTCTTCCACCTCTCCTTCCTCCATACGCCTCATCCTCTTCAGCATGCTCCTCCACGTGATTTTCTTTCTTAATAAAATCTCAAATTTCTAAACCCTACAGACCTAACCCTGTCTCCATCCTCACTCTGACTCCTTCGCTGTCTCTCTCCTCCCTCCTCTCTCTCTCCTCCTCTGTCTCATTGGCCCATCTGGGGGCCGTCTCCGCTGAGAAGTTGAGAACACGGGGCCCCTGTCAGAGAGGCTCAGTAGGGGCCCCCGGTCGGCTGGGTGTGGGGGACAGATACAAAGGGCGGATTACCGCAGCTGCCAGTCATACTAAGACCCCACGGCGGCGCTCCCCCCCCCCCCCCCCCCCAGCCTCACCCCCCTCACCCCCTCAACACCAACCTCACAAAGGAACATCATTAGCTCCCGCACAAAGAAAGACACAACCGCACCCCCCTGCTCACTCCCCCCAGCCCCCCCCCGCACGCGCGTCTCAAGCTGGCACCCGCAATCGCCGCTCTGGCAAATAGCGTGATTAGGAGAGATAATACGCACATGTGTAAATGTATGCAAAGGCCATGTCATGTGCTCCCCCTTATCCTAACCCTTCCCCCCCCCCTGCAGAAAACGGTGTGAAGGTTTTTGTGAGGAGATACGCGTGTTTGTTTTAAATATAGCCTGTGAACGCCATGCATCGGTCAGAGTTGGAGATATTCCAGGACTGCCACGAATTATGAATACAAACACATAGACAACACTTCACACGTAGGTCAAGAAACAAAGGGGCTGTTCTTTTCTTTGCTATACTGTGGTCAGTTTTTCATCCAGATCCTAATTGTGTGAAGGCTAACCATATGATCAATATGTAATGCTCGACAGAAAGATTACATTTTATTCAAAGGATTTTCAATCATGCATTCAAATGGGGACTGATTGGTTGCTTTTAATTGGCCATGGAGTTGCTCTTTGTGTTTTGATGTTGACACTCTTTGTCTCCAACTCTTGACATGAAACAAACTTTCTGTTTTTATCAAAACGACTTTCAGCATGAAAGGACTTTAATCAACAGTTATACTAATACCGTTTGAGGTCATCTTTCCTTTCAATGGGATCTTTTAATCAAGAAATGTGTTTGCCGGATGAATCGCACTGCCCTTCTTGATGATAAACCCCATATTCATGTTATTTTTACTTTATTGTCCTTACTTATTAATGCCCATTGAAGGATTGTCAATTGACCCACTCAGAGCTTGCGTGGGAATAGTTCTCTTTATGAGCCCAGGGTTTTCATCTCATGGTTTGCTCGTAAAGATCGCCTTGCACTCTGTGTCTTCCGGGAGGAACAAGAGTTTTTCAAGCCGATTGTTTCTTCATTAACCTGGGAATTCTCGGGCTGATTGTGTTGGATTAAAGTGATGAGTGGTATAGAAGTGAGTTGTGTGGATAGAGGCCTTGGAATCAAAGTGTGTGAGAGTGTCAAAGAGTGCGTGGCAGTCTCTGCACAAAGGAAGCTTTCAAAAAACTTTGTCTGAGAAAAAAGGAGGAAACTATTTGTCTGAGGAAACATGTGAGTGTTTTCATTATGAGTATTTTCTACCACACCTCTGCAAGGTTGGTACTTTCTGTGCAAATAAATGATTCTGCATTATCTATTATTTTCTATTTTTGTTTTTGACTTTTGTTTTTGTTACATTCTTTCACTGTCGCCATAGTAACGGAACAGAGTGGAGCGAAAAAGAGAGACATTAGTGAGATGCAAAAACACGGTTGTCCAATATCAAACATTGATATTGACAGCCAACACAGTCAACACGA
>NC_140273.1:12303842-12311342 GCF_964030765.1 Micromesistius poutassou
GAACCGATAAACACTTACTTTCATAAGGTACGCACACCAACCGGCACATACGCATTTAACACTGATGTTACATGCGCTTAACTTGTATAGTAACAAACTACTTTAATTACTATTTGAACTTAAACGTGCTACTCTCCAACTCAGAACGAAGTGGATAAAGGCTGCACATGCGCAGCGTTGCTAGGCAACGTCACGTAAACAAAGGGAGTCTTTCGTACACATATTGAACCCAAGTTCGCGGGTTAACAGTTCAATAACCAATAAAAATGTACACAAGCACTGTTACGTATTAAACGTCAATAGCTCAATAATAAAACCTTTTAATAAAATTCTGAATACGTGAGGTGAGGACTAGGTCACTCGAGTCATGACTCATCACGCGCGCCACACACATTACGCTGTAGTGGAACGAACCATATATGTCCATGGCGGTGCCGGTGGGGCTAGCCCCACCAGGAAGTAAAATAATCTCCGTCCACTTCAACAGAGAAACACTCTGAGCATGCGCATTTCAAATTTTCAAGCCCAATACACATTACATTGGGCTGGTGGGGCTAGAGCCCCTCTTGCCCCACCGGATGAACTCAGCCGGAAGAAGCAAGCTAGGGTCGACTAAAAATGAACTAAAAGCGCCGAACTTATTATTTTACAGTACTTTCTGGGGAGATTTTTTTATTTTTAATATATATATATATATATATATATTATTTTTTATATAATATATATATTATATTTTAATTTTAATTTTTTTTTTTTTTTTTTGTGAGAGTAGGTGGGGCCGAGCCCCACCTGCCCCTAATGACCAGTCGCCACTGGCCATGATGTTATTATTTCAGCGCGAGAACTCATCCAGAACGTCTGGACTTGAGACTCCCGAGCTGCCCGCCAGCCCAGCCATCTCTGCTCCATCAAGGAGATCATTTCAATTTAATAACAGCATGTCTGAGACGTACGCACAAATGCCGTAAATCAACACTTTACAGGGTCGCCTCTTTCTTCTCCTCCTCCTCTTCCTCCTCCTCCTCCTCCTGCTCTTCCTCCTCCTCCTCCTACTCCTCCTCTCCTCTGGCCTCCTCTTTCCTCATACCCCCAAGACACTTTCCTTCCCCGCTACAGAAAGATGACTCACCGCCCACCAATCAAAGAGCACCGGCCAAATGATCACTCACCTTGGACCCGCCTCCCCCCCCACGCACCCCCCAAACCCGTCTTTTGATTTGCTGCCTTTGATAAATGGTGTCTTTTCCCGCTTTAATTGCATAGCCTTTTCATCTTAATGGGAAGTTTGTTTCCTGTCATTTCTTTGGAGATAGATTTGAGCGAGAGGGCTGTAATCTTTACATCAGGGGGGAAGTGGCTTTGAGTGACAGGCAGGTGGAGTAGAGAGATGGTTTGATGGTGAAAGTGGGGAAAGTGATACTGATGCACACTGTCTGGCATCAAGGTGATTTTAATAGCCCAGAGGTGTGGAGTGCACGTGGAAGCATCCGCATGCATGCACACACACACACACACACACACACACACACACACACACACACACACACACACACACACACACACACACACACACACACACACACACACACACACACACACACACGAACAGTGTTAATTAGGGTGAGTCTTGTTTGAAGTAAAATGTTGCTCTTAAAAATAGCACTGACAAAAATAAATAACATATTCACAATAGCAGATCTGGGACTAATGTTTAATTATAAAATAAAAACAAGTGAGCATTTTGTCCTACAGAAATCCATGAAATCTTCTATTATATGCCATACACTTTTAACCCAGGTCAAAAAAAAGATATATGTAAGATATAATTCAGTAACATGGTTTATTCATTTGTAAAAAAAAAAAAAAAAGAAATCCCCTCTTAAAATCATTTTCAGTATTCGTGCACCATAAAGAAATTATGTTTATTGACTTTGTTTTGAATCGGCCTCTACCAATCTCATAGTCGATGCTTCAGGGCAGAAAAACGAAACGTTGTATCGATGGAATATGCAACGTGTGGAGGCCCATGCCTGGTCTCTTTATGATATAACATGAAAAATGTAGTAGCTAAACTGAGAGACAACCATATTCAGGTCACAGCCCAGCTGGATGTCTTCCTTTTCATGTGAGATCCAGAGGGGTCACTCTTATGAACTCATTAAGAGAGAAATGCTGATGCTGCCACGGTTTCCTGCTCTTTCTCTTCGTCTTCGAACTCATCCCCTGCACTCAAACTTCAGCGGTTATTTTAGCATTCTCTGCTGCAGTGCGGAGCATTCAGGCTGCGCTCAGCTGGGAATAACGTGTGGTTCCGACAAAACCAGGCCCTTTGTAAGGGAGGGAGAGAAAAAAAACTTTATTGTGTATAGTGTCATAATCCGACATGAAACTGTTTAAAGTTGAAGTTGACTTTTTGTGGCCAACTCGTAGCGTGTTGATGAGTAGAAATATTGTCAACATTATTTCTGTTCCCGTAAATAAAACGTATAATAAAAGCTTGCATCAGCATTCCGTGAAGGGGAACTTTTGACCCCCCCCCCCCCCCCGTTCCATCCAATCAGGAGCATCTTCAGAATTGGGAGGAAAGAGCTGTTGTGGACCCTGGGTCTTGCTGGTCCTGCAGTACACAGGGAGGATGGGGTCACGTGACTTCCCACTCAGTCTTCCCCCTAACCCCCCCTCCCCCCTGGTAATACTGTCTACATAACACACTCTTTCAAATACCCTAGGTTTGAAAGTAGGCCTTTAAGATGACATCGGAAGAGATAGAAAGAAGGAAGAGAAAACTAAAAACACAGGTGTTTCTTGATAATTTGGTCTTAAATGGTTACTTTACAATAGGGGGTAGGACTACGTATTAGAAAGAAACCACAAACTAATAAACACTAACAAACAATCACTGTTTAATTATATAACTATATGAATGGGTTAGTGCAGGTTCATTTTTATAAATATATCATTGTGATTTTATCACTTATATTAATTTACTCTACTGTGTGTAGATACATATCTTGACATAAATAAAGCAGATGGAAAGAAATAAATAGAGAAAGAAAGAAAGGAATACATAAAAAGCTTCCATAAATAATACAATATATAGCCTATATCTAAATTCGATAAAATAGGTCACACATTTTTCTGTAGGCCTATTGCAGTTTAATCCTGCTGGATTTAACGCAGTGCTGTATTTGAAATTGTATGCTTGGCTAAAAAGGAGACATTTCAATGGCTAATTGAATTAAAGATGTATCGAATATTATTGTAAGCTAGCAGTTTCAATAAAACACAGCAAAGTAAAACTAACGCACAGGAATTTCACTAGGCTAAAAACAAGAAAAAAATGAAAATAAATGCAAAACGGATTTTTAATGAAAGCCATAGTTGTTTAGGATTGTCTGTGTGAAATCGTACTAATTAACTCTCTGTGTGTTTTGCCTGTGAGTGTGCGTGTGTTTGCGTGCGTCCTTCCGCGTGCGTGCCCGCGCGCGTTTTCTGCTATACTTTGGAATGCGGCCAGTCTCGGTTCTTTTGAATCCACACTCGGTTCCAAAACCCAGGCCTTTGATCTTTTTCGCTGTCTCCTTACCCGGAAGAGAACCCTTGCCTTCTCTCTCAGCTGGGATGAACGCACACGTGGAAATGTTGGCCCGGCTCCACACTCATACCAAATTTAGTCATACAAAGGCGAAGGAGAGTGAGGGGAGGGGAGGGGTGGGGGGGGGGGGGGGGGGGGGGGGACTGAGGATGAAAGAGCCAGCCGCCAGAAGATCAAAGGCAGCCCCGACTCCGCCCGCTAACCCCTCCTCCGTGCTTTATAAAGATCTGCCTCACAATCCAAAGTTATTCTCACGCAACCTCACCACCAGCACACACAGAAACACACTAGTGCGTGTCTCTGTTATTATTTCCCCCTCTTTTCTTATGAAACACTTCCGATTTTAAGGAACATTCGTTTGTGTTGCTAGCAAAAGCAGCTACAATGCGTAAACGTTTAAAAAGGTTAATACTTTAAATGTAAACAATTAAAAAACGGCCTTAAATTGGTTTGTTATTCATATAATGTTGGCACGGTATTTTTCAACATTATGCTACATTTCGTTATAGGCTTTAACAGACTATTCTTCGTTTACAATTTACGTATTTATTGCGGATGGTATAGGCAAATTCATATTTTTCCAATAAGTATTTGGCTGCCCATGCTTAGAGAATAAACTAGACTGTATGAGTTATGAAACAATATATTTACTTTGAATGTATCTATTGTAGGATTGGAGAAGGTGAAAGAGCGCATTTAAAAAACTGCAATGTTTCCAAACAATGATAATCACATTACAACCAACCACTTTTTTTTTCTTTAAGTGCCAGTATTCCGTTTGTGTTTATTATGAATGGGAATAATATTCTCGAATCTAGACATTCAAGATAACAAACGATACGCTATTTAGTAGATCTCAAATGGGAAGGCCTGTGTTGTTTGTTTGTTTGTTTGTTTGGGTTAGTGAGGCTGCGCCTATAGTAGCACATTTTCACCACTTATTTCTTGTCCGGAAACAACCCCCCCCAAAAAGGCAACTATTCTCTTAACATTAACTGTGTTCGAGGTAGAGAAACTTACATCTGTGTTATTTATTGTTTTAACATATTAGTGGTTCTGTCGGTACCGTCGCTGTCTTCCCCCCGCCCATCGCCTCCTCCACTGTCTCCCCATTTGTTGTGAGCGGTGTATAAATCTCTACCCTCGCGCTCTCCCGAGTGTCAATCGTCGTGGTGTCAATCAGAGCGCCGCTTTTCCTTTCATCTTTCCTCGCTGTGTGCGCGAGTAGGATCAGCGCGAGAGAGGGAAAAGGAGGAGGAGGAGGAGGAGGAGGAGGGAAGACCTACATTACCAACACACACACTCACACACACTCGTTACATTACTCTCGGAGCACTGCTCCAGCTAGGAAGTCGGTCCGCGGCGCTTTCCTCCTCTTATCCTTTTGGTTTTATGACTTTTGATTTCGATCTCCTTTCAGTTGAAGGATGTATTTTAAGTCTATCGGTGATTTACTATAGGTAGCAGGTTTGTCTAAGAAGTGTTTCTGCGACTATTCTTCCTAATCCGCACATCACAGTTGACTTTTAATTCACGTAAGGACTGGTAATCCAGTAGGACCACCGGCCACCGAGGGACATATTTTTACTTGTCAGAACCCACTTTTACTTTTTTTCCCCCCACTGGAGCAAGTTTATTTCGCAGAGACCTCCGCGGCGTGCTGAACTGATAGCCTATGATGATATTTTAACTTGTGCGTTCTCAAAGTGCCGCTGCTCCAGCGAGCACCCAGCACCCTTCACACCACCCTCAGTTTGTTGTATTAAGCGCGAGACGCCTTCGTAGTAGCCTGCTATTTGAGGAGACAGCACGAGCGGACACTCTCCTGTCGCTTTGATCAGAAACACTAACAACGTGCGCGCACGCTGTTTCGGTGAAAGATCGGTTGCGGTGACGCAGCCAGGACGATTTCCACTCTCCAGGTTGGGATTTCTCGGTGAGCTTGTTGTTCCTCAGTTTGGAAAGTTCCAGAGCTGTCTGAACCGCCACCATGCCACAGTTAGCAGGCGGCGGAGACCCGGAGCTCTGCGCCACGGACGAGATGATCGCCTTTAAAGACGAGGGAGACCCACAAAACGAACAGATCTTCGCTGAACTCAGTAACTCAGAGGAAGAGGGGGACTTGGCGGATATCAAGTCATCATTAGTGAACGAGTCAGAGACGAGTCCAAACAGCAACAGTCATGATGTAAGTATTTCCATGACTCACCTGTGAGTCCAATAGGAGATTATAACTGTTCAGCACTGATAGGCAAATTTTGTTAATTCGTATGAAAAGCATTGGTCGACACTCCTGTAGGGTACTATGTTCCGGACACAAGTGTTTAGGCTTTGCGAATTAGCGATGGGATGACCAGCGAAGGCCTCAAAGATGTCAAGATTTATGTCATTGTTTAAATAAGACAACAAGGCCGTGTTGTTTATAATGTCAAGGTGCACTTTATTTCTAATATAGTTTAAACACAAAGCCATGACAACAATGGAGCTCAAGTGGTAAAGTGATATTTTGGAATTCTGCATAAAAGGCCCAAGGACATAAATATAAACATGTAGGCGACAATTGTTAGTCATTTGTATGCTTCTACTGTAAATCGATTATAATAATGCGTACGATGCCTGTTAGAATTATTATGGTGGCTCATTTCCCATGATTAAACATTTTTTTTTCTTAAATTAAATAAATAAGTGACAAAATTAAATAGAAAAAGCTGTCAGAATAGTCATCTCAAAACGATATGTTATATATTCTAAGGCCACGTATAAATTGTACAGAAAAAAAAAATCCATTTGGAAAAATAAAAAAATCGAAATCATTGAATTAATCGAATTCATGAATAATTTTCTAACATACTTGGGCAGTGGGCATTCAGCTTCTTGCCATCTCTTGCTCTCTCACACACACACACACACACACACACACACACACACACACACACATACACACACACACACACACACACACACACACACACACACACACACACACACACACACACACACACACACACACACACACACACACACAATTACAAAATTAAAAAGACATTCATGTTATTGAAATTCACTTGTGCTTTTTTTTTTTTTTTTCCTGCTGTCTTTATAATTTGTTTCGCCACCAAGCTTGGATATTTTCCATTCATGCCCTCGACTCGTTCCCCCACCACAAGGTTTTTTCTCTTGTGTCATTAACCATCCCTTAATGAAAAATGGCTTCCTCCTGACTGAGACGGTACACAAGCTCTAACAAATGTCATAGCGGCTCGCGAGGGGGCAGAATGTTAATGAGGAGTGTGTGGAAGTTCCCAGACGCAGCGTGAGTTCCCTATGGGGGAGTTGAACTCCCAAAAAGAAGGTCCGCTCCCCAATTCTGCTTTGACTGAGGCAGGGAAATGGGCGTGCAGGAGCCCTGCAAATGTGTTCTTTTTTACTGGGTGGGTGGGAAGGACGGGTGGGGTGAAGCATTTTCACTTTTTGTAAAATGTTTACTTAATTTTGGCTTTGATTTTCCCCTATTCCATATAGGCCTTGGTATAGAAGTCATGTCATGATTGTAACAGAATTATCTGTGCCAAAAATGTGAAGGCATTATTGTGAATTCATAGGTTCGTCATACTGTGTGTTTGTGTAATTGTGTTTGTGTGTCAATGTGTTTATGTGTCACTGTGTTTGTATGTGAAAGACAGGAGTATCAACGTATGTAAAGAGATGAGGGGCGACCCTGCTCTTTGCAGGCCTGTTTGCAGGTGTTAAACAATAGCAACAAGGTCTCTGTGTCTAACTGTGAACTTTGATACATCTTAATAAACACTGTACTAATGTTACACCACAATATTCTATTCATTTCCCTCAGGGTGGCAGACAGTCAATGCAAGACTCGTATCACGAAAAACACAGAGATCTTTCTG